>NC_056744.1:1228728027-1228807914 GCF_019279795.1 Protopterus annectens
AGGGAAGGCAATCTCTAACCTGCAGTCCAAATACATTTTTGGCATCTTCCCATTCTATCATCTTTCCCTCTCTAGTTGTTTCCACCCAATACCTTGGTTCCTTTGCCATTTTCCTCCAATAACTTCCAGCCCCCTCCTACCTATTGTCTATACCCCTAATTACAGTCATCCCTATCGGCAAAATATCCTTTCATCACTTCCGTGTTGGCTTAGTTCTTAGAATACTTTCTGCTACTTTGTGGATATAATATTCTGTATGATTACTGTTATTTTCCTTGAAGGTCTGCATCCAAACTCCCAGTCTCCTTGTTTCTTGAACTTTCCCCCTGTTTCATCATCATCCCTTTCCACTTTTTATTACAGCTTTCTGCTTATGCTATGTATAGCAGTCTTAATTGTGTAGCTTTGAAATACCCCTTCAAACTGGGTAAACTCAATCCACCCTGTTCTACTGGAAGAATTAGCTTATTCCACTTGACTCTTGCCATCTTCCCCTCCCAAATAAAGGTCTCCAGCTCTTTATTAATTGATATCCATAACTTCTCATCCGGTTGATAAAAATATGCCTGATGTATAAGACTAAAGGGACTAAAAACATTTAACTTCTTGTATCTTGCTATCCATATTCATATAACAAAGATTTAATTTTATCAGTTTTTGCATTTGCTTTTCTTTAGTCTCTTCTGGCATACCCTTAGCTGCCACACCAGAATACTTTTTAATCCATACTCCTAAATACTTCACTTTATCATGTCCCCATAAATATTGATATTGTTGAGCCATTTTGTGTGGGCACATAACTGACTGCTATTGCCTTTGTTTTGGCTTCATTAATTTTGTATCCCAAAAAGATTTGAAACAGTCTCAAAATGTTCTATAACACTGTACTCTTTCTGGTTTTCTCAGGTATAAAATAATATCATCTGCAAATACAGCCAGCTTTTCTTGACTACCATACCATTATATCCTTGAATTTGAGCTCCTTGTTTTCTTTGCCAGAGGTTCTAAATATAATGTAAACAACAAAGGGGAAACAGGACACCCCTGCCTGGTTCCTCTGCTCAAGCAGAAATCATCAGGGAGGACAACACCCACTTTAATTTTCTCCTTCAATCTCTCATATATCCTACTAATCAACGTTATAATTTTTCAGGAAATGGAAATACAAATGCTTCCACTGCCCTGCTCATAAAGTCCCAGCTTACTCTGTCAAACATTATCCCTGCATCAAGACCCACCAACAACAGTGGTATTTGGATCTTTACCCTCTTTAGGTATTATAGCTACCACTGCATTTTTCCAGGATGTTGGTACTTCTCCTCCTCCTCTTAAAATACTGTTAAACAAAACCTTCCAGATCTTTATCAGTTTTTCCCCTCCTAGCTTCCAAACTTCCACCAGAATACCATCTATTCCTGGGGACTTTCCTGTAGATTAGTTAAACATAAAAAGAAGTTATGTCTTACCATAACGTTCCATCTGTGTTGTCGATCTTCATTTATTCTTCACAGCTGGGGTTCGGTTCCAACCTCTCGGAACCGACTCGGAAGTTATATAGCTCGCAGGAGCCAAAAACTCTTAAGCTAAGGCTCTACTCACAATGCCCCTCTCTCCATTACCTCAGATCACGTTTGTAGCCTAGTATAGAAAGACAGAAGCCCTGTCTAAGGTATCACCTTATAACCTCCCAGAACAAGGTCTGATCCTCCAGAAGTCATTCGGAGGAGGCAGGAGGATAGGATGTCAATAATGAATGAAGACTGACAACACAGATGGAACATTATGGTAACATAACTTCTTTATCTGATGTTGTCAATCTTCATTCTTGACAGATGGGACAGAGTCCTCAGCTACTTTAGGCCCTGGGTGGCCCTAAGGAATGATATTCCTAAATACCATAGGGCCAAAGGATGCTCTTCCCCTGGAGATCATATCCAACTTGTAATGAATGATAAAGGTATGAGGAGTAGCCCATGTGGCAGCTGCACATATCTTTTTTTTCCAGAGAGGTCTTGAAATGGAAGACAGCCGAAGTGGAAACAGATCTGGTGGAATGTGCTCTAACTGGAGCAGGTAGTTTGAGTTCATTCTGATTGTAGACAAATGTGACACAATCTCCAAGCCATCTTAATAAGGCAAATTTTGATACTGGCTTACCCAGTCTGGGTCTTGAAAATTATACAAATAGTTGGTCCAATTTTCTAACAGATTTCGTTCTGTGCAGGTAAAAGTGTAATTGTCTGTGGACACTCAGCAAATGTAAACAGTATTCACCTTTGTTTGAAACATTTGGAAAGAAAACAGGCAAGTCTATAGACTGGTTAATATTAGATTCTGATACCACTTTGGGGAAGAAGGATGGGTTGGTTTGTAGCGACACTCTCTCCTTGTGAAAAATTATGTAAGGATGCTTTACACATAAAGCTTGCAATATGGAAATTCTCCTGGCAGATGTGATAGCCATCAGAGAGTTTTCCAAGATAAAAATGTGAGGTTGCAAGTAGCTGCTAGCTCAAAGGGCTGCTGAACTAAACATTGTAAAACTAAAGTCAAATCCCATGGCGCTATAGCTTCTTTGAATGGGAGTTTCAGATGTAAAGCAACTTTAAGGAAAATTTTGCTCAGACTATGATGCATCAGCGGATGATCATTAAATCTGTTACGAAAATTGGAAATAGCTGCTAACTGAACTAATTGTGGAGGAAGATGCTCCTCAGTCAAATAAAGATGCTAAAAATTCTAGGACCTTATCAACTGAAGCTGAAAAGGGATCTATGGTATTCACACAGGCCCAAATGGAAAATCTCTTCCATTTATTAAGGTAAAGTTTCCTAGTGGATGGTTTATGGGAAGCCAGAAGAATATTTTGTACTGGGGAGGGTAAGTTATTCTGCCTGTCAATCACTGAAATTGGAAATATCAAGCAGTCAGCTTGAGATTTTGGAGAGTGGGATGTATCAAGCCCTGTGGGTGAGACAGCAGATCCGGAATTGGGTCCAGAATCCAAGGGTGGTGAACCAGATCAGGCCAAAGAAAGGGAAACCAGACTTGGTGGGGCCAATAGGGTGCAATAAGAATTACTTTGCTTCTCAACCTTTGGGCTTTCCTCAAAAACTGGGGGACCAGTGGAGTATGGGGAAATACATAAAGAAGTCCTGGGGACCAATCGAGGAGATGTGCATCTCTCGGGGACTCCCCGTAAGGGGGGAAATAAGGCAAAGTAGCTGCAGCATTTGTTGTTTATCAGAGAGGTGAACAGATCACAGCAAGGCTGGCCCCAGTGATGAAAAATCTTCATTGCTATGTTGTTGTTGACAGACCACTCAAGAGGCAGGAGGATACATCTGCTCAGTTTGTCCGCAATCACGTTGGAGTTTCCCGGGATATGCATTGCTATCAGAAAGCAGATGGAAGTGATAGCCCATGACTAAACTCTGAGGGCTTTCTGACAGAGGGGGTAGGATCTGGTTCCCCCCATTTGTTGATGCACCAAACTACCGACATGTTGTCTGATTGGATTGCAACTATTCCCGAAGGAAGGACAGACCGAAAAGCATGCAATGCTAAAAGCACAGCCCTCAATTCTAGGACGCTGATGTGCTAACTGGCCTCCTGCAGGGACCACGTGCCTTGGACTTGCTTTCCCAGATAATGCCCCCCCAATCTGGGAAGCATCCGTAGTCACTATGGCTTTGGGTGGAGATGGAGAAAAAGTGCGACCCCATAGATAGTCTTCTGGCTTTATCCACCCGGATAACTCCTTTTTGTAGCAATTTGTTATCAGGATTGGATGAGATATCGGGTGAGTTAGAATCGACCATTGAGATACCAATAGCCACTGAAGCAGCCTCATGTGGTATCTTGCTAGGGTTACTAAGGTAGTTGCTGCTATGGTTCTCAGAGGTTGAAGTACCAGGTGAGCAGCAACTTTGTTTTGGGAAATGATTGTTTGAACTTGCGACCTTAGCTTTATCAGCCAGTGGAGGGGAAGAGAGGCTACGCAAGAAACTGTATTTTAGTCTAGCTCCTATGAATTTTAGGTCTTGTGTAGGAGAAAAATGTGACTTTTTCTTGTTGACAGAAATGCCTAGAGCCTTGACAAGAGGTAGTATGAAGACCATGGCATAAAGCAGTAGATGCCTGGAGAGGGTGGTGAGGAGACATTCGTCCAGGTAAGGAAACACTTGGAATCCTCATAGTCTCAAGTGAGCTGTTACCACCGCCATGCATTTGATGAACACCCTAGGGACTGTGGTGAAACCGAAGGGCAGTGTTCAGAATTGGTAATGGCTGGCTCCTGGCCAGAAACGGAGGTATCTTCTGGAACTTTTGTCCATTTTTATGTGGTAATACAGGTCCTGAAGATCTACAGATCACATCCAATCATTCTTCTCCAGAAAGGGAAGAATGGACTGACCCAAGACCATCCAGGATTTTATCTGTTGTACAAATTTGTTTTAAGTAAGCTGAGATCCAGAATTGGTCTCCAGTCTTATCTTTTTTGGGACTAAAAAGAATCTCGAGTAAAATCCAGATCCTATCTAGTCTGGTGAGACTTCCTCGATGAATTTTTTGGAGCAGGTTTGAATTTCTACTGCTGCCAAATCCCTCTGACTGGGTGGAACATTGGGGATTCACTCTTGGGGCTTTGGTAAAAGATTGAAGGGAATGTGGTAACCTCTGGTGGTTATTCTCTAAACCCAAGTATCTGAAGTTATTCTGAGCCAGGCTGTTGGGTGCAGTGAAAATCTTCCCCCAACTGCCCCTACAGGTAGGCAATCGGGCCTCCATTCAGGAGCACTGGTATGGATGTCCGGAAAAGGAGTTGCTGGAGCCCTAATTATGCAGACCCTCTCTATCATGGGGAGGATGTCTTCCATAGAAGCTCCCCCTCTGCCCTGGGGGGAATACTCACCACTTGTATCATGAAAAGACCCTTGGGATTTCCTGAACCAAATTTTCCCACTTCTCTGATTCCTAGAATAGGATCGTTGAGGAGTGGAAAAATGAATGCCCACAACAGAAAGGGTCTTTCCATCCTTGTTACACCTGGCTAGTGTGTCTCTAACATTTGGGCCAAACAAAGAGGAACCGTTAACAGGAACGTTGACAAAAAAAAGACTTGAAAGGCTCTGCGAAGTCACACAATCGCATCCAGGCATGGCGCCTTACAGCAAAGCCTGTACCCACTGCGCTAGACATTCCTTTGGCCAGATAAGCAATGAGCCGCATGGAAGAGTTCAAGATAGACTCCAAGGTGGCAAGCTGTGAAGCAACCTTATCCCATACTCCATCAGACACAGCTCCTGCAAGGGTATCTGCAAAGCTCAATTATCAGATCCTTTTGGAGTCTAGTAAAGTGTGGCAAGAAATTCAAGGACATAATAGCAAAGGTTGATGATGCAAACACGCTTCTCGAATCTGTCCATCGACCCAGACTCTATGTTAGAAGGATGGACAGTAGGACACTGCTCGGCAAGTTCCTTTTTGGTGGCCACTGCCACCACCATGGCATCTACTGCTAGACCTTTTGTTCAATGAGGCTGATCTTCTGAGGCTGTCAAAATGTTATCTGGTCTCCTAGGAATGGACTCTATGGAATCAGGGGCCTTCCACAACTGCTGAACAATCAGGTTTATTAGATCGTCAGAGGGTGGGGTCACCCAGGAAGTAGCTGGGTGGGCACGAAAAGCTTGCAAGAACACAGATTCCTCACAGGATGGGTTTCAGGACTTCCAATCACCCCTCTGTTTCAGAATTTCTAGGATGTCTCTGAAGGAGACATCTTCAGGGGGTGACCAGGGGAACCCTCCCCTTCATCGTAATTTGTGACTTCCCTGACAGATTCTTCTGGAGAAAACAGATGCTTCCTCTTACAAGTCCTCTTACAGGGTGGCTCTTCAGTGTGAATTTCTGACGAGGACTCCGAAAATGAAGGACCCTGAACAGGGATGTCTTGCAGCTCCTGTGCCCACTGTCCAGCCAAGATAGATTGTGACAACTGTGAACCACAGGATACATAAAGGTGACACTCTCACAAAGAAGGAGCCAGTTGCGAGCCTGCTTAGGCTAAAGCTCTTTCCATGATCTGGAAGGCAGGCCCACCTGAAGAGGGATGGGAGCCAGTACGGCACAGAATGGCTTCTCTTCTTTGGTTCAGACATGGACAATTTAGAAATCTCTGGCTTTTGATTAGAAAGGGCTTCTTTGAAGGAACATTTTAATAAACCCTTTAAAATAAGTTTATTTCATCACTCCGCTAAAGTACAGGCACTGAAACCCTGACAGAGCTAACATGTAGTGTCTAGATGGGGCGCACCCAAACAGTATACGCAGGAAAGATGCCCATCGGAATTGGGCATCTTTCTGCCACAATCTTGACATTGTTTGAAACCAGATGTTCTTTTAGGCTTATCCACCATTTTAAGTTCACACTCACAGACACACCAGAAGGAAAGAAGACTGAGAAAAGTTTTTTTTTTTTTTTTTACCAACAATGGTACACAAGAAAATACCTACGAAGGTAAGGAAAGAAAAATATACGAACAAAGGTATGTAACAGTTACCAATAGGTAAGAAGAGACAAGAGGGGAGGGGAGGAAGTTACCAATGATGGTAACGAGAAATATGTTTGGGTAACAGGGTTGGGTAGATTAATACTGAAAACACACACACACACACTTGAAAAAGGGAGAAAATAATAAAATATTCTAATATAGGTAGAACTTAGCAAAGAAAATACTATTAAAGAATAATAATAAAGCATTTAGCTGAGAATATCGGCTGACGCATCCAATTTTCAGAGTGGCAAATGAGATCTGAGGTAACGGAGACAGGGACATTGTGGGTAGAGTCTTAGGTCAAGAGTTTTTGGCTGGTGCAAGCTGTATAACGATGAAGTCAGTTCCAAGAGGTCGGAACCAAACCTCATTTGTCAAGTATGAATGAAGACCGACATCAGATCAATTTTTATCTCATCTCCTCCTTTCCTAACTGTTTGCAATTGAGCCTCATCTACCTCTAACCTTGGCATATTTAATTCTTCCATAAACATTTCCATTTGTATCTTTTCTTGATTCCCATATTTCTCTGCTTTATACAGACTTTTATAGAATTTCAAAAATATGTCTAATACCTCTACAGGATCTCTTGTTACCTTCTTTGTTATAGGCTTCCTATGCTTGGCAACAGCCTTTTCTACTTTCTGTTGCATGCTCTAGTGTTATTCTCAAAAACAGTTGCTTAACAGCAGTCTTTCTAAACTCTTGCATACACATCCCACCCACACCCCCCATTAGGGAAACCACTGTAAAAAATGTCTCCAAAGCCAACTTCATGCTTCTTAAGACAGAAGTGACAAACTTCACGACACCAATGGAGATGGACAATAGAGGTACGACTGCTGAATCCTACACAAATGCACTTTATAAGCACTTACACAAGTGCATGGATCGTGCTATCTCGAACAGAACCAAGATGCTATCCTCCAAAAAACGAAAGCCAATTTGGTGGTCCCCCACCATAAACAAACTCAACAACAGAATAAAGAAACTGTTGCAAAAAAAAAAAAAAGAGCAAAATCCCATGACTGGAATAACTCCCTAGTCAGCCTCAATAAGAAGCTGAGATCCCTCATAAAATCCTCCAAAGTTAGTTATAAAAACAAAATCGCCACTGATTCTAAAGACAACCACAAAGCATTCTATAAGCTATGTCAAGAATCGCAATGGCAACACTCGGATCTGCTCTAACAGCACAATGGCACTAAATATACAGAACCAACTGATATTGCCAACATCCTGGCAGATAGGGTCAGTGCTAACTTTACCCCTCCCCCACACCCACCCCCTAAAGGGCCCATCTCTATACAGGAAGAATGTAAAGTTCCTGTAATTACGGCTTCACAGGTAAAAACCACAGGCTGCATTCTACGTGAACTACAGAATGAACTGGCACCCCACCTAAGGACCATGTTCAATCATAGCCTCACCACAGGCTTTGTGCCCACTGAATGGTGCACAGTGACGGTTTTCCCACTCCACAAAGGGGGAGCCACCACAGACCCTAGAAACTACCACCCCATTAGCCTAACGAGCCTGGTCTGCAAGGCCATGGAATGTATCATCATGGAACTTATAAATAAAGACATTGGCAATCTCCAAACTCTGGACCCCACCCAGTTCGGGTTTGTAAAAGGCAGATCATATCTCCTAAACCTGATTGACTTCTTTGAAGCAGTCACCAAAGCTGTAGACAAGGGTAAGGTGGTTCACACAGCCTATCTAGATCTCGCCAAGGCTTTTGACACCATCCCCCACTTTGGAATTATAGATAAACTCACTAAACTAGGTATAAATCCCTATGTCACAAGATGGGTTGCCAACTGGCTCACTGACAGAACCCACACTGTGAAAGTAGCAGACTCCAAATCCGACTTCAGACCAGTGACAAGTGGAGTACCACAGGGTTCAGTCCTGAGTCCTCTCCTGTTTGGCATCTACTTTTCTGAAGTACAGGCTAACACAGGTCTTTGGCTAACAAAGTTCTCAGATGAATGTAAACTAAGAGCCATAATTGAAACTCTTAATGATTTGGACATCCTACAAAATGGCCTCACTGAGACAGATGCCTGGTGTCAAAGCCATGGCCTCAAGCTCAATGCCAAAAAGTGCATTGTCATCCCCTTTGGTAAAAACTCTGTACCCATGAGCTACCACATAGGTGGTAGTCTACTTAACACCGTAAGTGTGATGAGACCTGGGGACACAGGTGGACAGTAGTCTCTCCTTTGATAATCACATTGCCACAGTAGTCAGGAAATCCTATGTGGCACACCATCTCAAAAGGTTTCTCATCCAAGAAAAAAAATGTCATTGTTTCCCTCTACTCGTCACTCATTAGACCCATTAAAGAGGACAATTCCTCTTTTGGTATGTACCTCCCAAGACATCTACAACAACTGGAAAGGCCGCAGACATACTTCACAAAGAGGATTACCGGCCTCATACAGATGCCCTAAGCAGACTGTCTAAAAAAAACTCCAGCTTTACTCAGTCGCATATTGTCTATTCAGAAGCGATCCCTGCCTAACATACAAAGCTATGTCAAACCCAGAGCTGCTGGGCATGCTCCACTTAAAGAAATCCCAATCCCTCCGAGCAACACATTCTAGGAACCTAAACCTTGTCACCACAATAAACAGAACATGCTGGAAGGATAGATTCCTGTCCCACAGACTTCCCATACTCTGGAACAAACTACCTATCTATATCAAACAAAGCTCCTCATTAGCACTCTTCAAGAAAAATCTTGATGATTGGATGGGAAATAGGAAATTCACCCCGGGGATCACCTCTGTGGCTCTGCTCAACAGGGGCACAGAAAAATAATTTTCTTGGGTGGCGAAAGCCAGGTTACCTTTTTGGCTAGGCTTGTATAGGCCCCCTAGGGCCGACAGCCTAGTACCTACCTATCATCGAGGTAATACCTTGTTGTCTTTAGCATTCAGCAGCTGATCATCTTCTTGTTCAGTGAAATTCTCCCTATTCTGCAATACTTTAACATGTCTGTCCCTCTAAATAATTCCTGTTCTTTTTAACCATAGCCCCCTTTCTTTTATTTCCATCCTATTTTTAAACTCCACCTTAATTTCATCCTACTCCCTAGCTTTATTTTCATAAGTAATTTCTATCCTCTCTTACAGCTCCTGAATAATCTCCTCTACACATTCCTTAAATTCCTCTCTTTTGAAGAGAGAGGTAGGAAAGCGCCAGTGTCTCATTTTTATTTCATTACCCTGTGTTTTTATTTTAGTTATTACTGGTGCATGATCTAAAATAGTTATTGGGTAGGTATCAAGACATTCAATTAAATGCACATGTTCCCAGCTTTGTCTATCTCGGGGAATAATATGTACATTCACTCCAAACTCCTATTACTGAATTCACATCTTCCATGCCAAATATTTTCATAAATTTCTTCAAAAACCTACCCTCCTTTGTTATACTTTCCCTACTGGGCCCTCAAACACATTTTCACTGCAAGAAAATCAAATTCCAGTCCCCAACTTTAAGTAATATTCCTTGCTGAAAAATGATTACTTCTCCCAGAAATTTCTTAAGCTCCATTACAGCAGTTTTAGGTGGAATACAAATACATGCTAGTGTAATCCTCCACCCTTGTCAGTAGCCCCTTAGCACAACAAATCTGTCATTATTATATTTTTATCCTCTTCTATCTGTATTGGAGCTCCTCGTGCAATTAATCTAAGTACTTCTCTTTTCCATTGTCCCAGGTATTCTGCTGAATAACCATCCTGAAAACCTTTCTTTATCAAATTCACATGTTCTGTTCTTTCCAAGTGTATCTCCTGTAACATAGCTATTTGCACTCTACATTTTTAAAACTGTTCACTACTCTTTCTTTTTGTATTTATCTGTTAGACCATTGACATTTAAAGACATTAGAGAAAGCATCATTGTATCAAAAAGTTATTATTCCCACCTTTTATGTTAAATTCTTAGCTCCAGCTTGTGTTACAACCATACACTGTTTAGCAAGTTGAACTTTTATACAGCTGTTTCTTGTCTTATCCATTTCAGCCTAAGTCACATCTTAAAAACATTTTTGCTTTATTGAAAGCCCTCAAAGAAAAAGCACCCCCAATACACCCCCTAAAACCTAACAACTTAATACTAACACACAAAATAAGTACGTCTTCAAATATTGAAGTTTTACCCTCCTAATAGTAACAAATGTCCCAAACTGACAGTCACACTCAGAGACTTGAGTTAACCTAAAAGAAAGCTTATCCATGCTAAGGCACATGGTCCAGCCTGTGCTTCTACTAAGTGCTAACTGGTTTTCTCTTATCGTTATAAGCTCTCCCAGCTGGAAAAAATCCTGAATGCTATCAGAGAACATCACATCCTAGCCAGTTTCTCTTTTTCTTTTTTTCCCAATCTCCACCAGACTGTAACTAATTTCTCTTTATCAGATTGTCTCCATGGAGAAATGAGAATCAGAAAACCAATTTCTCGTTATTAGATCGTCTCCATGGAAACATGAGAACCAGACAGTGAATTACTCTATCAGATTGTTTTCATGGAGACAAAGACCAGACAGAGAACTGCTACTAAGCATACATTCATTTAATAGAATAAACCCTCATAATATCCAATATTCTTTTTCCTTTACTTGTTTTCTCTTAAAACTTGTTACTAAATCAGTCTAAGGTCCTTAATCCAGTCATTCCATCATGCAAGAATGAGAAAAATTAAATTAATTTTTCTTTTGTCATGCTCTTTTAACCTTTGAGAGTATTTGCATCCATTGGAGACACTGTGGCCTCTCCTGAAGCCTGGCTGTTTGGTCAACATTACCATTTATATTAATATTAACTTCACTCATTAAAATTGGGTATCCTAGCAAGAGCCTTAGGCAGCTGGCTTTGTTGTGTTTGGTGGCAATGATACATACCTTCTAGTCCATCAAGAAAGGGGCACAGTAGGAAAATCTGTGCCAGCCTTTCCCAGGTGTGCGTGTGTGTGTCTGCTACTTGGAGCAGGGACACAAAGCTGAGGACTTAACCTTATAGCTGTGTTAGTGGGAAGCCTTACTGGGGCACTGAAGGGAGACAGATATAAAGAAATCCAGACCCCAGGCTGACTGTGTTCCCTGTGTGCACTTAAGGGAAATTGTGCTTCATGCAGACAGGTCTGCATCTGGAAATACTGAGTGCATCCATCTGACTCGCTCAGGCACCCTGTAAGGGGCCTGCTTAATACACTTTGGTGTCCTGAATTCACATGGTGCAGCAACAGGTGGGTGCATCCAGGTTTCCCAGTGAACATGCCCGCAAACTCATGTAACACTACTAGGATTTCTCATACCTGGGTAGGGGACAGCCAGTGGGACATTGCTACTCCTTCCACTGAGGTGTCAGTCTGAGCTTCACTGAGGAGATCAGTCACCAGATCCCCCTCAGACTCCTCCTGCCATCCACTGCAAGTACTCAGCACCAGGGCCTCCCTATCATGGTAAGGTTTCATCATGTTAACATGGTACAATTTGTCCCCCTGCCTCCTGCCTAACAGTTCTACCATGTAGTTAGCATCACTGACCTTCTTTATCACTTTTAAGGGTCTCTCCCAAGCTGCCTGCAGCTTACTGTGTCTGAGAGGAATGAGAACAATCACCTGCTGTCCCATAGAATACTCTCAGACTCGAGCATTCCTGTCATACTAGACCTTTTTCTGCTGTTGGGCTCTTGCTAGGCTCTCCTGGGCCAAGCCCATGAGCTCCCTAAGCCTTGTTCTGAGGTTTAGGACATATGCCACAACTGATTTCTTGAGGTATTCACACCCTCCCACTCATCACAAATCAAATCTAAAGGCTCCCCTCCCTATGCCCATACAACAACTAAAAGGGTGAAAAACCTGTGGATTCCTGGAATACCTCTCTGTAAGCAACCAGCAGCTGGAGCAAATAGTTGTCCCACTCTCTCTTAAACTGGTCTGCAAATGTCCATAGCATGGTCTTTAGTGTAGAGTTTAACCTCTCCACAAGACCATTAGCCTGGGGGTGGTCTTTAGGTGCTGCACACCACAGTGCTTCCACAGGCAAGCCAGCAGGTCTGACATAAAATTGGCACCTCTGTCGGTCAGTATTTCCTCTCAGGAAACCTACCCTGCTGAAAATCTCTAAAAGCATTTGCCACCTTCTCTCTGTCAATGGAGGACAGAGCCACGGGTCTATATTAAAAGCGTGAAAGCCCTAGTCACCGAATACATAAACACCAACACATATTCCACAAAGCGCGAATACACCAAATGCCCTAAACCACGAAATTCAAAAATTCGAACCATCATAGTTGTGTCTCACCCCACCGCCGCTACATACTACCTACCCAAACAAACTAAATAATCCACATACATACACTTAACAAAACCCTATCTCTAACCCTACACTAAATCTCACATACATTACCATCTATGCACTTACCTTAACCCGCACCCTAAGGTCCGTAACTATCACACACTTACCTTACGGAGCTATACCGCAGAAGGGCCAACCATGACGATTTGACGTTTCCAGATTTCGCGCTTCAGGACGATCGATGTTTTTACGGGTTCGATGAAGACGTGTCTGCGTTTATGTATTCGGGTAAATACACCTTTGAGCTTTTAATATAGACCCCAGAGCCACTGACCAAGGTATCTAGTAGCATAACCTCCTAACACCAGGATATACTTCTTCCTTGTAGAACTTGGGGTACTGAGAAGCCCCATAATATCCATAACTACCCTCTGAATCGGTTCCTCAATCACAGGCAAAGGCATTAAGGGAGCTTTTACCTTGTCTCCTGCCTTGCCTGCTTTTTGGTACTGCTCACAAGTCCTGCAATACCCTGTTACATCCCTTGCAATCCCAGACCAATAAAAGTTCTGCATAATATGTCTCCTGGTATACTTTATGTCCATATGATCTGCAAAAGGAATGTCATGGGCTACGGTTAAAAGTGTCAGACAGTAGGCTATAGAGACTAACAACTACTGTATTACCTCACCCAAATGCCCTCCCTCAGGGGTCCACTCTTTATACAGTAACCCTTTGTTCCAGTATAAAGATTCCCCCTTTCCTTGATAATCAGGTGCCTCCTTAGCTACCTTACTCAAAGCCCTGTAATGTAGGGTCTGAGAGTTGAGGCTGTCACAGTTCTACTTTTGTGACTATTCCCAGCTCCCCTTCCACAGGAAGTCTGGTATCTTCTGACAGCAGTGCCTCATTGTAAGCCTGGGTACTACCACTCACCTCAGCCCTTGCAGTCACTCTGTCTAAGGGAACATCAGTACATACCTGCAGCTGTGGCTCATCTTCAGGCTCACTGCTTCTGGGTAGCTCCCACCTTAAAATACCCACCTCACCAGCCCTGGCTTCAAGTGTGGTGTCTTTCTGGGTCTCCTCCAGGCTACCAGACCCAACATGCCTGTCTCCAAGCCTGACGGAGTGTAACTGCATGCAGACAAGATACTGCATTATCAGATCATTCCCTATCAGGACATCTGCAGGGATATCCTCAAACACATCTACTTCC
Source organism: Protopterus annectens (assembly GCF_019279795.1). Taxonomy (NCBI): domain Eukaryota; kingdom Metazoa; phylum Chordata; order Ceratodontiformes; family Protopteridae; genus Protopterus; species Protopterus annectens. The sequence goes on from NC_056744.1 coordinate 1,228,742,123, forward strand.
TTGCTTCTTTTTCCACCCTCCCAGTCAAGGTGAACCCTGCCCAAAGGCATTTGGAATTGGTCTCTCCTAAAGCTCTGACTGGAGTGGACTGCCCAAGAAAGTACTGTTCCTCTTTAACCACTGCAGGCTTCACAATGCTTATGTCAGAGGCTGTCTCTCTCTTAGCAGTGGCCTGTTTTCCATCTACTAAGATAAGATACAACATATTTTGATAGTTTGGTTCCTCTGTTGTCTCCAGACAGCTTACCACTGGTATACTGTTATTCCCATCTTTTGTTTCCTACCTTGCCTCCATGGGCATCTGTATGATACATGGCCCCACTGGTTACATTTAAAATATTTAACCCTTGACCCTGGCCGTGTACCAGAACTAGTGGCTTCCCCTGTTACTGGAGGACTCTTTTGGGGTGGTTTAGGCTGCCCATCATGGGTTCCCTTATATCCATGTGCAGCACTGGCTATCTCTTTCCTGTGCAGTGATGCTTTGCTTGCTCAGTAAAGATCCCCCTTTCTCCCCAGATCATCTGCAGAGTTATACTCTTGGTCTGCCAGCCAGATTCTCATGTCCTCAGGCAAAGTGCTAAGGGATTGTTCCCTCACCAAAAGGTCTGCCAGCTCTTCAAAAGTGTTGACCTGACACCCATTCAACCACCTATGAAAATAAGTGCTTAACTCAGCAATATAATCACACACACGTTCATCGGCCTTGTGTCTATGCTTACAAAACTTTTTTTCTGTAAGATTCAGGTGTTAACTTGACTCATTACAGCCAAGTGTGCCTCCAGGCATTTCTGCAGTTACCTCCTACTGCACCTGTAGGTATCAAATATTGCCTGTTCATAAATACATTAATAATTCTAAAACTGTGCTTCATACAAGGTATCAGAATATTTTATCTTGAAGAATACATGTTGGCAAACACAACTGTATTGATATTTGACCTCGGTCAATGAGTATTTGTTAGACCTGTAAGGTGATAACCTCATTTTTTTAAAGGCTCAAGCTCCACCCACTGGGAGTTTAAGGTACACACTCAAAAGAGATGCAATGGAGGGAATGACTTAAAACATTCAAGTAAATATTTCTTTACTTTTTTCATAGTTTAAATAATCAATATCAGACAACCTAAAAACAGTAGCTACAGCTTTACCATGGAGTTAGGGGGTCAGGAACTGACCCCAGAGCCCTTGGTCAACATTATATTGTTTACAAACCCTTTCAAACATATGAATAAAACTATCAAAATTATCATCCTCTAAATTGTGGAAGACATGTACGGACTTTTATTGCTTCTGGAGTTTGATTATTTCTTTCCACATTACCTCCATGACCCTTGCGAAGAGTCATTATCTCCCTCTCATGTTAACACTGCTTCTCATTTTCTTCGGCCTTGAAATGCCACAGTCTCTCATTTTCCTCAGCCTCCAAATGCCGCAGTGTCTCTGCTAATTCTAATTCCAAATCTTTGGTCTTCAGTTTAAGTCTCTAACTCCAGACAGGTTTTTAAGTCCTTTGAGGAAAATGTGAACTGTCCTGTTTCTGAGGGCTGAAAATTCCCATCACTAGACTGGTTATCCTCCTTGTTCTGGTCTGAGATGTGACTAACGCTGAAATCATTTCCTCTTTAGTCAGGCTGGCATACACCAGTCCTTTGGCTTCAGACACCATGGCCGACTGGTTCTTTGTCAGCTTGCCATAATCCTCTGCTGACATCTTTACCTGCTTTCCCTGACTAAACTAACAAAAAATATAAATAAATAAAACTATTGTGAAATGAAACTTCTGACTACTTACCTTGTGGCTGCTGAGAGGACACATGTTTAGTGATAACTGCCTACAGAAATTCAATTGATAGACACACCACTGCTCACCAATATGTGACATCCCTACTCTAGGCCAGTAATCAAGGAGCCTGAATCCACACCACCACTGACACTGGAGAGGGACGTTCACTTGGAATACAAATGGATAGTCTCAGTACTTCCAGTTGCAGACCTCTTAAGAGCACACACAGGGAACGCAGTCAGCCTGGAGTCCGGATTTCTTTATATCTGTCTCTCTCTCCAGGGCTCCAATAAGGCTACCCACTAGCACAGCTATAGGGTTAAGTCTTCAACTGAGTGTCCAAGCCAAGTCCTCCAGGACCCTCTCTGTGAAACCAGTGCTTCCTGTCCCTACTCCAAGTAGCTGACACACACAGACTGGGAGATTTGATTTTCACACACACACACACACACACACACTCACACCTAGGAAAGGCTGGCAGAAATTTGCCCACTATGCCCTCTTTTTGCCCAGACTAGAAGGTACTTATCTCTGCCACCAGACATTACAAAGCCAACTACCTAAGGCTCTTGTAAGGGTAACCAATTGTACTTAGTGAAATTTATATTAATAGAAATGGTAATGTTGACAAAACAGCCAGACATCAGGAGTGACCACAATGTCACCAATAGATACAAATACTCTCAAAGGTTAAAATATTCCTCTAACGGACCAGCCACAGTAAAAAGTTTAAATATATTTAATAATAAATAATAAAAGAACATGAAAATACGAAATATCTATTTACAGTAAACACCAGAGTTTCAATCACAGGAAATGTTAACAACACAGCTGGAAAGATTCACATAGTTACAGAAAAACAATGCTTAACTATTCTCACTATTTTTCCTGACTGATCTAGAGAATTACCTGTCCTACTTACTTAATAGAGCATGGCAAGATGAAATAGGCGAGGGATCCTTCTATGTCAGGTTCCAAGAAAACAAACCGCCCTGAGATTTCTGTCTCATCTAATATTAAAACATTATTTCTGTAAAGAATACATCACATAAATCTATCTGGTTAACTGACTTCTGGTTCCCATACAACCCCCTCCCCATTGCTAGAAACTACCAGGATTTAGCACCTACATGTCAATAATACTCACAAGAGCTTTTCTCAGATCTAGTTGCAGCTTCTGGAAGTCATAAAAAAATTACAAACTTCTACTCCTCCTACAGAGATTAACAAACCATGCTTCTTACAGACACTGCATCTATGGCTTAATTCAAAACTGAGATAACATCTTTATGGCCTAGGCCCTCTAATTTAATTTCTTACTATTTCTCAAAGTTAGCTGGACTTGAGCTTAACATCTTCATTTCCAGTATTCTCTGTTAACATATATATTTAATTCAGTTACAATACAGTCAGGACCCACTGTTGGTACATTTTTAACAAGAGCTCCTTTACAAATACATTTTCAACATAAGCATCTGTACAAATCAGTTTGACATTCAAACAACATACAATTCTTTACTAAATTCCACCTAGCTGTGCTGGCATACGTTACACTTCCACTGCCATACTCCTCCTGGCATAGCTGTCAATACCTCACATCGTCACAGCCATAAACCCCAGAATCCTAAGAAATTCCCTGGCTGTGACAGAGGAAGAAGAGATTAGAAGGTTGTCAAAGACAAAACCTTGGGAGCAGGATGAGAGATCAACATGGGAATAGTCCGAATCCTGCAACTAAGAAAAATATGATCCTCTGAGGGCACAAGTTCACCGACTTCTTGAGACTGATGGTGAACTTCAGACTTTGTAAAAGACAAGTTGTAAACTGAAGATTTTGTAGAAGACTGCTTGCAAAAGGAGCCTGAATCAGCAGGTCTAGATAAGGGAATATCTCTATCCCTCAAAGCCTGTAAAAGAAAATAACAGGAAGAAATTATTTGGTGAATACCCTTTGGGCAGTAGAAAGGCCAAAGGACAAGACAAAAAGAAACAAAGAAACACAAACATTTCCTGAACAGAGGGTGATTGTGGATGTGAAGATGGACATCCTAGAGTTTTAGTGAAACCAAAAAGAACTTGGGTAGAAGAAGAGGAACCAAAGTCTGAAAAAACAAAGTACAGTTGTGTACACTTACCATAAATGTAGATGTTCATGTGTATTCACTGTTGCAGTCATTACATTTGGGTAATCCTGCTGGCAGGTTGTCCTCAGTCAGCCTGAATTCCAAAGTCTTGGGTCCTGCGTTGGCTGTCGTCGCCCCTTCCCTGATGTCAGGTCGTCAGGGGTATAAAAGAAGCAGCTAATGCCATTTTCTTTAGTTTTTCTTGCCCCAGATGTCAGGTGCCCCCAAAAAGGGTAGTCAAAATTTATATCTATATATAAAATAACATGCAGCAATATAAACTTTACCTTCATCCACCAACAAATACACCACATAGGTTGTATAAATCAGAGAAGGAAAGATAGGTTCCAACAGAAGAAAAAGGGGGGGATTGTGGGTGGGTAACCTGGACTGCAACAGTGAATACACTCGAACATCTACATTTATAGTAAGTGTACACAGCTGTACTATGTTCTTCATGTTTCACTGCTGCAGTCATTACATTTGGGTAATTTCCAAAGCTATGGCTGGGAGGCTGGAGCTAAACAGCATTAGGAGCGGCTATGAGACCCTGCAAAACTGCAGTGGCAAAGCCTGCCCTGGATTTAGAGTAGAGTGGCAGATGATAGTGCTTTGTAAAGGTGTGCACTGAACTCCAAGTAGCTACCTCTAAAATGTCCTTGGTTGGTACTCCTCTGAGAAGGGCTGCTGAAGTGGCTCAGCTCTGGTGGAATGTGGCCTAATGCCCTTAGGCACTGGCTTGCCATGGAATAAGTAGCAGAAACAAATGCAGTGGCCTATCCATTTTGAAACAGTCTGCTTTGAGATTGCCTTTCCTTGTGATCCTGCAGCATATGCCACTAGTAATTGCTCTGTTTTTCTGGAAACTTTGGTTCTGTCCAAGTAGAATCTAAACTGTCTGTGTACGTCCAAAGAATGCAGAATTATTTCCCCCTTGTTCTGTGGATTTGGATAAAAAGTTGGCAGATGAATGGTTTGGTTAAGAGCCACACTGGACACCACTTTAGGCATAAATGTTGGGTTTGTCCTCAGGGAGACCCTGTCCGGATAAAAAATGATAAAAGGTTCCACAGCCACGAGTGCCTGTAGCTCTGAAACTCGTCTTGCAGAAGTTATTGTAGGAGCAGAGCTGTTTTCCAAGATAAAAACTTTAAGTCAGCAGTAGAAGCTGGTTCAAAAGGAGGCAGGGTGAGTTTTTCCAAGACATAGTCGAGGTCCCATGCAGGCATTGATGATCTCCTTGGAAGCCTTAAATTTTTGGCTCCTCTGAGGTACAGTTTTAATAAGGGATGAGAAAAGACTGGCGGCTCTGCATTGTAATGAGCTGAAATGGCAGAGGCATGAATTTTAATAGATGAGAAAAATAGGCCCTTGTCCAGCATCTCAGTTAAGTATTGTAAAATCTGAGGAATATTTGGCACAGCTGTATCTGTTCCTTGTGCCTGGTTCCAAGCAGAGAATCTCTTCCATTTTCCAGCATAAGATTTTCTAGTACTAGGCCTTCTGGCTTCCAAAATGACATCCATCACAGCTTCGCTGAGGGGTGTGCTTTGTATGACTACATTATCCGCCATGCTGCCATGTTTAAAGTCCTGAGCTGGCTGTGCAGGATCTGATTGTTTTGCTGGGACAGTAGATGCGGTACTTCAGGTAAGGTCCAAGCTGGGCACTAAGACAAGCTTCTTAATATTGGGTACCAGTGCTGGCGGGGCCAGTCTGGTGCAATCAGTATCATCTTTGGCTTCTCCTGTTTGACCTTTAGGAGTACCTTGGGGAGGAGAGGCAGAGGGGGAAAGGCATACACTGACAGGTTTTTCCAGCTGAAGGATAGGGCGTCCACTTTCCATGCTTGTCTGTGATAAATCCTTGTGCAGAATCTCTGTAGTTGGTAGTTGTGAGGGGAGGCAAATAGATCTATGTCCGGGCATCTCCATTTCCTTGTTATCATGCTGAAGACTTCTGGATCCAGCTGCCACTCATGGGGATCCATGAGGTTTCTGCTTAGTTCGTCTGCCAGAGTATTTTCCTTCCTGGCAGGAGTTGTGCCTGCAGATGTACTTGGTAAGTCAGTGCTATGTCCCACAAAGTCATGGCTAGTCTGAAAAGGGGGTAAGAATGTGTGCCCCCTGCTTGTTTATATACCACATGACTGTGGTGTTGTCTGTCTTTATCAGTAGTTGTCCTGGTTGAAATAAGTCCTTGAAGGCTGTCAGGGCATTTTGAACAGCTAGCATCTCTTTTTGATTGATATGTAGATGCATTTGGTTTGAGGTCCATGTTCCCTGAGTGCATCTTCCTGCCATGTGGGCCCCCAGGCATAATCTGACGCATCCGTTGTTAGTGTCTGCCTGGCTGGGGGCAATGTGAATGGCTGTCCCTTGTTTTGGTGACAAGCCTTTGCCCACCATCGAAACTCCTGTGGCAGGCAGGGAATGAGAGTAATTATAGTTTCCAGGCTGTGGCAATGTTGAGTCCAAACACTTTTTAGGTACCACTGAAGTTTCCTCATATGAAGTCTTGCATATGGAATTAGTAGGATGCAGGATGCCATGAAACCCAAAGCCTGCAGAATTTTTCTTGCAGATAACTGGGCCTCTGTTGCTAACATTTTGAAATAGGTAGTCAGTTGTCTTTGTGTGGTGTGAGATAAGCCATCTGGGCTGTTGTATTTAAGCTTGCACCCAGGAATATTATCTCTTTTCGTCGACTGTGTACCCTAGGCATGTTAGAAGTTTTTTCACAAACGACAGATGCTGTAGAAGAATGTCCTTGTTCTCTGCTTGAATTAGACAGTCGTCCAAGTAAGGATATATTTGTATTCCTCTTTGTCTGCAGAATGCAATTACTGGTGCCAGACACTTTGTAAAGACCATGGGCACAGTAGACAAGCCAAAGGGCAGTGCAGAGAATTGGTAATGCATAGAGCCAGCCTTGAATCTGAGGTATCTTCTGCATATTTGTCTGATTGGGACATGCAGGTATGCCTCTTTTAGGTCTGTAGTTACAAGCCAAGCGTTCTTGCCCAGCATGGGCAGTAGCTGCTGCAAAGTCAACATTTTGAATTCTGGTATATCCAGGAATGTATTCAGAATTGATAGGTCCAGTATTGGCCTCCAGGCCTTGTCCTTTCTGGATACCAAGCACAGTCTTGAGTAAAATCCTTGTCCCTGCTCTTGCACTTGTTGAATGGCCCTCATGTCCATGAGGGATGAGACTTGTTTTTGTGCCTCTGCCCATTGATTTTTTGGCAGATCTGGCCAGCCATTTGTCTTTGGCAGGGTATGGAAATGTAACTTGTAGCCCTGTGACATGATATTTAGAACCCACTTGTCCTGGGTTATAATGTACCAATTTTGAGAAAAAAAGTGCTAATTTTCCTCCTAAGGGTGCTGCCAGGAAATAAGTGCTTGGTGCAGGCAGGGGGAGGTCATTGGGACCGTTTCCTGTAAGGTTGTGATTTGTCTTCTCCACTTTTGGCGGTAGAAGCACCCCATTGCTTTGACCTGTATGAACCTTGAGCCTGGGATCTGCCTCTAGGGCATCTGGGTCTACCCCTTTGAGGTCTGTCTGACACTGGAAAGGACCAATTCTTTGTTGGCCAGTGTCTACTAAACCTAGGTGGCTGTACTTGTAAAAAAATCTTTGACAGTTTGCATAGATTTGGCCTTGTCCTCCATTTTCTTTAACACCTCTTCTGCCTTAACACCAAACAAAGAATCATGCTGTAAAAGGTGATCTAGTAATTTAACTTTAACATGATCAGGCAGATTTTGTTCCTTTAACCAAGAATGCCTTCGGAACCGATAACAGCGGCCCTGCAGGAGGCCTCTAAAGAATCAAAACCACATTGCAAAGTATGCTTTTCAACTTGTTCAGCTGCATGCAATACATCCTGCATTTCCTTGTTTTCTGCACATTCAGAATTTAGCAACATTTTCTGTTTAAGCAATGCCATGACATGTTGCTGATATTTGAGCATATGAAATTGACAGTTTAAGGCCCTTATAGCCAAGGTAGCAGATGTGCAAACCTTCTTTCCCCATCTATCCAGAGGAGGGTTTTTTGCAGCAGAAGCCTTAACACCCTTGGGACCCTGAGAAATAGTTTCTGGGTTTGCAGCAGGGTTTTTAAAAAGGAATTTATGTGAGTCAGGAACCCTGTAATATGTCAGACTTAACAGGAGCTGGAGGTAAGGAGTCAGGGGTAAAGATTGACTCCGAAAGCACATCTACAATGTCTAACACAGGAGGGATGGCTAGTGGCTTGTGTTGAGGTAGCAACAGGAAATCCCCAAGCCTCTTTTTAGACTCTGAAAAATCTCATCTCTCCCAGTGGAAATGCTCCCTCATGGTATGCAAGGATTCCCCAAAAGAATAATCCTCAGGAGGAGAAGCTGAAGGTATGGATTCTTCAGTATCAGAATCCTCATAAAGGGGAAAAAAATATTCCTGATCAGAAGAGGAATCAGAAGAAATAGAAATCTGATCTGAAGATTCATAGTCAGTCTCTTGCCTAGGCCTCTTAGCAGGAGGGGGATGGGAACCCCTGATCAAGGTAATCAAGTCTTCGGACATTTTGAGCATCTGTTTTTTGGGCATGGAGGCCTGTCCACGTGGCTCTTGAGGTTGCTTCTTTGCTTTTGAAGGTGCTTTAGTCTTTGCCTTTGAAGTCGGTTTAATGTATAGGTGTTTGGGTCTGAATACACCCTCAGAAGCCGGTGCCTGCTCAGTGGCTCTGGACCCATCTGAAGGATTAGCGTCCGAGGCTCCAATACTTTGAGTTTCCAGCAGCATGACTGACTCCACGTGGGAGTCGGTAGTGGCCTGCGACTCTAAAGTAGCGGTCGTCAGGGGCTGCGAAAGCGCCTTACTGAGAACCAGCGAACCGGCGACTGGCTTAGGAGAAGCTTCGTCATCGGTTTTGGGCCTCAGCTGTCTTTCTTTTTCTTTGCGTTTTTTGTGAACTCCGGTAGTCGGATGGCTTTCCGATGACATTTCTGGATAATTAAATCTGCATCCAAAGTAGTTTAAAGCAAAATCATACAGACGCTTAACAGCGCGTTGATTAAATCTAGCACAAAACTGACAACCCAGAAAATTATGATCAGGGCCTAGGCATGGAATACAGTAAGAATTAAAGTATTTATGAGGTATTTGCTTCTCACAAGAAATACAATTATTAACTTTTTCTGACATCGGTTCTGGAGCAAGAAAAAAGTTTCCCCAACGGGGTACTTAGCTTTATAGAAGACTTTGGATCTGAAATTCGAGCTCGAAAATCTCAGGAGTCGGCCGACCAGCATTTGCGAACTGCTTCTGCTTCGGGCACCGTGCGGCAAGAAAGACTAAAGAAAATGGACGCAGGACCAAAATCTTTGGAATTCAGGCCAACTAGGGCAACCTGCCAGCAGGATTACCCAAATGTAATGACTGCAACAGTGAAACACGAAGAACATCATCCTGAAATAAGGGACCTTGAGAAAATTGTTGAAGAGAGACAGAGTTTCCAGAACTTGTATCAAAGTGCCCTCCTTCTGAAGAGACAAAAATGGTACCCTGATCCAAAAGGAACTGCAAAACCGCTGGGAAAAGATAGAGCTGTCCTGGATGAGGCTGAGGAATGTCAGAAAAGAAATTTCCATATCATGAAATACCCCTGACAAATGACAGCACTCAAGAGTCTGACATGATCTGTTTCCAATTTGGGAGAGACAAGGGGATCTGGCCGAGGGGAAGAGGAGGTAAAATGTGAAATAGAAACAGGCTTGTCCTGAAAGGAAGGCTTCTGAGAAGGAGGAGTCCAAATGGACTTAGGAGGAATAAGCCTGGTCCCCCTTCTTACTTTTGGAAGGTTGGCAAGTCTGCCTACAAGCAAAGGCATATTTCAAAGGGTAATAACTCTGAAATTTGGATACAGGGGAGACAAAAAAAATATGTTTGAGTTTCTGCATGACCTTACCCTTACTCTGGAGGGCCTGAAACTGGTCAGCAGCAACTGCCACAAAAAAGATTATTATCCAGAGAAACATCCAAAAGTTTGACTTTAATATCATCAGGCAAGGCCTGAAGATCAAGCCAAAAACTCCTCCTCATCACAGAAAAAGCATCAGCAGCATTGTAACTGCATTTTATTGAGTAACAAGTGACCTGGGAAGTGGATCCAAATTGAGAAAGAGCAGAGGACAAGGTGGCAGCAGTATATACCTTTTTACCTAACCTTTCCATAGCTCTACTACCCTTATCAGAAGAAAGGAGCTTAGAAGTAGACAAAAGTTTAGAAGGCTTATCAGTTGAGACTGAAACCACAGAAAGGTCAGTAGAAGGATATTTAAACAAGAACTTGCAGTCCTCAGGCACCTTGTAGAACCTGCCAGGTTTCTCGGGGACAGGTGCTGAGAGTCATGAACTACAAAGGCAACAGACAAGGTATTCGGAAGTGCTGCCAACATAGGAGGAACTGCAGATGGCTTAGGAGACTCCTTTTGTAGAAGCTTATAGTATATTTTTTGGATGTCAGAGACCTGGGAGCAATCCCTCTTAAAGCACTCCATCATATGAACATAGTATCCCCAAAGGACGATTTTTCCAAGGGGGAATCCAAAGTCAAAAAATCCCCTTACTCTAAACAATAGTCCAGAGGAGAAAGTATTTGAGAGGAGTATGCAAGAGAAGGGATTTCTTCCCATAGTCCAGGTCTTCATCTGAGGAATCCAGATCCCTTGTCCTCATAACAGATGTGGAAGACCACGAAGGAGCAGGGACTGACGCCCTTTGAGGAGGCAATTAGCATTAAACAAGCCTTGAGTAAATCCTGCTAGTCACATTGGGAATCATTAGCAAGAGGGATAATATGCTTGGTCTTTTGCTTTTTCTTATATGGGATTTCCACGCTGACTCTTGGTGGCTCTGACCCTTGATGGAATTCAATGATCTTAACTGGAGTCTATTCCCAGAATAAGATTTGAGGAAACTCGCTCAGCAACTTTAAAGCCTCAGGGAACGTTAAGAACTCTGATCCAAAGCAGTCTCCAACAGGGGTGCAGCACAGGAATTCACCGCAAGCACTGGACATTCTTTATGGCTTTCATTAGCTTCAAGAGAGAAGTTTGGTGGAGGCCGTAAAACAACTGTATTAGGCCTAGACTTTTTGGCTTTTACTTGGAAGATGGCTGTACCCCGGGAGAGGAGGATTCTGCCATAGCACCCTGAGCCAACAATAAAAGATGCTGGTTCTCGAGGTATATGGAGAGGGAAGATAAATGACTACTGAGGGTCTTGGGGCAAATGTTTGACAGATAGAGTACTGCATATGGTTGTGGGAAGCATCTCCCACACTTATATTTTCCCTTCTTAAATGAAATGAACACAAGCTCACAACAATACTGAAAACAAAAACAGAAGAAATCCCAACAGGGCACATATCTGAAGACAGCTTGGTAACTAGCAAAGCAAATGGGTATTCAGGCAGACATTTGATAAAGACGTTCAGACTGCCGGCAAAGAGGTTCTGACTATTTGCTTCCACACATCACCTTTAGGCCCTACATCCTACACAAGAAGCATAAGCGTGACATTGGTTTACTATCAATTTTGCGAACAGAGATGGTCCGCAGATGGATAATCCGAAACTGACAGGTTTGAAATTCCATCTTGCAGAACATCTCCTGTTCGAAACTTTATATCAGTGAATGCACTGTGCATTCGCTGATATAAACTCAACATACTGTACAGAGATCACGGTACAGTGCGGTTTGGAAACTTGGGATTTCCTCACCATAGTGCGATCTCTGAGTTGGAATATATAGTCAGTAGGGGGTGTGGGGGGGTGCAGGGGTGCCCCTGAAAAAACGTGATACGAGGTATAGACGTTTCATTTATATGACCTCCTATACAAACTTCATGTATTCTTTTTGGACACAATGTTGAATCTGCTGACTTTGATCAGCTGATTCGACATTGTACTGTGGTAGTAATTTTGTTTTCGTTGTTTTGCTTCGGAGTTGCAAACAGCATTTCTTTCGCTATTTGCAATTTTGATAGTTAAAATGTGAAATATGGTACCTATAAACCACAAAGGCTTTGGTATACGGGCCAGACATTGGGCCATCCTTGGCAGGAAATCCTTTCAGTGAAGAATACTGCAATAGTGATATGGAAGGACATCATTCAGGACTTTTTATTCTTCATTGTTTTGCAGGAAACAATACATTTTGTACACTGGTAAGCTCGATCAGTAAAAAGTGATACTGCAATCCCAGGACAGTTGTACACAGGAGACCAGACTGCTTTTTCTTGATTGGCATTTCTATGCTTTCTATGAAAGAATGTCTATAAAGAATTTGAAGAGATACTCCGCCTGTTTTAAAGAGCCAACTACATCATACCAGACAATGGTCACTAAAATTGTTAGCTTACTCCGAAATGCCTGAACATCTGTGATAACTGTTAGCACAAATCAGGTCAGGTGTAAGCAAAGTCTTGGGCACCCAAGTTATTTGATCTGTTAGTTTTATTGACTAACTGGGTTTTGTTTATAGCACTAATAAGTCTACTCAGTTGATAAATATTTGGTCCAGTACCATTTATGTTAAAATATTATTTTTAAGACCTGTTGGTTATGACTGCTGCAATGGTTGCATCAGCAGTGTTAAAGTGTGTGTGGTGACTGTGATGGTGGGGGACTGGCAACTGCAACGTGTAATTTAATATGGATAGCTATCTGCAAGTTAACAATAAGCCAAGCTTGGAGAATCTTACATGGTTGTATTTCACATCGACCATAATCATCAACCCCCCTTTCCTCATTTTCTACATGGGGTTGTGGTGTTGCATTAACTGTCATAACCCTCTTGATTAAATGCAACACTTCTGCCTTTGACACTTATGCCCGTCACAGATCTTCTTTCACACAATCCATCCACCTCTTTGCTGGATGCCCTCATTTCCTTTTGCCTTCTTTCTGTCTGTCCCAAATCTTCTTCACCAGATTGTGTTCTGCTTTTCTGCGTATGTACCTGAACAACCATAACCTGTTCTCTTTGATCTTTTCTGCAATCAAAGCTACTTTGGCTTCTGCTCTTATGTCCTCATTTCTTTGTCTGTCCCACAGGGTGCATACTATCACCCATCTCAGGCACTTAATTTCCATCACCTCTACCTTTTTCATCTGCTCTGCCTTTACTGCCCAGGTTTCTGTAGTAGTATTGGTCACACACTGCAGTGGTGGTGCTGCAGTAGCATTGTCGCCTCATAGCAAGACGTTGTCCCATTTGAGTCTCAGCTAGAACGTCTTCTGTGTGGAGGCATATGTGAATGGGGCGTGCCTTTGTTGAAGGTTGTGCGTCAGGTCTGGTAACCCGGTATGTAAAAATCCACTACCAATCATTAGCAGACCCGAGTTCCGCTGTGGCGACCCCTAACTGGGAAAAGCCAAAAGACACAAACAAACAGTAGTACTGGTCACACCATGTTTTGTACACCTTATTTTTCAGCTTCTTTGGCAATCCTCTGTCATACAATACACCTGACACTATATGCCAGTTGGCTGCAGTCCCTCTGATTTCAGCTTTGGTCTAGTCTTTTAGACTTCCCTTCTCCACCACCACCCTTCCCAGACACTTGAAGCTGTTACCATGTTCCAGTATTTCCCCTTCTATCTTAATTCTCAGCTTCTTCTGATTTCCCCAGTTTGCTGCCTTCAGTTTTGCATTCCATTCCCCCATCCTTTGCTGAAGTTCTTTCTCAGACTCTGCCTTAAACGCCACATCAGCTGCATTCAGCAACTTTCTTGATCTGTCCCCTCTGGCCTGGCTGTTAATGTAAACCATCACCAGTATGAACAGCAGTGGGCTCAGAGCTGAAACCTGATGCGCATCCACTCCTACTGGGAACTACTCTGAGGCCAAACACTGCTCATACTTGAGTCATTGGGTCCTTTTAGACAGCCTGCATTAATTCTACCAATGTTTCTGGGACTTCAAACCACTGCAGAACTGCCCAAATCAGCTTGCAACACCCAACTGGACTCCTTCCTCATCTCTAGGTTCTTCTCATCTACCTGTCTCACTGCAAACATTAGGTCAGTTGTGCTGTATCCTGATCTGAATCCAAATTGCTCATCTCATACCTTCCTTTCTACTGCTCTGTGTATCCATTTATCAATCACCTTCTCCAAAATTTCATGCACTGTAACAGGAGTTTGATACTCTGTACTTCCCACAGTTGTAGACATCCTCTTTGTTCTTGAACACTGGTATGAGTATGATTATTCTCCAGTCATCTGGCATACATCTTTTTCTTCACACTGCTATAAGTACCCTCAGGTGCCATTTCTCCCCTATCTCACCCAGCATCTTTGTCTTATCTACCATGACCCCATCTGCAGCTGCTTTCCCTGACTTCATTTTCCTTAGTGCTGTTCTTACTTCTTCCATGGTTGTATTTCTCACTGATTATTGTAAATGATTTATTTTTGTCAATGAGTAGTAAACCCTTTCCATTCTGTCAAAAACCCTTTCTTGAACTTGTACATTTAGTCATGAAAGGTGAGCATCAATAACAAAGGTAAGTAAGACTTCAAGTAATCCTACTACAGGGCCATCTCTTCCCCCCCATATCTTAAGGAACAGCTAATAAAATATTAATAGTTCTTAATCTTCTAAACAGAAATATCCATCCTGATCCAGCACCACTAAATGCTGACAGTATTCCTCCATATAAACTACAAGTAAACTGAAGACTGTTCTATTTGAACATTGGTAGTATGAGTAACAAACGGACTCAACTTGGGGCCAGGCTTTCACTAGAACACTTTGATATTATTTGTTGTTACAGAATCTTGGCTGTAAATTTTTGTCCCTCTTCCTTTATACTAGAAAGCTACTTGCTGCTTCTGGACAACTGACCAGGTAAAAGAAAAGATGGAAGGGGCATTACTACTCTTTGACAAGAACAAATGGCTTACAATAATCAATGTGATCAAGTCAAACAGAACCATGTAAGATTCCCCAAGCTTGGCTCATGGTTAACTTGCAGATAGCCATCTATATTAAATTACATTTTGCTGTTGCCAGTTCCCCACTATCACCATCACTACACACACTAACACTACTGGAGCAGGCATTACAGCACTTTTACCTGAAAGGTCCTAAAAATAATAATGTAACCCTTGATGACAAACATCTTGTCCAGTACTATTTGTTAGTCAACTGAGTAGACTTCTAAGTACTATGTACCTAACCCAGTTAGTCAAGAAAACGACTAGATCAAATAACTGGGTGTCCAAGAATTTATTTACACCTGATATGATTTGTCCTAACATTTAGCACAGATGTCCAAGTATTTCTGTGCAAGCTAATAATTTTATCGACCAGTGTCTGATATGATCTAGTTGGCTCTTTAAAACAGAAGAGTGCATCTACAAATAATTTACAGACATTCTTTCTTGGAAAGCATGGAATCAAGTGGAAATGTCAATCATGAAGCAGCAGTCTGGACTCATGTATACAACAAAAACTGTCCTGAGACTGCAGTATCACTTTTTACTGATAAACTAACCAGTATACACAATTTACTATTGCCTGCAAAATAAAGAATAATAAGAAGAAGATGATGTCTTTTTACATCACTGTTGCAATATTCTTCACTCAAGAGATCTCCTGCTAAGGATAGCCCAACATTCATCCAATATACCAAAGCCGTTGGATTTTATAGGTGCTGTATATTGCACGTCACGCTCCCTGCGTATTACATAAAGATAGAGTATGGATTCACATACTCAGAACTTCTTTGCCATAAGTCCAAGCACTATTAATGAATGTTGGTCTGAATGCCCGAATGCTGTGCTCGTTTATCAAGCCATCTTCAGTTAAATATCCCATTAGGGTTTCCTACTGTTACTTGTGTTCATGTCATCCAAGAAGGTAAAATGTCAGTGTAGAAGGCAGATTCCCCATAAAAACCATCATGACCAGTGTCATTTTTGCCTAGGTGACTCCCACAACCATACACAATGCACTATCTGTGAAGCATTTGTCCCTATAACCCAACATAGTGACATATCATTCCCTCTCCACATACCTCAAGAACCAGCGTCTTAAACTATTGGCTCAGGGTGTTATGGTGGAATCCTCCAGTTCCAAGGGACAAAAGTCTTCCAAGAAGGTGGCCAAAAAGTCTAGGTCTGATCTGGTTGCTGTCCAGCCTCCACCAGACCTCTCTCTAGATGCTAGTGAAAGCCCTGAAGAACATCTGGTGATTGCATCAGATTCCTCTGCTGCAACCCCATCGGAGGTTGGCATATATCAGAGTTCTCGTGCATCCTCTGAGGCCTTTCAAATGTGTTCCGAACATTGAGGGGGAACTGTGGTTGATTATTTCTTAGCAGCTGAGGGGGATTCCTGAAATCATAGTGTGGGATGAGATTCCTATTGCAATACTGAGTCCTACGGAGGGTTGTTATGGCAGACATCCCTCTTCAGAAAAAGCATATTACCCCTACTGCTAAAGACCCCCAGCATGAATGGCAGGATTTTACTCAAGGTTTGTTTAATGCTTTGATGGCTTTGAAACCTCCTCAAGAGGAGTCAGTCCCTGCTCCTTCCTGGTCTTCCCATGCCTGTTAAGAGGTAAAACGAATTGGATTTCTCAGATGAGGACCTAGACTCTAGGGAGGAATCCCTTCCCTTGCATTCTCATCTCAGATTCCTTCTCCTCTGGACTATGGTTCAAATATAGGATTCTTTGAACCTGAATTCCTCCTTGGAAGAATTATCCTTTGGAGATACTATAGCTCCTTCCAAACATTAATGATGTAGTGGGGTATATGCCTGTCAATCTCCCAAAACATTTAACAAAGTCAACAATCCAATCTTTCTTAGCTACTTTTTCTTGTAAAGCCATATTTCACAAATATGATTGCTGCTTTACAGTATCACATTTAATCAGTAATTTCACTGCTGCTCGTCTTCTTCCTGTTCATCTCTATCTTCCAACCCCAACCTCTGGTTCAATCCCCAAGTACTCCTGATTATTCTAGTCATCTCCTATGCTTTTCCCTGTCTCAAGCATTTTATTTTGGAACACTGAAAAAATGTTTAATTGGCAAAGTCTATGAGCTTTATTATCAGAAGAATAAGAAGCAGAATCCCCTTTTGTTTCACAGCTTACTTTTTGTTGGACAAACTTTTGTATTTCCCCCTTAGCCTGTTCTTCATCAAAAAAATTATTCTGATCCTCCAGGAAAAATCATTCTGAAGACAGCCAGATGCAGCAGCTTGAATTTTACACCTGCCTCTGGATACTCCCCGATTGCTGGGATAAATTTGCTTCTCTACTGCTTGGTGTACACTAAATAATCATTTTCCAGAAACACTCTACTGTCTCCAATTTTTAATACTTTGTTCTTCTGCCACAGTTTTTGTTAGAAACTCTTTCTTCTGGTATGACTGCATCTTTACTAATAAGGTCATATGTTGGTACTAGGCTATTGGCCCTAGGGCCTATACAAGCCTAGCCATAACAATTCCCTGGATATTTCTTCCCATAATATTTACTTCCCTGGACACCTGTCTGGTAGGGCGAATGACATGAACCCCGGGTGAATTTCCTATCTCCCATCCAATCGTCAAGGTTCCTTTTGAAGAGGGCCAAGTAGGTGCTCTGCTCGACAAGTATGGGCAGTCTATTCCAGAGTCTGGGAAGTCTCTGGGTTAGGAATCTATCCCTCCAGCATGTTTTGTTAATTGTGATGACAAGGTTTAGATCCCTGGAGCATGTCGCTCTGAGGGATTGGGATTTCTTTAAGTGGAGCATGTCCAACAGCTCAGGATTTGACATGGCCTTGTATGTTAAGCAGAGATCACCTCTGAGTAGACAATATGCCACAGAGTATAGCTGGAGCTTTTTTTAGACGGTCAGCATAGGGCATCTGCTTTAGGCCTGTGATTTTTTTAGTGAGGTATTTCTGCAGCCTTTCCAGCTGTTGCAGATGTCTTGTGAGGTATATATCAAACAGAGCGTTGTACTCTGTAATGGGTCTAATGAGGGATGAGTACAATGGGACAATGGCCTCCTTTTTTCTGGATGGAAAGCCCTTAGTGATGAGGTGTGCCATATAGAAGGATTTTCTGACTGTTATGGCGATGTGGTTATCGAAGGTGAGACCACTGTCCACCCAAGTCTCTCATCACACTTTTGGTGTTTAGTGTACTGCTACCCATGTGGTAATTCATGGGTACATG
The DNA here is from genome assembly GCF_019279795.1 of Protopterus annectens. Taxonomy (NCBI): domain Eukaryota; kingdom Metazoa; phylum Chordata; order Ceratodontiformes; family Protopteridae; genus Protopterus; species Protopterus annectens. The sequence goes on from NC_056744.1 coordinate 1,228,760,270, forward strand.
GTTTTTCCCAAAGGGGATAACTATACATTTCTTGGCATTAAGCTTGAGTCCATGGCTCTGGCATGAAGCATCTGTGTCTGTAAGGCCCTTTCGTAGAATATTCACATCATTTGGGGATTCCATAATGGCTCCCAGTTTGCAGTCATCTGCAAACTTTGTTAGCCAGAGTCCCTTAGTGTTGGCCTGTACTTCAGAGAAGTAGATGCCAAACAAGAGCGGTCCCAGGATTGAACCCTGAGGTACTCCACTTGTCACCTGTTTGGAGCTGGATATGGAGTTGGCTACTTTTACAGTCTGGGTTCTGTCAGTAAGCCAGTTGGCAACCCATCGAGTGACGTAGGGATTTATGCCCAGCTTAGTAATTTTATCTATGATTCCAGAGTGGGGGATGGTTTCGAAGGCCTTGGCGAGTTCCAGATTGGCTTACCCTCGTCCAAAGCTCTGGAGACTGATTCGAAGAAGTCAATCAGGTTCAGGAGACAAGATCAGCCCTTCACGAACCCAAACTGGGTGGAGTCCAGTGTTTGAAGGTTGCCAATGTCTTCATTTGTAAGTTCCATGACAATGCGTTCCATGCCCTTGCAGATCAGGCTCATCAGACTGATGGGACAGTAGTTCCTGGAATCCAAGGTGGATCCCCCCTTGTGGAGTGGGATAACTGTAGCTGTGCGCCACTCAGTGGGCACAAAGCCTGAGGTGAGGCTATGATTAAACAGGACACTTAGGTGAGGTGCCAGTTAATTTGGTAGTTCATGTAGTACACAGCCCGAGATGTCATCTGGTCCCATGGATGCTGTATTCTTAGCTTTGGAGAGTGCGGTTTCTACCTGCGTGGCCACGATTACTGGAATTGGCAATCTTTTGGTATTGAGATGGGCCCTTTAAGGGGTGAGAGGGGGATGAAGTTGGCACTAAATTGGCCTGCCAGGACATTGGTAATTTCCTTGGGATCAGTATATTTAATGCCATTCTGTTGTAGCTCAGTGCAGATTTGAGCATTATCATTTAGAGTCTTGACATAACTATAGAATGCCTTGTGGTTGTCTTTAGAATCTTTAGCAATTTTATTTTCAAAACTAGCTTTGGAGGATTTTTATGAGGGATCTCAGCTTCTTACTGAGGCTGGTAAGGGAGTTTTTTGCAGCCTGGGATTTTCCTCTTTTCTGTAACAGTTTCTTCCTTCTGTTGTATAGTTTGTTTATGGCAGGGGAACACCAGATCAGCTTTCTTTTTTTGGAGGGGAGCGTCTTGGTTCTATTTGGGATGGCACGATTCATGCACTAAGTGGATGTGCTCGTACACTGCCTTAGTGTAAGATTCAGCAGTCGAACTTTCAGCTCCCATCTGCATGGGTGTCGTAAAGTTTGTCACTTCTGACTTGAGTAGCATGAAGTTGGCTTTGGAGAAGTTTTTTACGGAGGTTTCCTTACTGGGGGGGGGGTGTGTGTGTGGGTGGGATGTGGATGTCAAGGGTGATTATCTTATGGTCAAACCTGACCAATGAGGGAGTGAACACCGGTGTGGAGTATCCATCTCCCATGCTGGTAATGACCAGGTCTAGGATAATGGAGCCCCTGGTGGGACAATGGATTAGTTGATCCAGGGTGTTGGAATTTATGAATTCCAAGAACTGTTGGGAAAAGGTGTTGGTACCAGAGTAGTTTTCCCATTTAATGGCAGGGTAGTTGAAATCACCCAGTATTAGGGTGTTTGGTTGTATCTTAATATTTTCCAGTATGTTTAGGAAAGTGTAGTGAGAATCTTGGGGTATGATGGGGGATCTGTAGGAAGCTACAATTTGGAGTGCAGTCTTACCTAGTGTTAGTTGCACTTGGAAAATTTCAGATGCATTGTGTTGGGCAACTGGCTTGGAGGTGTGAATATCCTTGGTGAATATGGACACTCCTCCACCTTTAGTGTTTCGGTCTTGGTTTGATGCCCAAAAAGTGTGGTAAGAGTGGTAGCCTGGTATTGCAGGGGTGCTCTCTGGAGCCTTGATCCAGGTCTCAGTTACTGCACAGATATCAATGCTTTCCATTTTTAGGAGCGCCTCGAGAGAGTCCATTTAGAGGTTTAGACTTCTAGCATTGAGTAGCATTACCTTCAGATTTTGCATGCTTGTACCTGTTATGGTTACAGGTCTTGGCTACTTTCTCATGGCCAGGTTTGGAGCATATACTGATGTGCCCTTTCAATTAACAAATCCTACCGTGGAATACTAGTCCAGTTACTTATTTGTGATTTAATAAAATTAATACAGTCTGCTCCTTCCAGTTTCTCTGTTACAGCAGAGAATCTCAAGTTTTCTCTGTGTGCTCAGTCCTCTTTTTGAAAGAGCTTTTCTTGAGCAGTCTTGTACTCAGCAAACCTTTTCTTCATTTCACCCTCTGATTTTTGCAATTTTATCAGTTCCTCTGAATAGCTCTTTAAAGCTTCTTCCATATTTGAGTTGTTATACTCCTTCAGTGTTTCATTTATTTTAATACGTTCTGAGCACATTTTGACTTATGTTTTCCTCTAAATTACTGGAAGCCATCTCTTGTACTAAAAGCTGGAGTTTAAAATGCTTTTTGCTGAAATTCTGCATGATTCTTCCTAGTCACTGTTTTCTGTTCACCTTTTCAAGTTGGTTTTCTTTCAGGCTCACTATCTATCTTGTATGCTGGCATCTAGGCAGTGTACTTCCTAGCCAGTAACAGAATTTTGCTAAAACAGGCCCAATTGTTGGATCTTATCTATCAGGTGAAATTAAGTTGTTGCTCACTGTGCAGCCAACTTAGGAAGTCATGATAAAGGGTCTTGTTAATAGTGCTGGAGACGGAGAAGTTATTGATTGTTATTTTATTTAACTAGTCTGGAGGTTAATTATTTTTTTTAAACTATGGAGACATTGCCACCTTTAGTGCCTTCATACAGTGCTTTGGGCCTGAAAGTGTGGTAAACCCTGCATTGATGGGTTGCTCTTATTGGTCTTGAACCAGGTCTCCATCATGATACAGATATCTGTGTTTCCAGTGTAACAAATGTATGTAGGGAGTGGAGTTTTTTGATAATGTTCCTAGCAATGAGCAGCAATATCTTTATGTTACCTGGATTCTGTTTTATTTTTGGAAACTTTGGAGTACTAATGTTGACTAAAAAGGCACTATGAGGGTGGACAGAGTTTTAGCCAATATACATAAGCCTTAGGGGAAGTAGTTGTAGGCTATTCTTGGCAAAGCAGTTAGGAATCATCTACTATCTCCATACAGGTGGATATATATTGGGCCCCGTTGAAAATGTACAGAAGCAAAGCCAACTATTAAAGTCAATAATCTTTTGTTTGTATTGAGGCATCATTCTTGGTGATGTTAAAATGCTGCTAAAGGCTAGGTTCATACCAGCTCTGGATACTTATTCCAGCAGTTCCATCATGCCCTCTTTTCATAGGTTCATAGGTTCATACTAGGCTATCTGCCCGAGGGCATTTATAAGCCTAGCCCATAGTTTTGTGGCTTACGCCACCCCTTTAGTTTGGAGAAACTATTCCCATTATTTTGCTGTGCCTCTGTCGAGCAGTGACACTGAGGTAACCCCTGGGGTGTATCTGCGATCTCCCATCCATTGGTCAAGATTCCTCTTGAACAAGGCCAGCGAGGTGCTCTGCCTCACATAAACCGGGATTTTGTTCCACAGCATAGGGAGTCTTTGGGTGATGAATCTATCCCTCCAGCACGTCCTATTAATAACTGTGTCGAGGTTCAAGTCTCCCGCCCTTGTGGCTCTGAGGGATCTAGATTTTTTGAGATGAAGCATGTTCATCAAATCTGGGTTTGACATGGCCTTGTATGTCAGGCATAGGTCACCTCTGAGCAAGCGGTAAGCAACTGAATATAACTGGAGTTCTTTCAGTCGGGCAGCATAAGACAGATTTTTGAGACCCTTTATCCTTTTGGTGAGGAACTTTTGTGGCCTCTCCAGCTGCTGCAAGTGTCGGGTCAGATACATTCCGAATGGGGCATTGTACTCGATCATTGGTCTGATGAGTGATGAGTATAGGGAGACTATGACTTCCCTTGATCTAGATGTGAATCCCTTCATGATAAGGTGGGCAATGTAGAAGGTCTTCCTAACTACTTTAGCAATATGAGTGTCGAATGAAAGGCTACTGTCAACCTGGGTTCCCAGGTCCCTAATAACTTCTTCTGTGTTCAGGGGATTGCCACCTATATGGTAGCTAGGGGTAACCTTATTTTTCCCGAAGGGTATGACTATGCATTTCTTGGCATTTAATTTTAGGCTATGGCTCTGGCACCAGTTATCCGTTTCTGTGAGACCCTTCTGAAGGATATATCTGTGTCGGATGTGTTTTCCACTACGGCGCCCAGTTTGCAGTCATCTGCAAACTTTGTCAGCCATAACCCTCCTGTGTTTGCTTGTACTTCAGAAAAGTAGATACCAAACAAGAGTGGGCCCAGGACTGAGCCCTGTGGGACACCACTTGTGACAGGCTTTGAGTCTGACATGGCGCCAGCAACTCTGACCCTGTGGGTTCTGTCACTCAGCCAGTTTGCAACCCATCTTGTAATGTATGGGTTTACATTTAAGTTGATGAGTTTTTCAATGATACCCGAGTGAGGTATTGTATCAAAAGCCTTCGCCAGGTCTAGGTAGGCTGTATGGACTGCCTTTCCCTCGTCAATGGCCTTGGTGACTGTTTGAAAAAGTCAACCAAGTTTAGAAGGCATGATCTGCCTTTGACAAAGCCAAACTGGGTTGGATCCAAAGTCTGCAAGTTCCCTATGTCTTTATTTATGAGATCCATTATGATCCTCTCCATGGCTTTGCAGATAAGGCTTGTCAAGCTAATGGGACGGTAATTTCCAGGGTCGGTGGAGGCACCGCCTTTGTGGAGTGGGACCACAGTCACTGTGCGCCACTCCTGGAGTGCGTATCCGGAGGTGAGACTAAGATTAAACAGCTGTCCTAACTGTGGGTTTAATTCCTCATTGAGTTCATGGAGCACACAGCCGGGGACACCATCAGGTCCCATGGATGCTGTGTTCTTTGCCTTGGAGAGAGCAGTTCTCACCTGGGCGTTAGAGATGTTTGGGGGGCTACAATCATTTGGTATAGATATCTCTCCTTTAGGGGGGGGGAGAAGTTTGCACTGAACCTTTCAGCCAGTATGTTGGCAATGTCTGTAGGATCAGTAATCTTCACATTTTGAACTAATTCTGAGCATATCTTGGAGTTTCCTCCTAGGTTTCTGACATAGCTAAAGAATGCCTTATGGTTGTCTTTAGAGTCCTTAGCTATTTTTTTCTCAAAATTAGCTTTGGATGATTTTATGAGAGCTCTTAGCTTTTTACTTATAGTGATCAGCGGTGTCTTACCTTTTAAGGATTTTGCTCTATCTTGTAGTAGCTTTCTCCTTTTGTTGTAGAGTTTGTTTATGGCTGGGGTCCACCAGACTGGACGCTTGCCTTTGGTACAAAGAGTCTTTGTTTTGCTTGGGATTGCCTGATCCATGCAGCCCTGCAGGTGCTGGTAGAAGGCATTTGTAAGTGATTCAGCGGTTTGAGTAATGTTAACCGCTGGCTCAGGGACCTTAAAGGAGACCACACTAGTCTTTAGAAGTGTGAAGTCGGCTTTCGAGAAGTTCTTTACTGTGGTCTTTTTCATTTCGGTTGGGGGCGGGATGAGGACCTCCAGCGAGATTAGTTTGTGATCAGATCTCACCAGTGAGGGGTATACTTCCGGCGTTGAACATTGTGCTCCCATGTTCGTGATGATGAGATCAAGTATGTTTTCTCCTCTTGTGGGGATGGTGACTAGTTGTTCCATGGCGTTTGAGTTTATGAATTCCAGGAACTTTTGGGCTAGAGTGTTTGGGCTTGGGTAGTGTTCCCAGTCTATATTAGGGTAGTTGAAGTCACCTAGTATGATGGTGTTCGGAGATACATTTATCCCCTCCAGTGTTTTCAGGAAGGCCATATGAGGTTCCTGAGTTTGCGAGGGTGGCCTGTAACATGCTACAAATTGCAGAGCAGTCTTGCCTATGGTTAATTGCACCTGGATGGTTTCCGATGCATCGTGCGATGCCACCAATCTTGAGGTGTGGGTGTCCTTGATGAATATGGATACCCCTCCTCCTTTCTTGGTATTGTCCGGGTTTTGGGGCCTGAACGCATAATATGAGGTAAAACCTGATAGTGCTGGGGTGCTCTCAGGAGCCTTGAACCAGGTTTCTGTCACAGCACAGACATCAATGTCCTCCATACTGAGAAGGGCCTCGAGTGCGTGCATCTTGAGGTTGAGACTTCTGGCATTGAGCAGCATTACCCTTAGTTTTTTTTCTTTGTTTTGTTCTAGGGTGGTAGGTTTAGAATTTGAGCCTTGCCTAAAAAAGGCACTATGGGGGTGGCAAGAGCCTTTGCCAAAATCTGGAATCCCAGGGGTGACAAGTGCAAGCCGTCCCTTGCGAAGCAGAGTGGCTTGTCCAGCATGTCATCCCAGGCAGACAGACATTGGATCCCCTTTGAATGACACCAGAGTTTAAGCCAATTGTTAAAGCTGATCATCTTATCTCTGTATTGTGGCATCATTCTTGGTAAAGGTAGGATACTGCTCAAGGTCAAGGTCATACCTGCTTGGGCTACATAATCAGAGAGCTCCTCTATGTCTCTTTTCATGTAGTCCAAGGAGGTACGTCTCAGGTCGTTAACACCAGCGTGGACAATGATTGAGTCGTACTTGTACCTGCTGTTGAGAGACCTGAGTGCATGCGTTATGTGGCGGATTCTAGCACCCGACAGGCAGCTTACTGTGACCTTCTCCTTACTCAGTCTGGTGGCGGGGCGTCAGTGTGTCTGACTATGGAGTCACCAATGACTAGTGTGTCTGGCATTGTGTTTGGCCTTAAGGGCTGTGACTGCTTGACACTCTGACTGTGTGGTCTATGTGTTGCAGGTGTTGTGTTCTGAGGTGGTAGTTGTTTGGGTGTCTGCTTTGGTGGCCTCTGCTGTTTTGGTAGATCTGTGATCAGAGCCTCCGAGTATGTCTTTGTGTGTTTATGTGTATGATTTGAGGTTGTGATGGTATTATGTGAGACTGGGTCTGTAGTGTGTGTGGTTACCTTCTCCTCCTGTCTGGTCATGCCAGTCCTATGTTGAGAGAGCTCAGCCTCCAGTTTGGCCGTATAGTTGCATCTCTCGCATGTATTTGTGTTTTGTGGGAGGAGGAGAGGGTTGTCTGTGTACATGAGGCAATTGTAACATTGCCTCAATATTCCAGGTTCACCAGCTGAGCAGGAGAGGACATTAGCAACTGATCCCTCGACATGCTAGAAGGAATAGACAGAAAAACTTAAGAAAAGGTTCTGGGGGATGTGGGTGACCGAGAAATGGGGTTTGCTTTTTTGGGGTACTTTCTATAACAAGAGTGCTGTATCGAGGTGATAAGTACTGTAGGAGCAAGTGCTTAGCTATACAGATAGAGAATAGTCTACTTGGGAGTCAAGTAGAGATAATTTATAGTTGTAGGATACACTAAATAGAACAGTAGTATACTGTGAGAAAGGTAGTTTTAAGGGAAAATTTGAAGAGTGGACTTTAGGTAGCCCTAATAGTTTAAATCTGATTAACCGGCGCTGCCCTAGTGTGCAACGGTAGCAGCTCCGTGCTAAAGCAGCTAGCGTGCTTTATAGCAGGGGGCTGGAAAAAACAGGAAATGATCCAAAATGGCCGACGAATTACTAGTTGCTGCTTCTAACCACTCCTCTGAGGACAAACAAGCAGCTCAGTACTCCCCACTCCCACTGGTGAGTAAAGAAACTACCTCTGGCCACACAAGAAAATGGAGGAACACAGAAACCAAATACAAAGCCCAGGGATCAGCAAAATCTGATCACTGGAACAACTAACTAGGAAAGTTTAGGAAAGGAGAAATATTTTTTGTTTTTTTGTTTTTGCAAACAGACAGAAAAAATGCAGTAAATGCTTTGTTTTCGACTAAATTGCTATCAAAGGCTGGTACACTTGAGTGTATTAGCCTGTTTGTTACTTTTAAGCAATACTTTAGCCCACAAGTGCAATCAACAATATAAGCTCACAAAAACAGGAAAATAAGGTAATAAAACAGTAATATCGTCACAAACAGTAGTCGAAAAGCTCAAAAGATCGAAAAATGCAAACTAAAAAGTTTAAAAAATACTTATGATCAAGAAAGTTGCTTTTTCTGCTCTCTGCTGGCTTAGGAACTCTGCAGGGGACCACGAGGAGCTATGCCTAGTTCTCTAATGCCAGAAAAGCCTGCCAAAGCGTGCTTTATAGCAGGGGGCTGTAAAACAGGAAATGACCCAAAATGGCTGATGAATTACTAGTTGCTGCTTCTAACCACTCCTCTGAGGACAAACAAGCAGCTCAGTACTCCCCACTCCCACTGGTGAGTAAAGAAACTACCTCTAGCCACACAAGAAAATGGAGGAACACAGAAACCAAATACAAAGCCCAGGGATCAGCAAAATCTGATCACTGGAACAACTAGCTAGGAAAGTTTAGGAAAGGAGAAATATTTTTTTGTTTTTTTTTTGCAAACAGACAGAAAAAAATGCAGTAAATGCTTTGTTTTCGACTAAATTGCTATCAAAGGCTGGTACACTTGAGTGTATTAGCCTGTTTGTTACTTTTAAGCAATACTTTAGCCCACAAGTGCAATCAACAATATAAGCTCACAAAAACAGGAAAATAAGGTAATAAAACAGTAATATAGGCACAAACAGTAGTCGAAAAGCTCAAAAGATCGAAAAATGCAAACTAAAAAGTTTAAAAAATACTTATGATCAAGAAAGTTGCTTTTTCTGCTCTCTGCTGGCTTAGGAACTCTGCAGGGGACCACGAGGAGCTATGCCTAGTTCTCCAATGCCAGAAAAGCCTGCCAAAGCGTGCTTTATAGCAAGGGGCTGGAAAAAAACAGGAAATGACCCAAAATGGCCGATGAATTACTAGTTGCTGCTTCTAACCACTCCTCTGAGGACAAACAAGCAGCTCAGTACTCCCACTCCCACTGGTGAGTAAAGAAACTACCTCTGGCCACACAAGAAAATGGAGGAACACAGAAACCAAATACAAAGCCCAGGGATCAGCAAAATCTGATCACTGGAACAACTAGCTAGGAAAGTTTAGGAAAGGAGAAATATTTTTGTTTTTTGTTTTTGCAAACAGACAGAAAAAAATGCAGTAAATGCTTTGTTTTCGACTAAATTGCTATCAAAGGCTGGTACACTTGAGTGTATTAGCCTGTTTGTTACTTTTAAGCAATACTTTAGCCCACAAGTGCAATCAACAATATAAGCTCACAAAAACAGGAAAATAAGGTAATAAAACAGTAATATAGGCACAAACATATAGCCCAAGTAGGTATGTATGAAGTTATTTACACCCATGTGTACTATGACTGTGACTAACATGCTCTGGTGCAAGGACGTGACAGCCTGCATGATGTGGCAAATCCTGACAACTGATAGGCACCTAACAGGGACACCCTTCTTGAACAGTTTGATAGGAGGTGCATCAGTGTATTTCACAGTGGAGTCACCTTTGACTATGATGTTGGATTGTGTGGAGATTTGCCTTATGGACTTTTGAATCGAGACACGGTGATGCTGAGGCATGTTTTGAGGTGGGTGCTGCCTCTGTTGCACGTTTATGATGTTGCTGAGTGTACTTGCTTCATAGGCTACATTTAACAGGCCTTTGTGGTTTAGGCGGGTTACATTTAAGAGCCTCAGCATATGCAGTTCTATGAGTTAGGTCTGACGTGTGTGTGATACGTTTAGTGTGGTTTTGTATGGTACTATAGTGTCTTCATGTGAGAGTTTTGCCTCTACAGATGATTGGGGTATTAGGAATACAATACAGAAACATTGGCATATGTTACAAGTGGAACCAGCTACAACCCAGTTAGTGGGGCCCAGTCCACTTTTTGGTTTCAAGAATAAACAGTCTTTGAAACGTAAACTCTGTTATCCTATGAATGGTGGAGAGACATTAGATAACACAGGGGAGGTTGGCATGAAGAAATGTGGAACTTGCTCTTTTTGTCATTTAATCAATGAGTCAACAATATTTGTACATCCACACACTAGCAGAACATATAAAGTTAGGGCAAAAGCTGACTGTAATACAAAGAACTTAGTATATGTTGTCCTATGCACAGTCTGTAATCAGTTTTACACAGGTAAAACAAATAGGTGTTTAAGGGAGAGAATGAGAGACCATCTGTATTGTGCACATAGGGGTTTAACCTACAGTGCCATTGCTGAACACATGATTAAGAAAGAAGAAACATATTTTTAGGTTCTCAGTGTTAGAAGTTATACTTCCTAGTGTTAGGAGAGGGGATTTGTCCAATGCTACAGAACAGGCAGAGGTGAGATGGATATTTAGACTGAGAGCACATCAAGACTATGGGTTGAATGATTATGTTTCTATACAACCTGCCTTAAAATCCAGAAGGCTGAAGAAATAAGTTTTAAAAAGTTTTAAATAATGTTGTAGAATTTTATTGTAGAGTATGTTTTTTAGGATGTAAAGAGGTATGTTTGTAAAAATAGTTTTTAAAGTAGACAGACTAATGACAATTATGCTTAATCTTTGAAATGTACTAGTATCAAGTAGTTAGTTACTTAGCAACCATAATTGTGTGTGTGTCTACTGGTTGGGGTGGCCTAAGGGAATAGTATCTTTGTATTTAGTTCATGGTGTTTTAGTTGTTGAGTATGATCTGAAGAAGCAAAAGTGGTTTTGCGAAAGCACTCATCAGTTTTTTATTAAAATCTTGGCTTGTTTTATCCACTCTCTGTGTTTCTGCTGCAGTTTTTGTTTAATCCCAATCTTTTGTTTGTATTGAGGCATCATTCTGTGCTGCTAAAGGCTAGGTTCATACCAGCTCTGGACACTTATCCCGACAGTTCCATCATGTCCTCTTTTCATATAGCCCAAGTAGGTATGTATGAAATCATTTACACCCACGTGTACTACGACTGTGACATACATGCCCTAGTACAAGGACATGACAGCCTGCATGATGTGGCAAATCCTGACAACTGATAGACAACTAACAGTGAACCCCTCTTGGAACAGTTTTATAGGTGGTGCATTAGTGTATTTCACAATAGAGTAATCTTTGACAATGATGTTGGATTGTGTGGAGATTTGCCTTATGGACTTTTGAATCGAGACACAGTGACGCTGAGGCATGTTTCGAGGTGGGTGCTGCCTCTGTTGTACGTTTATGATGTTGCTGAGGGTACTTGCTGCATTGGCTACATTTAACAGGCCTTTGTGGTTTAAGCGGGTTACTTTTAAGAGCCTCAGCATATGCAGGTCTATGGTTTAGGTCTGACGTGTGTGTGAAAAGTTTAGTGTGGTGTTGTATAGTACTGTAGTGTCTTCATGTGAGAGTTTTGCCTCCAGTAACATTAAACAACTGCCTCTCTTACACACTATGTCACTTTAAGTAGCAAATGATTGTCAAAAAACATGAGACAATTGCTAAATTTTTTTCAGGTGATCCATTGTGCCTACAGAAATGGTTGAAAAGTGCACATCAATGAAAAAAAGTTCTTAGTAATGTGGGCTAAAGGGGAATTGAGCCTATAAGGTTTGGAGATGATTACTGCAGGAGCTATCTGGACCTAATACTGGTCTCAACACAGTTAAATGCAGCTAGGAATCAGCTATCCTTATTGCCTTCTCACACCAGAAGAAACAGTATAGCATTTAATCCAAGCTGGTTTCCAAGTAGAAGTACTACCCAGCATTTGCTGGGTTCAGTACACTAGCCACAGTCCGCTCTTGGCAGATAACTTGGATAGAACCTACAGCAGCTGGAAGCAAGAGACAGCCAAGCTGCACAAGAGCCCTGAAGAGGTTCTCACCAAAACTGCAACCAGGCCACTCCATGTAGTCCCTCTGATTTTTCTCTCACCAAGAGGAAAACAGAAACGCTATTCCCAAGCGGATTCTGAAGAAGCAGTTCTTTGGCTCTCCAGTGATTGATAGTCTAGCCTCAGATATTACAGATTTTAAAAGTAATATTTTAAAATGGATTAATTCTCTGAATACTGCATTGTGCACTAAAAAAGAGGGACAATAAGGAATAAAGGCTAACTCAATCATTAAGAGTGTGAGAGCCTTTCCAGTTAGATCTTTTAGTACCCCCTCCAGAATAAAGATGAGATTAGAAAGGAAGCAGCTCCAAAAATCAACTTTATATTTACAGTGGGCAGCTCAAAAGCCACTAGGTTTTAAAAGCATAACAGGAACTAGGCAGGTGGATTGGAAAAAAATCAATCCAGTCATACACAGCAGTAGTCACAGCACTTGCAGCTAAATAGGAATGCAACTAAATAAGAAACCCTATTTCTCAGACACTGCCACTAATAAACTAAATTTAATTTCTTTTTAATCAGGGAATGGAAAAGGATTTTTTCTAACTCTAGCCAAGAACATTTAAAATTCCAAGAAAAATCTACGCATAAACAAAAGTTAAAATAAAACAAAATGCAATATAATCAGAGCAAAAAAAAAAACCTTTAATGGAGAAATCTAATCCAAAAGCCAATGCACTCGCAATACAGAACTAATAGTTCATAGTTCCACAGTTTTAATCTATAACCCTCTTACTGATGGTTTGTCTTTGATTTTACATTTTCTAGTTAAAGCTTTCTTAGCCACCATCAATACAAAGGTTAATGCTTTCACTTCTTTAGTTCATGTTATTTTACACCAGCTCAAAAACTCCTTATAGTGAGGATAAATTCTCTTTCAGATACAAGACTTAGCATATTATTCAAGTACATTTTGTAATGAAGCAACTCCATACATTTCCAAAGTATATGCTCCCAAGAATCTCCTTCTGAACCATCATGTCTGCGCAAACATTTTTCTCAAGTCTTGTAGGGGTACAGAAATATTTGTGCAAAAACATTTCCATTCAAAAGATTCTAGATTTTCTCAATTTAGTTGTATACTTATTATTAAGACATATTTCCCTCCACTGATCATTTGTAACATCTTTATCTACTCATTCACTCCATGCTAATTTTACCTTTTTACTGTATTGTCTTCTCAAATTATATATCGTCTTATATGATCTTCTTATTACTTTTTTCCAGTCTGCTATTTCTCTTCTGGCTTAAATTACAAAATCTACTATTTGAGCTTTAACAAATTTACTGTACAACCTCTCCACATCTTCATTGAGCTCTGACATTAGACTTTTATATACAAGATGATCAAAGTTCAATAACTCCAAAATTTTGCTAGATTTATCTCATTTTATTACATCTCCTTTTATCATCTACCCCCAAAATCTCAGTTCTTTGTATATCCTTCTCCAAATGCTAATTACATTTTATTCTGTGTTTGTGACAAACCCAGTAATGCACAAGCAGGTACACTAAAATCCAGTCAGAAGCCCCTTAGATGTAAAATTAGTCTAACAGAATTTAATGTCAAGTAAGTTGTCACAGACTGAACCCAAGCACAGCTCTATCATTGTCCCACACTTAAATACACTTAAAAAAACAAATTAAAAAGTTTGCATTAACAGTACATTACTACATCAAATACTCCCCCCCCCCCCAACACACACACACACACACTAGCCAAAGCTAAAACTGCAGACAGAAATTCATGGACTTTGTCAATACAAACACACTGAAACAACTAATAAGAGTACCCATTGGAGAATAACAACTTGGACTTTGTCAATACTAATATGGGGAAATCTTGCAAATCTTAGTTACTTGTTAGATCTGACCAGAAAGCATTTTATTAAAAATAAATCTGAATCCACAGACAACTTCCACACTTGGTACCTTTAAACATTTCTCCAAGGCAAACAACCTACTCCTAAGTGAAGTGAGAGGCTGACCAGCTTCACATCCCCACAAAAACCAAGTTAGCTCTGCTGAATATGCGGAAACATGCACTACTAAACTGTACCAGAATGTCAACAGAGATGCAGCTGTACCCAAAAGAAACAAGCAAAGGGCATACCACAAAAATACCCCCCCGGGGGAAAGTACAGTTGTGTACACTTACCATAAATGTAGATGTACGAGTGGATTCACTGTAGCAATCATAACCTGTGGGTTATCCCTGCTGTGGTAGCCCTCAGCCAGCCCAAATACAGAAGCCAATGTTTTTCTGCGTCGGCTGCAGTCGCCTGTAGTCTGACGTCAGGTCGTCAGTGCTATAAAGCAAGGCAGCCAACGTCATTACATCAGTTTTTCTTGCCCTAACCCATCAGAAGCACAAGGAAATAAAGTAAAGTGGTCCCAGTGGCTAAAAGCCACTGTGGGAAGCTTATGTCCCCCTAGGGGAAGAGGATATAAGAGGGGTAGTGGGAGGGAAACCAGGACTGCAACAGTGAATATACTCGAACATCTACATTTATGATAAGTGTACACAACTGTGCTATGTTCTTCGTGTTTCACTATTGCAGTCATTAGCTGTGGGAGGATTCTCAAAGCTGAGGAGAGGGGTGGAAGGATAGGTTAGAGCCCTAGGCATGGGTCAGCAAGCCCTGCAGAACTGCAAAGGCAAACCCTGCCCTAGACTTAGAAAAAAAGAGGGAGGTAGTAATGCTTTGTAAAGGTATGGATAGAGGTTCAGGTGGCAGCTTAAAAGATGTCCCTGGTGGGGACTCCTCTGAGGAAGCCTGTGGAAGTGGAGGCTGCCCTAGTGGAAAGGGTATGAATAGATTTTGGGGGGGGGTTCCCATGTAGTCTGTAGCAGAAATGGATATAGTGTGATATCCATTTGGAAATGGTTTGCTTGGAAATGGGCTTCCCCTCTTGCCAAGCAGCTGGTCTGTTTTTCTGAAGGGTTTAGTACAGTCCAGATAGTATCTGAGTTGTCTGTGCACATCTAGCAAGTGCAGAATTCTTTCCCCCTTGTTTTGAAGGTTGGGAAAGAAGGTGGGTAGATGTATGGCCTGGTTGAGGGTCACATTAGATACCACCTTGGGCATAAAGGAGGAGTTAGTCCTCAGGGAGACCCTGTCTGCATTGAAAATGATGAAGGGCTCAACAGCCATGAATGCCTGAAGTTCTAAAACCCTTCTGGCTGGGGTGATAGCTAGTAGGAAGGCAGTCTTCCAGGAGAGGTATTTCAATTCTGTTGAAACAGCAGGTTCAAAAGGAGGTAAGGTTAGTTTTTCTAAAACAGAATTCAGGTCCCAGGCTGGCATGGGAGGCCTTCTGGGAGGTCTGATATTAGAAGTCCCTCTGAGGAATTGTTTAATCAAAGGATGAGAGAAGAGGGGTAGGTCTGAATCGTAATGGGCTGAAATGGCTGAGGCATGGATTTTAATATAAGAGGAGAGGCAACTTTTGAGTAACTCAGCTAGGTAATCCAAGAAAAGAGGCATGGAAGGATGTGAGGTACTGACCCCTCTGGATTGGCTCCAGGAGCAGAATCTTTTCCATTTCCCTGCATAAGATTTTCTGGTGCTGGGCCTTCTGGTCTCTGTGATAATGTCTAGAACCTGTTTGGTTAACAGGGACTCCTTGTTAGCTTTTAAGGTATAAGCAATGCGAAAGACAGAGTCTGCAAGTCTGGGTACAGTATCTCCCCTCTCACCTGGGTCAAGAGGTCTGAGATCGGGGGAAGCTGCTTGGGGAGCTGTAAGGTCAGGCTGCGCGCAGTAAGGGGTACCAATGCTGTCTGGGCCAATCTAGAGCAATGAGGATGGCCTTTGGTCTCTCCTTCCTTATTTTGATCAGTACCTTGGGAATAAGAGGCAGAGGAGGGAACGCGTACACAAAGAGGGAGTTCCAGGGGAAGACCAAGGCATCCACCTTCCACCCTAGGAGGTGATACTCCTTGGTACAGAACCTTTGCAGCTGGTGGTTGAGGTGCGAAGCAAAGAGATCCACCTTTGGAGTCCCCCACTCCTGAGTGATTTGCAGAAAGATTTCCCTGTGGAGCTGCCATTCATGGGGGGGGGGGGGTCCAGTAAGTTTCTGCTTAGGTGGTCTGCCAGGGTGCTGTTGACCCCTGGTAGGTATTGTGCAATTAGGTGTAGACCCACAGAGGTGGCTGTCAGCCAGAGGTACACAGCTAGCCTGCACAAAGTGTAAGATTGGGTCCCCCCTGTTTGTTGATATACCACATTACTGTGGTGCTGTCTGTTTTAATAAGGGGAACCCCTGGCGTGAGACGGGGCTTGAAGGATGTCAGAGCCTTTTGTAATGCCATCATTTCTTTCTGATTGATGTGTAAGGGAAGGTGCTGGGCAACCCAAAGACTTTGGGTGCACCTGCCTGCTAGGTGAGCACCCCGAGCAATGTCTGAGGCATTGGTGGTGATGGTCTGGCCGGTAGGGCGGAGGATGAAGGGAAGACCCTTGTTCTTGACACAAGCCTCTGCTCACCAGAGAAATTCGGCCCATATACATGGGATCAGAGGGAGAGAGGTCTCTAGAGACGGAGAGTGCTGGCACCAAAGGTTCTTTAGATACCGCTGAAGTTTTCTCATGTGAAGCCTGGCCAGTGGAATTAGAAGGATGCAAAATGCCATCTATCCCAGGGCTTGCAGGAACTTCCTCGCAGTGAGGTGACTTCTGGAAGCCAGCTGGGTAAAGTAGAGCGGCAGGAAGCTCTGCTTTTCTGGGGATAGGAAGGCCATTTGGGATGCTGTGTCTGGCAGAGTTCCCAAGAAAATTATCTTCTTGGTGGGAGTTTGCTTTGATTTCTTCTCGTTGATGATGAGCCCTAAGGAAGTTAGGAGGGATTTGGCAAAGAGAAGGCCCTGGAGCAGCTTTTCTTTGCACTCTGCCTGAATAAGGCAGTCGTCCAGGTAAAGGCAAATCTGTATATTTCTCTGTCTGCAAAATGCTAAAGCCGGGGCTAAGCATTTGGCGAATACTCTGAGTGCAGTAGATAAGCCAAAGGGCAAAGCAGAGTACTGAAAGTGTTGTGATCCTGCTCTGAAGCACAGGAATTTCCTGCAAGATTCCCTTATGGGGATGTTGTGATCCTGCTCTGAAGTGCAGGAATTTCCTGCAGGATTCGCTTATGGGGATGTGGAGGTAGGCATCTTTTAGGTCTAGGGTCAATAACCAAGTATTGGTTATTAGCAAAGGCAGCAGCTGCTGCAAAGTAAGCATTTTGAATCTGGGGACCACCAGGGAGGTGTTCAGAATGGATAGATCCAGGATGCACCACAAAGTGCTCTTTTTTCTGGGAACAAGGAATAGTCTGGAATAAAAGCCTTTGCCTGTTTGATCTGAGGGACAGGTTCTACTGCCCCCTGGGATATGAGAGTTTGGACCTGTTTCAATGCCTCTGCCCACTGATTTGGAAGTAAGTCTGGGTACACTCTTGGAATTGGGAGTTTGCTGAAAAAGAATCTTTAAGACCCATTGGTCCTTTGTTACAGAAAGACAATTTTCTTTGAAGCGTGAGAGCCTTCCTCCTAGTTTTTGCTGAGTGAAGGGAGGGGAGTGGGGGGAGGGGGAGTCTTCATGGGTTTTTGCCATAGAAGGGCGGCTTAGAACTCTCTGCCTTTGGGGTAGAAGTGGTCCACTGTTTGCTTCTCTGCTGGCCCTGGGATAGGGTCTGGATGGTCCGTCTCTGCGGGGCTTACTTTGGCCCTGTCTGCTATGTGCAGGGAAGGACCAGTGCTTTGAGAGAAAGTTCCTTCTGTACCTGGGAGGTTGAACCTGAAATAAATATTTTACTATTTGCACAAATTTTGCTTTGTCTTCCATCTTTTTAAGCACCTCTTCTGCTTTTACTCCAAACAAGCGCTCCTTGTCCAGGGGTGCATCAATAAGTAAACTTTTTTTACCCCATCTGTCCAGAACTCTGGAGTACTTGTCAGAAGGAATAGGATTCTTGGCAGAACTAGTCTTAGCTCGTTTAGGTCCCTGTGTAATGATCTCTGTGTCTGCAGCAGGATTTCTGTACAGGCATTTGTGAGAATCCAGTACTCTGTAATACCTATCATGTCTACTGGGAGCAGGTGGGAGGGAGTCAGGGGCTAAGCTGGATTCATAGAAAACATCATCCACCACTTCTAAAATAGGGGGGGGTGACCAGGGGTCTGTGTTGGGGCAGGTCTAGAAACTCTCTAAGTCTTTTCTTAGACTGGGGGGGGGGTCCTGAGATTCCCACTAGAAATGTTCCCCGAGGGTCTGATGGGTTTTCCCAAAGGAAAGGTCCTCTGGAGGGGAGGTAGAAGGGATGGATTCCTCTGCATCTGAATCCTCATAAGCAGTCAGAGGTTGCTGTTCCTCTTCAAAATCTGAATAGTCAGATTCCTCAAAATCCTATTCTGTCATAATTTCTGGAGAAGGGTGCCTTTTCCTTATAGACATTGTGGCCTGACTACCCCAGATAAGGAAGATGAGATCCTCCACCATTTTAAGCATTTGTGCTTGGGGTGGTGGAGGAGCAGGAACAATATGGTGGCTAGAAGCAGATTTTCTAGGAGTGGCCTGGCTTCTAGGTCTGAGAAAAATGGTAGTCGGATGAGAAGACGTCGGTTTTTGTCTAGATTCGGTACTGCAAAAGGCCACCTTGGAAGCCGGTGCCTGTGTCGCGGCTCCAGACCCAACCAAGGCAGAGACAGCCAAAGGCTCGGAAGACTAAGAAGATTTCTGTGGCATACCAGACTCCAAAAGGGTCTCAGTAGAGGCCTGTGTAGATATCAAATTGGGCATCAGGGGCTGCGAAAGTGCCTCACTGAATTCCGGAGAACTGACTACCTGCTTAGTGGTAGCGTCATTGGAAGGCTTAGCCTTGTGTGGTCTGTCTCTATCTTTATCGCTGCATTTTTTTGAAATGTCCACAGATTGTTGGCTGACAGACACCATATCGGAAAGTGAAGATGGAACATGAAAATAACTGTCTACAATAAGAGCTCTACGGCGAATGGTTCTCGCATTAAAGAGGGCACAGAACCGGCAACATCAGGACATTGTGGTCTGGGCCTAAACAAGTGATGCAGTAAGAATGGATGTCTCAGTGTGGGATCTGCTTTCCACAGGCGAGACAATTGTTAACTTTTTCGGACGTCCCCAACAGGGTACTTAGCTTTAGATGTTTTCAGCTGAAACTCAAACTCTGTTAACGACCATCCGGTACTCCTGCAAACTGCTTCTGCTACGGGCTTCACGGCAGGAAATACTGATGTAATGATGTCAGTTGCCTTGCTTTATAGCACTGACGACCTGACATCAGACTACAGGCAACTGCAGCTGACACAGAAAAACACTGACTCTGTTATTCGTGCCCACCGAGGGCTACCACATGAGGGATAACCCACAGGTGATGACTGCAACAATGAAACACGAAGAACATCTTTAATATCAACAAGACGTACAGTAAAAGAAATAGATTACTGGCTAAAACTAGAGAAATAAACATAATGATATAGCCCTTGTAATTAAATTAAACACGCAACTCATGTACTCTACTAAATCTACCAAAGCCATTTTTTTAAACACCTTTATTCAATTACTTAAGACATAGGAAAACATACATTACAAGAAAAGTAAACAAACCAAATTAACAAGTTTTCCATCTACATACATTATACCTCACTTCTCCCGATTATTCTGCTTCTACTCTTCCCACAGTTTACATGCATTTCCATGTAATTTGCTCCTTTCCTTTTCTAAACATCCCTCTTCCACAGTTCCTTTATCAATTTGTTCTAGACAAGTTAGATCTCATGTCTCAGCTCAAAAAAGATAATATCCTTAGTTAAAGCCATTTACTCACCCAATATTTCTGACATAGTATTTTATAGGAAATGTTTAAAATCTGCCAACTCATTACACTCCCAAAACACATATTCCCAGTTACCTCTTTCTTCCCCATCACTCTTTCAGCATTTAATATCAACCTGAGGAACATTTTTTTGAAGTATGTTTAAGGTATAAAAATATTTATGAGAACACTTTCAAGCATACATCCTAAACTTTCTGGATTTTGTTTTGCACTTCGGAGCCATAGACATATCCTCTCATTGTTCTCTTGTAAATTGCTTTTCCACTCTCTCTTCCAAATATTTTCTAATATCCTCTGACCGATTCTTATAGTTATTATGCAATATTTCATATGGCCTACTAATTATCCTTTTTTTAACAGAAGTTTCTGTCTAGATTCGACTGAAAACCAAAGCCAAGTTTGAGGCTGAAACAGCCACCAAGGAAAATAACACTCACAAGGCCTGTTTTAGCTACATTTGTAATCTCAGGAGCACAATACAACAATGTGCTAAGTTGACTGTAAATGATATTACCTACACTTACACTAAAGATATAGCTAATTTACTAGCCAAAAAAATCACTTCAAACTTTACTCCTCCTTTACCCATCTATCTCACATGAAATATTTGAAACCGACTTGCCACCAGCAATTACACAAGACCAAGTCCTGAAAGCTCTATCAAAAGCAAAAAAATACTGTCACTGGGTCCTGATGATATCTAGGATGCATCTTGAATAGCAAGAAGCACAATTTAGATACACCCCTAACACTGTTCAACCTTGGCCTCTATATGGGGTTTGTACGAAAGTGAATGAAGAACAGCAACAGATCCCCCACATAAAATAAGGCCTTCTACTGACCCAGGCAATTACAGACCCACAAGTCTAACTAGCGTTATACGCAAATCTATAAAAATAATTATCATGGAATTAATCAATAAGGATATAAGGAATCTGAAAACACTAGATTAATTTCAGTTTAGATTCATCAAAAGCCGGTCATGCTTACTCATCCTGGTGGACTTTTCTGAAAAGGTCACCAAAGCAATAGTCAAGGCTTTTAACACAATCCTCCAACTCAATCACAGTACAAAAGCTTAAAAAGCTAGGAATAAATTCCCTATGTCACCTGCTGGACTGCCAATTAACTCACACATAGGACTGCAGAAGACAAAAATAAGGGAAGATACCTCCACCAAAACATCAGTCACCAGTCGAGTCCCCAGGGTTTAGAGCTGGACCTCTTCTGTTCAGCATCTACTTCTTTGAATTAAAAGACAATACCAAAGGGCTCTGGCTATCTATACTTGCAGATGACTGCAAGCTATAAGCATTGATCAAATTCCCCAAAAGACTCAGCCATCTCATAGGAAGACTTGTCCCAAACATATAACTGGTGCCAGACTTATGAAGTAAAGCTAAATACCAAAAAATCCACCGGGGAAGTACCACACTGGCAACACACCCCCTGAGAGTTGTCCCAGTAGTTAAAGATTTGAGAACTTATGTGGACAGTAACCTAACTTTTCACCAGCGTGTATCCATTGTGATAATGAAGTCCTTCTTCACTGTATAGCTTATAAATAAGAGGATTGCTTATTTACTCAGCCCTCATTAGGCCAGTCACTGTGTGTATGTTGCTCCTTTTGGCATTTATCTGTCCAGGTACATGCAACAAACGGAATGCCCACATTGACACCTTACAAAAAGGATACAAGGCTTAAATAATATGTCTTACATGGACCTCTTCAAAGCATTTCACTATATTAAGTCTTATACAGACTGCCAAGAGGTGACCTGTGTCTAGCATACAAGGAATCATATAACCAATTACTGATGGACTTACTGTTAATACTTGATTCAGGGACCAAAACCTCTTCTGCGAAATTAACAGAACAATATGGAGGGATAGGTATGTCCTGTAGAGGATACCATTGGTCTGAAACAGACTCCCCATCTATGTAAAACAAAACTCATCCCTGACCACATTCAAGCGTAACCTGGATCAGTGGATTGAAAATAGGAAATTTACCCCAGATCCCTGTCCCCATACTAATGGAAAGCTCATAAAAGCTTTATTTGAACATGTGTCCCCTCTAAATATCTATGTTTTGGCATAGTAATCATCACTAGAGTACATAAAAATATACATCTTGGAAAGGGTTACGCGAATCTGAACTGCAACAAGTTAAGTTAATTTTAAGCACCAAATAGGACAGGTTTAAAATGGCCTACAAGGGCAGTTCACCTGGTACTAACCTATGAACCGATTAGCTCGACAGAAGAGAATTCTAAAAATCAATGTTGCAAAAGAATAGATTTTTCCCCAAATTTATCATAAGCCTTACTGTCCTTGTCAGAAGGAGAGGGGTTATTAACCAAATGTTTAGCAGCAGGTGGATTCAGTAAAGCAACAGCTGCTGGGTCTAATCTAGGATGAGTCTAAAAAAACTTAAAAAAAGGGGAGGGTTATATAGTCTATCTGCTCTTGGCAAGGGGGGGGGGGCAGCAGTTTGTGACAAAAACATTCTCCAAAGCAGACAGAACATGAGAAAAATGAGTAGGTTCTAGAAATTTCAGTTGAAACAAATCATAATACTTCCTCAGGGACTGAGAAACATCACTGTTTTCCCACTAAAACAACCAATTCTTTCTGGAAAAAGTTTCAGAGAAAGAGAACTTCAAAAGTAGTGGGTAAAGCTACACTCACAAAGAAATATATACCTTCACAATCACTTTGAGGATCAATTCCTTGAATCTCTTCAGAAAATGAAGAATCCCATTTTCTTTTACCATAAACAGCCACATAGGAAGTGTCAAGATCCTGCACTAAACACTGAGCTAAGTCCAATAAATTACTCTTGTCCAGAGTGACCGAGATAGGAGAATACATCTTTTTAAGTTTTTGTTTGTTTTTGACAGGAATTTCTGCAGAAACAGACTCACTTTTTGCCTGCAAAAAGTTCTCTATGGATGGACACAGCTTTCTGGCTAGGCACAGTGGCATTCTCTGCCCCTTTTCCCAGGACCAGCAAGAGTGGTTCTCCCTTGCCTATCAAGGGCACTCCAAATAGCCAAAGAGGACATGTCTAATTCCCAACCCATGGGAGCTGTATATCAGTAGGACCTAAAGGAAAAGATGAAAGGTCTGAGGAACTACTTTTGGTCACAACAGTCACTCACATCTGCCTGAGACACTTTAGAAGCCTGCTGTGGTGGGAAAGCCTGTTTGACAAATTTATCCTTTTTGCGGCTGGAGGAAGGACGAACTGAGGAACCAGTAGCTTGTTCCAAAGTTAAACTGAAAAGAATGCCTGGTTGCAGTCAAAGTCTTGCAGCAACAGTCTCATCCAAACCAAACTAGGCTGAGATAAGGAACTTTATTGTATTTTTGAACTTGCACTTACTAATTTACAGGATTGCTGCTGTTTTATTGCATTTTCAAAGCACTTAAGCAACAGTTTACCTGAAAAATTGCTCTTTCTGCCTTGATTTAAATCACCTTACAGAAGGGTGATCTAGCCAAAGACTTAGCTGTTTGCCTGCACTTGAGTAACTTCACTTGTGCTTTTACATTAAGAATTTCCAGGGTCATCCATCTTGTCACAGAAGGGGTTTGCCTTGTTTCTCCGGGTTGGGAATCACTCCAGGGAATGCAATGTGTAGCCGTTTATTGGCTCAAGGGCACAGGAGTTAGTTTTCAGATTTTTTTCTGTTGCTATAAAGAAGTTGCATCTACGCACAACTGCTTATTAAGTAGCAGTGGTTAGCTATGCCCTGTACAGTAACAAACACTTACATTGTAAAGCTTGCCTAAAACAAGTACTTAGAACTTTAATCTGTAACAGAGTAAGGCTTTGAGCAGAGATAAACATAAGGCATCTAGTATGCTGAGCAGCACTAATAAAGACCATTACACTACGTAACAGTTAGCCTTAATCCAAGACACCACACAGGTGATCCCCTGTAAAACAAAGTCCGTAAACCTTAAAAGACTAACCCTAATACAAGTCCTGAAAATATGGATATGCATTTTTCTAAAGTCTCTGTGGTCAGCTTGGTAGACATGGGCATCCTAAGATAATGTAGCAATTGTCTCATGTTCTCTGACAAACTTTTAATATTAAACAAAGTATATGAAAAATGCACATACATAACTTCCTTGGAAGTTAAAATATTGCTTACTAACAAGGTTGTCAAGAAGATATATTGTATATACCACAAACATACTGCTCACCATGCACCTTCTCACACTGAGGCTCTTAAAATAACTTTCCCAAAGCTCAAAGACCTCCTAGGCCGTCCAACGGCAACACCTATGTTCAGCAGTCACTAAAGCGCATACAAAAACACCACCTAACTACACACATATGCCTACACCCAATGGTTCCTAAAGAATAAAGCCCATAAGGCAAGCAAACATTTTACCTAATACTCTCATCATAAGGGATTTTATTGTATAATGCACACCAGGCTTGACAAGAAGAATGTGTCAGTTAGTTGCCTATCTTGAGCTAGGATCCATAATATCACACGCGCTCAAGTCACTGCACCACATGTACCAATATTGATTCTATCATAGTCCATGTGGGTGCAAATGACTTGAGGTATACAAATATGAAAACAGACATTATGGATCTCTCTGAATATGTGTTGCAGACAGGTATGTGCCTTGCACTGAGCAACATTCTGTCTTCATCTAGGATGATGCCACAGTAAGAACAGAAAACGATGGATTTTAACAACTGGTTTAGTTTCTAGTGTCACTCCAGAGGGATCCAAAATCTATCAGGATGGGAAGGCATGATAAACAGGTCACATTGCTTTGCCAGGGATGGTCTGCATGTGCCCCCCTTGGGGTTTCAGATATTAACTAAAACTTTATCCACACCCTTAGAGCATTTTTAGGCAATGTCAAAATGACAAAACTACCAACAAAGCAGGAAAAAAAAATCAAAGCAGCCTTAAGGTGCTACTGCTCATTACTATAGCCTAAAAAAGAATCTTCACAGCCTACAAGCTCTCCTCATTCTGGAGAATTTAGACATCTGTTCTGTTACTGAGACTCGGTTTAAAGCCGCAGAAAGCACTCAGTCAGTGCAAAGTTACAGTGCTTTCTACATATTTAGACCAACAGCAACAGAAACAGGGGCTAACGGTGGAGGTGTCTCAATTTACCTTAGCAACAAATATAACTCCATGTTGGTTAAACAAGATGATGCCCTAGAGGTTATCCACATCCAGGTCTCCATAGACCACATTCCGTTCCACGTCCTAGCCAGCTACAGGACACCCTCTATAATCAAAAAAGCTCACAACTTGTACCTAGACCTACTGGAGGGACTCAAAATCCAACCAAACAACCTATTCTTGGGAGATTTTAATTATCCATCTACAGTCTGAGAAACAAACACTGCCTCTAGCTCACAACCACAACATTTCCTGGACTTTGTCAACAGACACACACACACACACACACACACACACTGGGTCAGACAATGTGAACTCCAAACAAGAGGCTCAAACTGGTACTCACCAACATGGGAGAGTGTTGCACCCCCCAGTGTCATGTCCTCATTTGTGAGGTCAGATCACAAAGCTGTCTCCATGGAAATAAAAATTAACCAGGAAAACCCAACTAAACCAGTAATGGTTAGGAACTATTCTAAAGCTAACTACATCATGTTAAGCAACAGTTTGTCAAAATTCAAGGATCCCACAAAGCTTGCAGACACAGCTGCTTAAACAAAATTGTTCCCAGAAAACCTATTCAAACATGTAAACAACTGCACCTACCAAAAGCAAACCCAGCTCTAACACCAAAAATGAACCACACTGGTGGAATCTTAACTTAAAAGGGTATTTAACAAAAGAAAAAAGTCAAGGTCAAAATCAGAAAGAGCATCTCTCACAGAGACAAGAGAGATCTGATTCAACTAAATGAGAAACTAAGAGGTTTAATAAGGTTCATCAAAGCCTATTATGAGGTCAGCATAGCCTCTCAAGCTAAGGACGATTTCAAAGCCTTCTTCAGCTGTCAGGAACCTTAAAGGTAGCACACACACAGCAGTGCACAGAACTGGTGGTAAATAGCACAACCTTCACTGACTATAGTGACATAGCAAATCTTCTAGCTGACAAATTTAGCTCTAACTTCACTTCCCCACCCCTCCCATCTACTCCCTGTGAAATCTCTTCTAGCCTATACCCCCTGACTATCAAGCCGGTCCTGGCAGCACCTGCTAAGGCCAAGAACACTGCTTCAGTGGACTCCAGCAATATCCCCGGATTACCTACTAAATAGCCTGAAACATGACCTAGCAGGACCATTAGTGGCACTGTTCAAGTAAAGCCTCAAAACAGGTTACATACCAAGGTGAATAGAGGGACCAAACAGTCATCTCCTCTCCACAAGTGTGAACCATCAACCGAGCCTGGGATCTACAGACCATTCAGTCTGACAAATCTAACATTCAAATCCATGGAAATTATCATGGGAATGATCACCAAGAACACTGGCAACCTGCAGACTCTGGACCATCCCAGTTTAGCTTAGTCAAGAAAAGGTTTTGCCTACTCAACCCGGTAGACTTCTTTGAGAGGGTCATCAAGGCTATGGATGAGGGAAAAATGGTTTACACCACCTACTTCACCTGGCCAAGGCTCACAATACAATACGCCAACTCAGGTTTTGTTGACAAACTCTCAGAACTAGGAATAAATCCCTGCATAACTCAATGGATTGCTAGCTGGCTCACAGATAGCCTCAACAATCCTTTTCTTGGGTCCTATTTCTAACAGGAGACCAGTCATCAGTGGAGCACCCTAGGGCTCTGAGTTGGGCCTGCTCTGGTTTGGCATCTATTTCTCAGAAGTCAAGGCTAATGCAGAAAGCCTCTGTCTCACCAAGTTCGCATACACTTGCAAATTGGGAGCGATCATGAATTCACCCCATGACACAAATATCCTACAAGATGGTCTGGCACAAACAAAATGAATGATGCCAGAGCCAATGATTAAAACTCAACATGAAGAAATGCATTATTGTGTCCTTTGGAAAATCATCCACCCAAGCTAATTACTTACTCCATTGATGAAACGGCCCTAAGAGTCGACCCAGTAGTTAGGGATTTGGGAAAATATGTCAATAGTAATTTGGCCTTTGACCAACATGTAGCCAAGACTGAGTCTTCCAACAGAGCAAGGTGGTTTGGGAATGCCTGATTTGAAGGGGTATTTTAAAATAAGACAGTTAAATCTCCTATACACAGCACAAGCAGAAAGCTGCAATTCAAAGTGGAAAGGGACAATGATGATACAGGGCTCAAGCTCAAGAAATAAGCAGAGACTGGGATTTTTAATGCAAGGAGAGTAACAATAATCATAGAAAATAATACATTCATAAAGTAGCAGAAAGTGTTCTAAGAACTAATAAAACACAGGAATGCAGAAATGAGATTCTGCTGACATGAATGACTACAATTAGAAGTACAAAGAATAGGTAAGAGGGGACTGGAATTTACTGGAGAAAACTGGCAAAGGAACCAAGGCACTGGGAGAAAATAATAAGGGAAGGGTAATTCCCTATCAAGGACTAATATCAGAGTATAGGCAAAAAGAGAGGAATAAAGGGATCCTATATGAAAGACCAGCAGTGATAGAGTTTTTAGCAGAATCTAGAACACAAACTGCTGATAAAAAAGGAATAATTAGCAGGGCATTTAAAATATTGCACGACAACTATAGAAATGAGAGAAATTTAGAAAGGATTGGCTACGCAATTCACAAAGAAACAATGGGAGGATATATATATATATATATATATATATATATATATATATATATATATATATATATATATATATATATATATATAGCTCCCAAATATGCAACAAAGTCCAGAAGATTTAGTATTTTTGCTTGCTCCCAAATAAGCAACAAAGTCTAGAAGATTTAGTATTTTTGCTTGCATTAAGAATTTTTATACCCCAAGCATACATCAAAAAATGTTTCCTCAAAGTGCAAATGTTTGAGATGTGACGTGGAAGAAACAGGTAAATGGGAACATATTTTTTGACAGTGTAATGCGTTGGCAGACTAAAAATTCCCCTGTAGACTATTCTGTCAGAAATACTGGATGAGCAAACTGGTGCAACTAAGGAAATTATGTTTCTCAGCTGTGATGCAGAATCGAAATTACCTAGACATTGTAAGTCTTGCGGAGTTTAATTCTGGTGGCTGCCAAAAAGAGCAATTACTAGAAAATGGAAATCAATGTCTAAACCAACCATAACAGAAGTAGTGAATATAGTGACAGATAAAAAAGAACTGGAAGTGGGATCGGTATAATAATGTCTTGGAGGAGGAATGAGGTTTAAGAGAAGGCAGGCATTGATTGAGCTATGTAATGTTTGACTGGCAGTGACTGTAAGGAAGTTTATATGGGATGTATAAGGTTTGCAACTGAAAATATGTCAATATGATTTGTTTTCATTTATATAAATGTATGACTGCCTATGTCATAAGTGATAATTCAATAAAAATATTTCCTGCTTAAAAAAAAAAAAAAAAAAAAAAAAAAAAGGACATGTAACCAAGATAGCAAAATAGCAAGAAAAACATTCTGTCACCCAACTCGTAATAGACTAAGACATCTAGGTCCACGGAAGTTATAGTACCACTCTACTCATACCTTATAAGCCCCATAATCTAATACAATGCCCCCTTTGGCATGTACCTGACCAGCCACCTGCGACAGCTAGAATGCCCTCAAAGGTTTCTCACCAGAAAAATCTAGGGTTTGAATACCCTGTCGAGCAGAGATCACCTAAAGTCCCTATTTCTTTACTCAGTGTCCTACAAGTTACTGTGAGGTGATCTTTGCCTGGCATATAAGGCATCTTCAGACCCAGTTTTGATGGACCTCTTGCACAGCTGCAAAACAAACTGTACTACAAATACAAGCTCCAAGAACCTGAATTTTGCCTGAGACATAAATAAAAAATGCTGGAGAGACCAATATGTGCGCCTCAGAGAATCCCTATACTATAGAACAGGCTTCCCGCATCCATGTGAAGCGGAGTTCATCCCTTACCCTTTTCAAGCAAAACCTTGATCACTGGATGGGAAATTGTAAATTCACCCCTGGTATGACTCTAATGTGTCTGATGGATACAGGCTGACAGCAAGTTAACTAATATCAAACTAACAGACACACGCACTCCACCCTTAGCTACCTTATTACTAACATACCTCCAACAATACAGGTGTCCGATGTACTCAAGGAAAAAACTGGGTTGGGTTGCACGGCTACGCTTACAAAGACCCCAGTGGTCAATAGCCTAGTAAAAACCTAACAGACTACGAACTTGTGTAAGTAAAACCTGAGCTAACAGAACATTATCAAATGTAAAGTATATTCTCCTTTGTTAGAGAACAGTAGGATTAATTGTCAGGTTAATAATTTGCTTCCTAGGCCAATTTAGTAAGAAAGTGCAGATTGGTCCATAGTGACATTCAATCCTTATGAAAAACAAAGTGGAGAGGTTTGCAAGACAAAGCTCATAACTCAGAAATTCAACTAACTGAAGTGACCATCACTAGGAAAACCATTTTCCAAAACAGAAATTTTAATTCTGCTGAATCTTCTGGTTCAAAGAAAGGTCAGGCTAGAGCTTAAAACATCACAATAGTATGCCATGGAGGGGACTTGGGTCTCTGACATGAGGTCTTAGAAGAAAAGATCCATTCAATAATGCCTTAAAAATTATAAAGAAGCAAGACAGGTTTTGTTTTCTTCCATGTGAAAGTTGGATATAATTGCTAGCTGTAATTTAACTTTCAAAAAACTAGCAACCTCCTGAAATAACCCCACCAAAAAAAAAATTAAGATAGATGGTAATGGTATTGAAAAACCCAGATAAGCAAACCTGTTCCATTTGTTTTCGCAAACTTTTCTCATGTTCGGTTTCTGTGACAAAGATAAAATCTAGATAACTGATGCAGAAAGCTTGGCATCCCTGGCCATCTTTGGAATTGGCAAAATCATATAGTTAACTTCAGAGCTTTCAAATCTCAGTGAGGCTTGTCCAGATGGACAAGACAGAAGATCGGGAAGAAGATTCAGCAACCATGAACAGTGTTTCAGGTGAGGCCATAGAAAGGAAACCAAGATCTGCAGAGGCCAGAAGGGAGCAATGAGAATCACTGTCACCTTGCACCTTATGGCTTTCTGAAGAAACTTGGTTATAAGGGGAATAGGTAGAAAAGCAAGAGACCTAGGGTCCAACTGTGGACTAGAACATCCTTCAGTGGCTGCCCCTATAGAGGAATCAGGGCAAAGTAGCTGATGCACTTAGGTTCAGGTGGGAGGCAAAAAGATCACAGCATGGCTGGCCCCAGTGACTGGGAATCATAGTAGCCACTGAATAGTTGAGGGACTACTCATGAGGGAGAAGGATAGACCTAATCAGTTTGTCCAACAAGACACAAACCCCCTGGGATGTGCTTGGTCACCAGTAAATATTGAGAAGACATTGTCTACTGCCACAACCTCATAGCTTTCTGTGATAATGTGTATGAATGGGCTCCTCCTCACTGCCACGTTGTCCATTTGGATGGATATCACACCCTTGGAGAGGGTGTCCTGGAATGTCTGCAGTGCCAGGAGGACTGCCGTCATCTCCAAGACACTGAAGTATGGCCTCAGTCACTGACCATATGCCTTGAACCATCATCCCTTTGAAATACCCCACCCCAGAAGGGAGGTGCCCATGGTCACAATGGCTATCATGCGGTAATGGAAAGGTGAAAGGTCAACCCTATGTGGCTATCAGAAAGGTCAACCACCAAAGATGTTAATTTGGCATATTGGCCTGAGACGTATGAGGAATAAAGGTGCTGATGCATCACTGACCACTGGAAAAACAGGGTATACTGCAAGACATTTGTAGAATCTGGCTAAGGTTCCAGCATAGTCGCCACTGAACCCAGTCAATAGAGAATTAGTCTTACTGGTCAGGTTCAAAGAAGGCAGGACCTCAGAAACTTACTGACAAAGGTAGAACTTTTGATTCCAGAAGCTTGGCAATTTGGGAAGTTGTATGAACTCTTTTACTTGTGTCAGTGTCAGCTGGATTTTGCTTAGATATATCGTAATCAGCAAGTAGAGAGTTAACTGGAGTAAGAAGTCTCTGCACTGGATAAGCAGACCCTTGGTTGCGGCAGTAAGAAGCCAGTCATCGTAAGTCAGGGAAAAGCTGGAACTCTTGCAGCCTTGTATATACTAACACTACTACTGTGCATTTGGTGAACACCCTTGGAGCTGTGGTGAGATGAAAAGACAGTGTCCTTAATTGAAAATGACTGGCTCCCATCCTGAAAAAGAGAAACCTTCTGCACTGCCTAACTTGATATGTTAGTAGGAGGTGTCCTGAAGATCTGTTGAGTACATTCAGTCATCCTTCCTCATACGAGGTAAAACTGACTAAACTGTGACCATCTAAAATTTTGTGTGTTTCACAAACCGATTCAAATCACAGATGTCCAAATTGGGCCTGAGGTTTCTGATCTTTTTCAGAACCAAAAAGGGAATCTTGATTAGACTACAGATCCTTACTTCGCTGGTGGAACTCCATGGATGAATCACTTTTCTAGCAATTTTGATAATTCTGCTGATGCTAACTCCCTCTGTCTGGGTGGAACATCAGGGATTTTCTTTTTATTTTGGGAAAGTAAAGAGAATAACATTGCCTCTGGTGATTATCTTCTGCACACATGAATCTTGAGTGATGGATAGCCAAGCAAGAGGGTGCAGAAATAAGCACCCCCCCCTCCACCAACTACCTCCAGACTGAGTCAGCCATGCAACCTTTCAAGAGTGCTGAAAAGTTCTCAAGGTAAAGGAACCTCAATATCCTTGATTTTGTGGACCACCTCTGCCCCTGGGGTGACCATCCACTGGATGTGGGGATTTGTCAGCAGAAGCTTCTTGGGCAAAACCCTTGGACTTTCAAAAACAAAGCTGCTTTCCACCTTTCTAGTTCTGAGGTTGAAAGTCTTACCCTCCTGCTCGCTTCTGGTGAGCATTTCCTTTACCTTCTGTCCAAAAAATGTTGAACCATCGAAGAAAGAGTTGATGAAGGACATCCTGAAGCCCTCCACAAAATCACAGAAATGCCTCCAGGGATACCAGAAATAGAAATGAGAGTGCCTGCTGTTCCTGATGTGCTATCAGCTGTATTGAAATGCAGGCTCATAGACATACAGGCCACTGAAGAGTAGATAGCTAGGTCGGCAAGCAGGAAATTAAAAGGGATTTGGAAAGTTTTTTTTTAGTCAAATACCACTAGAAACAAGCCAAGTGAGTGACACAGTTCTACATGCAAAGTGCAAATGTCAATAAAGCATGAGTCCATTTCCCAAACATGTCCAGTGTCTTGGACTCCTTGTGAGGGGGATGAACAGTGGTACCCTCTTCAAAAGCCTCCTTTTTAGTGGCTGCTATAACCACCATGGCATCTACCAGGGGCTCTTGCTCCAATGAAACCTGTTCCTGCGGGCTACCAAAATTGTATCAGGTTTCTTGGGAACAGATTCCACCACATCAGGTTTCTTCAAAGTGAACTAGGAGACCAAATCAATGAGCTCATGAGTGGGTGGGGCCACCCAGGAGGTAAGTGAGCCAGCCCTGAAATCCTCTAGGAACAGACTCTTCTGGGGAGGGGAGTTTGGTGGACCAGCCCCCTCTCTGCTTCATTAATTTGAGGGTGTATCTGAAGGAGACATTTTCCAGAGGGGATCTTGAGATCCACCCCCCCCCTTCCTCAAAGTCAGTATCCTCACTGAGTGAATCCTGGGAAGAGTCAAGATGACTCCTCTTGCAAGTCCATTCCCTGTTATCTTTTCTCATTGGACATTCCAGAGAAAGCTCAAAACTCAAAGGGGAGCTCACCAACGAGGGTTAAAGAGGTCTGGCAAGATGAGCAGAAACTGGAACAACAGGATTCAAGGGAGGTCAGAACTGTTCTGAGTGGGTATGAGATACCTCCTCTGTCAGCTTAGAAAGAACCCCATCAAATACCTCGAAAGCCAAACCAGAGACTTGTAGCAAAAAAGGCCCTCTGGATTTGAAGAGAACAAAGAAGGAACTTCCCTGGCTGTGATCTGGCTTGGTTCAGAAGCGGACATCAGAGTTGCGCTGTCCAGGGCCGAAGCGCCCAGGGACACAGACAGCTCTGAAAACCCTGGAATAGATTCCAACCTGGGTACCTCGACTCAGACCTCCTGGCTCAGAGACACTTCATGATCTCATAGAACCAGTCAAAAAGGTGAGGAAAACCATCAGAATCGAAGCCAACCATGCTCTCAACTCTGAGCAGGATTTCTCATGGGCATCTCTCAGAACCATTGCCACTGTAACTGATGGCCAGACAGAGAAGGAGAGATCAATAATGGAGCTGTTGAGACTTGACCAGGAGCACCCAATGACAAAGGTGTCAGGAGGATTCCCATCTGAATCTGAGTCAAAAGAAACTTCTACATGATCCTATTGACTTCATCTTCTGAAAGGCTCCTCGATTATCGAAGTGACCCAAATGAAGATGCTACTGAGGGCAGTTTGGAAGATCGGTGAGTCAGTCTGTCTTGTGAAATAGGATAATGGAGCTAAGGGCTGTCCGGCTCCAAGGAAAATATGCAAGGTAGAAATGCTGGTCCTGCCCTGTGGTAGGAGCCAGAAAAACCCAATGGATATGGAGAACCTTTGTGAGATTTCTCTCTTTGCATTTCACTTCCTTTCTCCTTCTCTGACCCTTTTTACATCTATCTCTCTCTCTCGTTCATTTTCTGTAGTGGATTTAGATTTCTGGCTTTGCAGAAGGAGAAACTGAAGAAGTTGCACAAGTCGAATCTCACGCTTGGGCAGGGAGAAGACCTTTATGCACTAATTTGTTTCTCCTGTCTACAACAGCCTTGGCTCCAAAAGAAATACAGGACTCACAAACAATATCTAAGTGGTCAACCCCTAAACAGCTGAAACACAGGATGTATGGGTCTTGTGGAGGCATCTTGTGCCCAAAAGGCACAACACTGTTTTCATCTGTAAGCCTCATCAGACATTATCATCATACAATTTTTTACCATAAAACTAAAAGTAACACTCTTATTTAAAGTTATCCAAAGTCATGTGATAGTCATTAAAAACACTTTTTTTTGCTAGGTTAATCAAGTTTTTCAGAAAAAGTAAGTTTTCATTCATAAAAGTAAAATGGAAGTTTCACAAATGACTATTCTACAATAAAGTTTCACAAATTACTATTCTAAACTAAAAAACAATACTTGAAGTGAATATTATGCAGTAAGCTAATCTGAATCCTTAAAGCACTAGCAATACAACTGGATCAAATACAACTGCAAAAGAGTTTGTTTCTAATAAGAAGTTGAAAATATTATTAATGAAGTAATGGTTCTTGTTATAGTAAACAAGTAAAGGCCCAACAACAAACAAGAAGTTTAAACCTTATAATAAAGCAACAATGACATGTAAAATTAATCTGGTCAAGACACATTATTCTATCAGTATGTCAACAGCTCAGCAATGAAACTTCAATCTATCACACAAAATTGTTTTCCTACTATTAAAGTCACTGCAGTAAACATCTGGTCCACAACACCAGTGATAAAACAGTCATTGAATTTTCCTTACCAAGATATTTTTCTTATGACGTTTTTCTTTAATATGCTTATGAGCTCCTTGGACATTTTCAATGTGGACTGAACAGAGTTTGCATAGGTACTGGCAGTTAGGGTATTCCTGGGAACGCTGAAAATGTAAGAACAAGAACAGATATTATGATTTAATATGGATTTTTATACCACTAGCAACAAACTTCTAAATGAAACATAAAAAGTTGCTTGGTTTCCAAAACAGACATTACCACCAATTCTCATGTATGGGAATAAAGTTGTTTTTCTTTCGGCTTTTCCCAGTTAGGGGTTGTCACAGCGGAACTCCGGTCTGCTAATGATTGGCAGTAGATTTTTACAGTGCCGAGGTGCCAGCTCGACGCCCAACCTTCAACAAAGGTACGCCCATTCACACATGTCTTTCGAACGCTACTCGACCAAAGTACAGTTGTGTAAAATCTTACCATAACAGTAGATGTCCTTCTCTTCGCTGTTGCAGTACTCTTTACAATAGGGATCCTCTGCCAAGGGCAGCCCGACATCCGGCCAGTATACTAAAGTCTTTTGTTTGTACAGGGCATGCCATACATCACACATATGCTTCCCTCGCATGGCGTAGGGCATAAAGGTGACATCTGGATGCACCATCCTCAGAACTGAAAAAGCCCCATAGGGACGACAGTTCAAGGACACATCTAGAATGAAAAAGGACCGGGGGAGGAAGAATACTGCAACAGTGAAGAAAAGGACATCTACTGTTATGATAAGATTTTATACAACTGTACTATGTCCTTCCACATCAATGTTGCAGTATTTATTACAACAGGGAGAATGTAAAAGCTCAAGAAGACGACAGGAGGGAGGAAGGGCCAGCAGAACTCTCTAGGCAGCCATGGAGAATGGCCCTGGCAAAGCCAGCTCTGGGTCTAGAAATCACATCCAACTTGCACTGCTTAGTAAAGGTATGAAGAGAAGTCCAGGTTGCTGCTTCAAAAACAGAATTAGTATCAAAATCCTTGATAAAAAGCACCAGAAGAAGCCACATCTCTAGTGGAATGAGCCTTAACAGAAGAAGGAAGGCTCTTCTCATGAAAAGAATAGCAAAAAGAAATAAATGGCTTTAGATATCCAAGAAGAAATTGTTTGCTTGGAAGCAACCAAACCTAAAGATCTAGCATCAAAAGAAACAAAAAGCTGATTAGATTTTCGAAAAGCTTTAGTGTTATCCAAATAATACCAGAGATGTCTATTTAAATCCATGGTGTGCAAAATCTCAGTAGCAGACTGTGGAGAAGGAAAAAAGTAAGCAGATAAATAAATTGATGAAAAAACAATTCATTAGCCACCTTGGGCACAAAAGAAGGATTATTAAGAAGAGACACCCATCCTTATGGAAAACTAAAAAAGGAGGACAAGCCCATAAGGGCTTGCAGCTCAGACACCCCTCTGGTAGAAGTAAGGGTCAAAAGGCAAACAGTCTTCCAAGAACAATGCTGTAAGGAAAATTAAGCTGCAGGCTCAAAAGGAGCCTGGGTCAAATTTTCTACAACAAAATTAAGGTCCCACATCCTAATGTGAAGGATGCCTTTAAGAAACTGGTTAGCCTCAAATCTAGAAGCTAAAGAGGGAGTCAAAGGCAGACGTACCTCCTTGGACTACATGAAAAGAGACATTGAGGAGCTCTCTGATTATGTAGCCCAGGCAGGTATGACCCTGACCTTGAGCAGTATCCTACCTTCACCTAGAATGATGCCACAATACAGTGATAAGATGATCAGCTTTAATAATTGGCTTACATTCTGGTGTCATTCAAAGGGGATCCAATGTCTGTCTGCCTGGGATGACATGCTGGACAAGCCACGCTGCTTCGCAAGGGACGGCTTGCACCTGTCACCCCTAGGCTTCCGGATATTGGCAAAGGCTCTTGCCACCCCCATAGTGCCTTTTTTAGGCAAGGCTCAAATTCTAAACCTACCACCCTAGAACAGAAAAAAGGAAAAAAACTAAGGGTAATGCTGCTCAATGCCAGAAGTCTCAATCTCAAGATGCACTTTCGAGGCCCTTCTCAGTATGGAGAACATCGATGTCTGTGCTGTGACAGAAACCTGGTTCAAGGCTCTTCAGAGCACCCCAGCACTATCAGGTTTCACCTCATATCATGCGTTCCGGCCCCAAAATCCGGACAACACCAAGAAAGGAGGGGGGGGTGTCCATATTCATAAAGGACACCCACACCTCAAGGTTGGTGGCAACGCACGATGCATCGGAGACCATCCAGGTGCAATTAACCATAGGCAAGACTGCTCTGCAATTTGTAGCATGTTACAGGCCACCCTCTCAAACTCAGGAACCTCACATGGCCTTCCTGAAAACATTGGAGGGGATAAATGTATCTCCAAACACCATCATACTAGGTGACTTCAACTACTCTAATATAGACTGGGAACACTACTCAAGCCCAAACACTCTAGCCCAAAGGTTCCTGGAGTTCATAAACTCAAATGCCATGGAACAACTAGTCACCATCCCCACAAGAGGAGAAAACATACTTGATCTCATCATCACGAACATGGGATCCCAATGTTCAACACCGGAAGTATACCCCTCACTGGTGAGATCAGATCATAAACTAATCTCACTGGAGGTCCTCATCCCACCCCCACCTGAAATAAAAAAGACCACAGTGAAAGACTCTCATAAAATCATCCAAGGCAAATTTTGAGAGAAAAATCGCCAAGGACTCAAAAGACAATCATAAGGCCTTCTTTAGCTATGTTAGAAACCTAGGAGGAAACTCCCAGATATGCTCAGAATTAGTTCAAAATGATGTGAAGATTACTGAACCTACACACATTGCCAACATACTGGCTGACAGGTTCAGTGCAAACTTCTCCCTCCCCCAAAAGGAGAGATATCTATACCAGAGGATTGTAGCCCCCAAACACCTCCAACTGCCAGGTGAGAACTGCGCTCTGCAAGGCAAGAAACACAGCATCCATGGGACCAGATGGTGTCCCCGGCTGTGTGCTCCACGAACTCAATGAGGAATTAAACCCGCAGTTAGGACAGCTGTTTAATCTTAGCCTCACCTCAGGATACGTACCCAAGGAGTGGCGCCGCGGCGACTGTGGTCCCACTTCACAAGGCGGTGCCTCCACCGACCCTGGAAATTACCGTCCCATTAGCTTGACAAGCCTTATCTGCAAAGCCATGGAGAGGATCATAATGGAACTCATAAATAAAGACATAGAGAACTTGCAGACTTTGGATCCAACCCAGTTTGGCTTTGTCAAAGGCAGACCATGCCTTTTAAACTTGGTTGACTATTTTGAGACAGTCACCAAGGCCATTGATGAGGGAAAGGCAGTCCATACAGCCTACCTCGACCTGGCAAAGGCCTTCACACAATACCCCACTCAGGTATCATCGAAAACTCATCAGCTTGAATGTAAACCCATACATCACAAGATGGGTTGCAAACTGGCTAAGTGACAGAACCCACAGGGTCAGAGTTGCTGGAGCCATGTCAGACTCAAAGCCTGTCACAAGTGGTGTCCCACAGGGCTCAGTCCTGGGTCCACTCTTGTTCGGCATCTACTTTTCTGAAGTACAAGCAAACACAGGAGGGTTATGGCTGACAAAGTTTGCAGATGACTGCAAACTGGGCACCATAGTCGAAAACACATCTGACACAGATATCCTTCAGAAGGGCCTCACAGAAACGGATAACTGGTGCCAGAGCCAACGCCAAGAAATGCATAGTCATACCCTTCTGGAAAAACAAGGTTACCCCTAGCTACCATATAGGTGGCAATCCACTGAGCACAGAAGAAGTCATCAGGGATCTGGGGACCCAGGTTGACAGTAGCCTTTCGTTTGACACTCATGTTGCTAAAGTAGTTAGGAAAACCTTCTACATTGCCCACCTGATCATGAAGGGATTCACATCTAGATCAAGGGAGGTCATCGTCCCCCTGTACCCATCACTCATTAGACCTATGATTGAGTACAATGCCCCATTCGGAATGTATCTGACCTGACACCTGCAGCAGCTGGAAAGGCCCCAAAAGTTCCTCACCAAAAGGATAAAGGGTCTCAAAAATATGTCTTATGCTGCCCGACTGAAAGAACTCCAGCTCTATTCAGTCTCATACCGCTTGCTCAGAGGTGACCTGTGCCTGACATATAAGGCCATGTCAAACCCAGATTTGATGAATATGCTTCACCTCAAAAAATCTAGATCCCTCAGAACCACAAGGGCGGGAGACTTAAACCTTGACACGGTTATTAATAGAACGTGCTGGAGGGACAGATTCATCACCCAGAGACTCCCTATGCTGTGGAACAAAATCCCGGTACATGTGAGGCAGAGCACCTCGTTGGCCTTGTTCAAGAGGAATCTTGACCAATGGATGGGAGATCGCAAATATACCCCAGGGATTACTTCAGTGTCACTGCTTGACAGAGGCACAGCAAAATAATAGGCATAGTTTTATTCAAACTAAAGGGGTGGCGAAAGCCACATAACTATGGGCTAGGCTTATAAATGCCCTTGGGCAGATAGCCTAGTATGAACCTATGAACCTATGAGCAGAGATAGCTGATAAGTGGGCCTTAACAGAAGAATAGGCTAACCCAAAATTGAGCAATTCACACAAATAAGGCAGAACCAAAGGAACATCTGCAGTTGGTTGATCCAGGTTATGAGATAGACAAACAGAAAACCTCCTCCACTTGGATAAGTAAGATTTCCTAGTAGTGGGTTTTCTGGTCTCCTGCATGATCTGAAGCACGTCCTCAGAAGAAGGTGTCTATAAGGGATCAAAGCCCTATCACCCACAAGGTCGGTTCAAGTGTGGACAAGTGGAGATGGATGAGAGATCCCTTGTCTTCTGTGAGTAGGTCCACTCTGTGAGGTAACTTGTGATAACTGCCTTTGGCAAGATGCAGAAGAGGGAACCAATGGTGTCTGGACCAAAAGGTAGTCACTAGCAAGATTTTGGGAGCATCCTATTTTATCTCGAACAAGACTTTTGGAATGTGAGGAATGGGAAGGAAGGCATAAATAAACATTCCCTCATAAGAGAAAGAGAGGGTTGTCCACTTTCCAGGACAGAGGGCATGGGACTTTGCCAGAAAATACAGGAAGTTGTCTGTTCAGAGGGGAGGCAAATAGATCTACTTGAGGAGTACCCCACTGGTGCACAATGTCCAGAAACAGATCTCTGTGAAGCATCCACTCATGGGATAGTGTTACGGACCTGCTCAGAGAAACTCTGAAACTACATTCTGATCTGAGGGAATGTAAAATGCCTGAAGGGTCACCTGACAATGGATGGCTAGCTCCCAAACCTGAAGGGCTAACCTGCATAGGAGATGAGAACTTGTTCCCTTACTTATTGACATACCACATCACTGTGGTATTGTCTGAAAATCTTGACAGGCCCTGAAAGAAAGAGAATTAAAAGCCTGAACAGCCAGCAAAAGAGCTCTCATCTCTCTGATATTTATGTGGTCTTTCTTTTGTCGAAGGGACCAAAGGCTCTGTACTCCCCCATCCTACATCCAAGGCATCTGTGAAAAGATCTTGAGAGGAAAATGGTAGATGAAAAGGAAGCCCTAGGTTGGGAGACAACTGTTGTATCCACCAAAGTTCCAGCTTGAGGTATGGAATACAGGGACTAAAAAATCTAAAGGATGAGAATGTTGAAGTCAAACTGATGTTAGAAACCATTGAAGCTTTCTCGTTTGGAGTTTGGCTAGAGGTAGCATAGGAATGGTGGAAGCCATGTAACACAGAGCCCTCACAAATTTTCTGGCTGTTACTGAAGCCAGAAGAAGGGAATGAAATAAAGTAATGAGAGTTAAGGCCTTGGAAGAAGGCAGGGATGCCAGCAATGAAACAGTCTGGATCTTGCAACCCAGAAAAAACATGATCCTGAGAAGGAGTCAGGAACGACTTCTGGAAATTTACTGTAAACCTCAAGCTTTGCAAGAGAGAAATGGTAAAGTGTAGATGCTGAAGTAAGACCTCTTGAGAGGAAGCCTGAATAAGCAGTTCATCCAGATAGGGAAAGACTTGTATCTCCTTAGCCTGCAGAAAGCAATCACAGGAGCACGGCATTTGGTGAAGACCCTTCGGGCAAGTAGACAGGCCAAAGGGCAAAGCAGAAAACTGAAAATGCCAAAAAGCAACATAGAAATGTAACAACTTCCAGAAAAGGGGATGAAAAGGGGATGAACAGGAATGTGTAGATAAGCATCCTTGAGATTCAGGGAAACTAGAAAAGCTTGAGGAAGTAACAAAGGAAACAAGGTTTGAAGGGATACCATCCCAAAGAAAGAGACCTTCAGAAAAGGGTTTAGCTGAGAAAGAATGGGTCTTCAGGTGCTTTCTTTCCTGGGGTCCAAGAACATTCTGGAGTAATACCCCTTCCCCCTGTGAGGAGATGGAACTTCTTGAATTGCTCCTTGAGCCAACAGGCTTTGAATCACCTCTGGAAAAAAAAAGGCAATTGGCCCTGAGGAGGCCAGGAATGGCCAAAAAGGGGGTAAGGGATTTCCAAACCATGTAATAACCCTGGCGAATTATGAAAGAACCCAGGAGTCTTGGGTAAATTTACCCAAATAGGAAGGGAAAGACGCAGAGAAACAGGAATGTGACTCACAAGAACAAGATAGTCAGACAGCAACTATTTTGTCCAGAAAATGAGGCTTCTGAGTAGAAGGAGTTTGGGTAGTCTTAGCAGGGGGAGCCCTTTTAACACCTTTTTTTACCTTTGGGTGGAGGGCGAGACTGCCTACAGACAAAGGCAGGCTTATTAGGATAATTACTCTGAAACTTGGGCTCAGGGAAAACAAAAATATATATTTCAACTCCTGTAAGGCCTTGCCTGTTTCTTACAAAGATTTAAACAACTCTGCAGCACAAAACAAATGTTATCATCTACAAGAGCATCCATCCATTTAGCCTTGATATCATCAGTTAAAGGCAAAACAAATCCAAAGGTAGCAGCCCTAGATGAAGGATCAGCTGCATCACAGTTGCATTTAAAGGAATGCTGAGCTAACTGGGAGGACTTCCAAAGCAAAACAATAGCACAGGCCTTACCTTCAGAGTCAAGAAGGTCAGAAAATAGCCTGGCAGGCTTGAGTGAGAAGAGCCAAAACATACCTAGTCATGTATCTCTGTTGGTTAACAGACTTAAAGGCTAGGGTAAACATCTTCTTACCCAGTCTTTCAATGGCTCAGCAATCCTTAACAGATTGCAGCAATTTAGTAGAAGGGAACAATTTGGAAGGCTTATCAGAAACCACTGAAACTACAGAAGGGTTGGCAGAGGGACACTTGTATAGAAAATTGCAGTTGTCAGGCACTTTATAAAACCTATGAGGTTTTTTGGAAGCAGGAGCCTGAAAAGCAAAAAAATGTGTCCAGCAAGATAGGAAGAAATGGAAGAAATGGAGGAACACCAGAAGGCCTAGGAGATTCCATTTGCAAAAGATTATAGTACCTCTTCTGAACATCACACACGGTCCCATTTGAAAAATTCCATCAGTCTGGAAATAGTATCACTGAAGGAAATCTCAACAGGAGTCAGAACTGGAACTCTTGTTCCTCAGAATCATAGTCCAAAGACAAAGGAATTTGGGAGGAGTAAATCTGGGACTCTTCAACAGGAACAGCAGCATCCTCCTCAGAAGAGGACTAGAGGGATAAAAGACCAGTGGGGAGCAAGAACAGAAACACCCTGCGTAGGCTTGAGAGCCATAAGGGCATTAAATAAGACTTGAGTGAAGTTCTGCTAACCACTCTGAAGATCTTTGAGAGCAGGGAAATATGTTTAATTTTCTGCTTTTTTTTTTTTTTTTTGAGTGCGACTTCAGCCATGAAAAACTTTGGAAGCTCTAATCCCTGACAGCACTCAATAATGGTAGTTGGGACCTCTTCTGTAACTAAAATTTGGGGAACACCCCCAGGCCCTTCAGTAATAACCAGTCACGCCCCCCCCCCCTGCACATCTGAAGTGGTTGTCTGCGAAAACTCCATGGATGTGCACAGCGTCAGGTCCATGCCAGCTTCTGAAGCAATCACGGCATAGGAATTAGACAAAAAAAACCAGACACTCCTCCAGCCTTTCAAGCCTCAAAACAGACACCTGGTGGGGGCAGTACAGCCGAAGAATCAAACTGAACTTTCTTGGCCTTTTTTCTTCGTAGACAGCTGGCTCTCAGGCCAGGAAGATCCTTCCATGGTATCCTTAGAAATCAATTTAAGTCATTGGTTCTCAATATAAATCGCTAGGGAAGAAAGCAGGCTCTTCAATGTCTTAGGGACAAAGGACTGACAAATCTCACAAGACGGTTGCTGTGTAAAGAGCCTAAACAAACACTGGTCCTGATGATTTTTATGGGGAATCTGTTTCCCACACTGCCATTTCCCCTTTCTGGATGATATGAAACCAAACAACCAGACTACAAGGTAAACATAATATCAAAAACAAATACAAATGCAAATGTGAAGTGATACCAAAACCAACTAAAAACAATCAAAGCTGTATCGCTGCAGTCAAGGAACCGGACTTTTCATGCTCACTTAAAAGGTTTTACTGTAAGAAATATTGAGCGCTTTCATCCTGAAAGCTGTGGGATTTCTTTAGAATAAACAACAATGTTAAAAACATCACCTTCAAATACAATAATCGGCACAATAATTATTAAATCTTAAAGAAGTACCACAACATTATCATGCAACCATGATCTGACAATAATACACTACTTATTCCTAATATATAAAACATAAAAACAACCTTAACAAATATACACTATTTAAAATTAGATCTGTTAACCAACACAGGTTGTATACAAATAAATTCATTTAACCCAATAACCTAGTAACCTAAGCTGCCACCTCAATTTGGCTTCTTCGAGTTTAAATTTAAAATAATTCCCCCCAGGATTTGGTTTAACTATATCTAAAATACCAAAACCAAAGTTTTTA
Organism: Protopterus annectens; assembly: GCF_019279795.1. Lineage (NCBI taxonomy): Eukaryota > Metazoa > Chordata > Ceratodontiformes > Protopteridae > Protopterus > Protopterus annectens. The sequence goes on from NC_056744.1 coordinate 1,228,803,726, forward strand.
AACTGGGGCATTTCTGTGAATGTTTAAACAGGGCATTATTCTCATTATGTTTACACATCTGGTACCCATGTTCATATATAATCTTTTGGAGACATTTCTCGAATTTATTTATTTTATTTATTTGCAGTTTGTTTGCCAGGATATTCCACTGGGCCACAAGGATCCCGTTTTCAATGGAGTCCTGGGGAAAAAAGCTCCAGAGGTTCTTGCCCACGTAATACACTGAGCACTATAAACATTTAGCAAGGTATACTACCCCTTTTGTTGAACAATTACCCTTCTTAAAAATAATTGTAGAACAAAGATCATTGTCGAGCATTAACCCTTCAGATTGCAAAATAAAGAGACACTGAAGGTAATTACCACATTTAGAAGTTCCTTTTTTAAAAGCTGTGTTATTTTTATAAAGAACCACATCCCTTTCCCAAATGGTTTCCATGTTGAGGTCAGTTTTAAACACAAATGTAGGATGTGACCCCCAACATTTTGTGTGTGATCGGATTACTTTTTAATATATTCCAATTAGCTGTAACAATTTTCTTTACCTCATTTGCACACGGACAATACTCAACCAAAAGGGTCCCCTCAAAGTTACTTGAGGCCCTCATAATTTGACTTTTGTTAAGATCTGTACCTAAAAGTGGTTTACATTTCTTACCTCATTCCGAAACCACATATAGTCTTGTCTGCTCAACTAAGCTGGGACGGTATTCCCTGACTAAAAACATATTGGCAACAATTCCAAGTTCTGTTTCTAAATCCTCAAAATGTGAGGTCAGGTGAGCAACTCTGATGAACTGCCCCTTAATAATGCTTTTCTTCTGACTCATTGGATGATTGCTTGAATAATCCAGGTATGAGTTACTAAAAGCAGGCTCCTTATTACATCAAATATTTAAACCCACTCTCTACTTTTGAATGAATGTGTCTAAATAATTGATTCCCACCATATTACAGGTAACAGTGAATTTAAGAAATCTTGACGCACTATTTAAATAATCAATACAATTTCTAATCCCACACTTGGGCCCTGTCCATAACACAAAGATGTCATCCAAAAATCTGAAATACAACTTCAAAAATGGAGAATATTGACAAGTGAATACCTTATTGTACTCCCAATCCAAAAGAACCATGTTGGCATAAATCGGGGCACAAGATGCCCCCATAGCAACACCTTTGTTCTGCTTAAAATATTCTCCCTCAAAATAAATGAAGTTGTAGTCTAAGACTACGGCCATAAATTCTACCAGTAAATTAATCTTGTCGTTGGAAAACTTAGTGTCTACACAAGCTGTTATGAAAGTGTTCCAAACCCTCATCTCTGGGGATAGACGTAAATAATTCCACCACATCAATGGTTAAAAAAAATGTCTCCCTATCCCAAAGTTCGGGCTTCACTCTACCCAAAAAAATGTTATGAGTCAGTGATTAAGTGATTGACCTCATCATAGATGAATTTCAACCACCTGTCAATAACAATCCCAAAGGGGTATGTTTTAGAACCCCATCCGGTCACAATTGGTCTAAAGGGTGGGTCATGGGGGGGGGTTGTGAACTTTTGGGATACCAAACATCGTGGCTACAGTGGGATTTTTAACTTCTAGAAAAGTGTACTCATCAACTGTGATTCTCTTATCTAATAGAAATTCTTCTAAATACATATCAATCCTTCTATAACTAATATTGATCTTGTTAAGGGAAACAGCATTGTATGCACTAGTATCATGCAACAAAACCAAAACTTTCTTTGAGTATTCAATGGAATCATAAAAAAAAAAAAAAAAACACTCCCCCCTTTGTCAGGTTTCATAACAATAAGGGATTTGTCACTTCTAAGCTGGTCAAACACTAACTTTTCATTCTTATTTAAATTGAGAAAATAATTGCCTTTCTTTAATTTTATTTTGAGGTTGTAAAGATCTTCAATAATAGCCTCCTCCAAAACATTTAGAATGGGATTCAAAGGGGGATTGTAAACACTTTTTTCTTAATGATGGATTTCCCTCTAGACTTAATGTAATCATCTTGTTCATTAAAACAAATGGTCAGATTTAATTTCCTAATGCACAACTTAGTCTCTATAATAGAATCAACAATGTCAAAACTTTTTGTGGAAACACAATTCATCCCTTTAGTGAACAAAGAAAATGATCTTTTGTGATGTGTCTATTGTATAAAATCAAAAACACCAATGGGGTTCTTATCTGAAAGTTGTAGAACCAGCAGATGAATGGGCGTTCAAACCAACAATCTAATATGACATTCAGACTGGTGGCAAAGAAGTTCTGAGGGATGGCATGTCCGGACGTCATCTTTATGCCCTATGCCATGCATGGGGAGCATACGTCTGACGTACGGCATAACCTTTACAACCAAAAGGCTTTGGTATACTAACTGGATGTTGTGCTGCACTTGGCAGGGGATCCCTATTGTAAAGAATACTGTGACAGTGATATGGAAGGACATCTCATAGTTGTGGTACACCATCCAACACATTTCAAGGCCTACTATAGGTAAAATTTAAAGTAAAATCACTTGATAAGCTTCGATTACATGTTTGTTTGTTTCTTTCGGCTTTTCCCAGTTAGGGGTTGCCACAGCGGAACTCCGGTCCACTAATGATTGGCAGTAGATTTTGACGTGCTGGCTTGCCGGGTCTAACGCACAACCTTCAACGAAGGAATGCCCATTCATGCATGTCGCCACACAGAAGACGCTCTAACTGAGAATTGAACGGGCAACGTCTAACTGTGAGGCGACAACGCTACCGCAGCACCACCACCGCAGTACTTCAATAATAAGCCAGGAAAGAAGAAAACTGCACCCAGAGTATTACATTATTGTTACTTTATAACCAATGCCACTAAAAGCAAACATAGATAATACAACTGGTCTGTTTCTTCAGATTTATGGGACTTGGGAGAAAACAAAGTAACTTGGAGGGGGGCAGCATATTAGGGTCCTAACACCTGTGGCATTTAGCCAAACATGTTACTGAAGGTAAACGACTTTTTAACAGATCTTGACTCTGCTGAAAAAAAAAAGAAAAAGAAAATACTACTTGAAATGAAAGTTGCATCAACTAGATAGTGGACTCCAGAAGTAAAGAATGAGGGTTGATTTAGACAACAGAAGTTAAACTTAAAAACACATAATTGTTCCTTGCTTTATCTGAAGTCAGTGACTTACAGGAAATGACAAGAAAGCAGATGTACGGTTTCCCTTCTTGGCATATGCGACCTGACTAGTAAATTAAGTGCATTGAAGGAAAAGACAAACAGAAGTATTCCCTACTACAAATGAAAAGAACTCTGGATTCAGTTGCTGTCAGTCTATTAGATGAACTATGTGCCTTCCCATGATAGGTGCACAGCTGACCTAATGCTGAAACATTGTGCCAGATTATGTATTCTCATGGCTATACTGCAAAAATTGCCAAAAAATAAATAAATATTTGTGTATACAGAACACTGGTGTTGCCTCTAGTCACTACAAAACTGTTCCTTAGCGCTTTCGTTCGTTTATTGATAATTTGAACTTCTTCAGAGTGATACACAAAGGTTTCTAGTTTAGGTTTAAATACTACAAATTCATGAGCCAATGAATAGTTATGTACAAAGTGGTATAAAGTGGTATAAACAGACCAAATAGCAAATGCAAGTCATGTGAAGAGGTAAAAATGAACCAATAAAAGTAAATGGTAAATGCACCAATCAGTTGTCTTTGCTTAATTAGTGGTGGGTCAGAGTAACCAATCATTTTAAAAGGAGCTTATCCAATCATTAATAAGGAGCTTATCCCGCTGCATGTCTGCTAAGGGGGAGGAGTATGTATATAAATATATATATATATATATATATATATATATATATATATATATATATATATATATATTCATTCATGTTTTTGATTTATATAAGGCTCATGAGTCTGGCGTTTTATATAGAAATGTATTTATTTATACATACTTTTGCTTACTTACTTAGATTCATCATTATTATATATATTTTTTGATGTAGCACTGGTCTGTTTAGAGTTCGTGTAGATATCATGAATCTTAGCGTAACATATTTATATTTTTATAATATGCCTTTTTTAAGTGCATATTTTTATATGCAATGATTTTTAAAGCAATCTTGCTTCACGCATTTTTATTATATTTTTATCAATATTTTTTTCCCCTGTT
>NC_056744.1:1228808414-1228853926 GCF_019279795.1 Protopterus annectens
TAATGATGTAACTTTTATTTCAGTTGTGATTTTTGTGGAAACTTTGAAACAAGATAAAAAGCTGTAAATAAGTAAGTTAAATTTGAGGTAATGTTATCGTTTGATGCAGTGGTGGTGTGTAAATGTGTACTGGTCATATAGTTATATATACATACATATATATTTGTGTGTGTGTGTGTGTGTGTGTGTGTGTGTGTGTGTGTGTGTGTGTGTGTATGTATGTATATGTGTGTATATATATATATATATATATGTATGTCGACACATTATCATCATCACACAATACCATGTATGTACATGTGCTGCAGTATATATGTGTATGTATATATATATGTATATATATATATATATATATATATATATATATATATATATATGTGTATGTATATATATATGTATGTATATATATATATATGTATGTGTATATATATATATATATATATATATATATATATATATATATATATATGTATGTGTATATATATATATATATATATGTATGTGTATATATATATATATGTATGTATATATATGTATATGTATATATATATATATATATATATATATATATATATATATATATATATATAGTGGAGTTCTTGAGGAATAATGGATAGTTAGAATATTCCGTTCCAACCAACGTCTTATATTGAAGAGATATACTAATTGATTAATGAACATATATATATATATATATTATTGTTATATATATATATATATATATATATATATATATATATATATGTGTGTGTGTGTGTGTGTGTGTGTGTGTGTGTGTGTGCATGTGTCCATCCTCAACCCCTTTTACCATTTTACACATAAGGTTGGGGTGTCACTTCAGGAGTGGCAGTCATCTCTAGCCAAGGTTTACATATATAAAATTAAATCCGATTATGTCAGTTTTCATTCGTTCCTCAGCTGTTTAGTTTGGATCCAATCCACAGATCCGACTTTGTCAATACTATAGCTTGTGGTAACCTAAAAGCTCTCAAATCCTCCCTACCCACAGTGCACCAACCTCTAACATAACTCAGATCTTGTTTGCTGCTTTCGCGAGGAAGACATGGTTATCAAAGCTCTCAAGTGAAAGTCAGATAAGTGAATTTACTTTATCAAAAATCTACTAATTTTTCCTTTTCTTACACCTAGTATATTCCATTTTTTTTACTTTTGCTGGTATTTGCTACTTTTAAATCTTTTATTGCTTATAAAACTTTTTGCACTTCTGTGTGTAATCTCTCATACCATTGATGGTACTTTCTTCACAAAAAAAAAATCTTTTTGTATCTTTTGGTAGTATTTTTCTTCTTATTAAAATGTCAGAGAAGGGTCCCTGGAGGTTTAAGAAATGCTCGAAATGTGGTCAGAAGCTCCCCCATCAGATGCACATAATTTGTATGTGTATTGTGCAGGCCCACACCACTTAAATGTAGACTGTTCTATATGCAGAAACTTTAATCCATGAGCAGTAGCGGATCAAGAAAAAAACAAGTTGATTTTAAAAGTCTTATTACCATGTGCCTTTTCCTGAAGCAATTACTGGGGCTCAATCCCCCAAATCCAAGCATAAGGAGACTTCAAAGAAGTCATGTAAACAGTCCGGATACTCTACACTGTCCTTGATGGAATCTCGAAAAAAGAAGTTTCGGTTGGATCTGAAGGCTTTTACTTCAAAACTGGTGTCAGAATTGCTGAAGACCTCTTCAGATTTGAGTACGTTGAATCTGCAGCCTCTTCCAAGCACCCATTATTCTCCTGCTGTTAACCCGGTGCCATTTAAGGTTCCATCTCTGAAAGAAGACATTCCAAATCTTGTTTTGTTAGTCTCCTTTCTTTCTTCCAGGAGTCTCAGGGAAGCAAATGTGGATCAGGTGATGAGGAAGTTTCTCTCTGCACAAATGCAGATGGGTGGTCTTCCAGCTCCTACCCATCTTGGTCAGGAAGCCTTGGCCCATTCTACCCCTATACTACCAGCGCCTCCTCCAGTCCAGCTGACCATTTCAGAGTTTTTGGATCCAAGTTTGCTGAGACCATCTACATCAGATCCAAGGATATTTTCATTTTCAACTCTGAGGGTTTCTCTGAGCACTGACTTTCAGAGCTGTAGCCTTCCTGCCAGATCCGATGTGTCAGAGCCTTCTCAGCCCCGCGGAGCCTTGGTACTGTCTCTGACTTGTGTGGAATGCCTTTGGGCGGATGGAGCCGATGGAGCAGAAGTGTAGCTTCTTGGCTCCATTGGCTTCCTTCTCCCCTGGACAATTCTGCCTTTGAGGTGGTGGAGAGAGTTTACTTTGCTTTGGCAGGACAGATGGTCTCTCCACCCTCATATAAACCCTCAGATCTCATTTTTCTTTGCTCCTTGACCCTCAGCATTTGACTGCACAGGGACAGCCATCCCAAACCATCCTGGCTACCAAGCTGGGTACCAGCATTTCTTCCGATACTTCTCTAGAGCATCCCACCAAAGTACCTCAGACGAGAAAGTACAAAAGGAGAGGCTTGGATTCACCACAAGTATCTGTCACTGAGGATACCAACTTCAAAGAAGTTGAAAGATCTCTCAAGATCACCACCTGAAGATGTCTCTTTTGGAGACATCCTAGAGATCCATAAAGAAAGAGGTGGCTGGTCCTCCCGCAATCCTTCTCTGAAGGAATCTGTATTCCTGGAGGTGATTCTTTGGCCCTTCTACTTCATGGGTAACTCCACCCGCTGACAAGCTCCTTGACCTGATCTCTAAGTTGGCATGGAAGGAGCCTGACATGGTTGAACCTATCCCCAAGAGACTGGACAGAGTTCTGGTACAACCTGAAGGAAGGGAGTTTTGGAGTAAGGGATTACCTGTGGATGCTGTGGTTGTGGTGGCAGCCACCAGGAATGAACTTTCAGAACAGAGTTCCACTGTCCATCCTCCTAACAAGGGAGTCTAGGGCTTTGGACAGGTTTGGGAAGAGTGTCTATGCTTCAGAAACCTTTGCAGTCAGGTCACTGAACTACCTGGTACATTTTACTATACTACAAAGAGATTTGATAAAGGAACTGTCAAAATCTTTTTCAGGGATCACTACTGCTGAGAATCAGGCTTCTGTGGCCTCACAGATGGTGACCTTGCAATCCATTTTGAATTCATCTATGATGATGATCTCTCATGCAGCTGAGGGTACCTCAAGGGCACTGGGATCAGGCATCTCCATTAAGAGACTAACCTAGATGCACTTGTGTGATTTTATGGAGACCTTCAAGTCTGCTTTCGTCAGTGCCCCTTTTGGCAGAACTTCCTTATTCAGACCCAAAGTGAAGGACACAGACTCTACGTGCATGAAAGAAGAAAAGATCCTGTCTGAAGTTGTTGGAATTTGTTTTTTGACCTGTCAAAAGACCTTCTGTAGGAACCATCGAGGGGGACGAAAATGTGGTCTAGAAGGTCCCAGGGTCCTTTCCAAGATCCACATGGAGATGGTTCTTCCAGAGGCTGAGATGGAACTCAAATGGAAGACGCCACCCTCATTGCAGAGGTGGCCCATAAAACCAAGGGCCTAGATATCCCTTCTCTGACAGACCCTACCAGGCCCTCCCCCCAACCGAGGCCAACGGGGGTCAGTTATCCCTGCACCAGAGAGCCTGGCTAGATATTACAAAAGACACCTGAGTGCAGATGATCATTTCCAGAGATTATATAATTAATTCCTTTTTTCCTTCCACCTCCATCCTCACAAAAATTTTCAAGTGTTCTACCCAGTCAGGGGAAAGCAGCAGCACTAGGAATAGAAATGCTGCTAGAAAAAAAGAGTCATCCGAGAGGTTCCACCAGACCAGATAGAATCCGGAACTTACTTAAGATTCTTGTTTACTGCCAAAGAAAATGGAACTGAAGACCAGTTTTTGGTTCTCAGCAATTTGAACAAGTCAGTTCAACACACAAAGTTTCAGATGGTCACAGTTGAGTTCATTTTACCCTTTTTGGGCAAGGACAACTGGATGTGCGCAATAGACCTTCAAGACGCATGGTATCACATAAATATGAACAGACCGTCCAGAAGATATTTATGCTTCAGGCTGGGAGCCAGTCGTTACCAGTTCAGGACCCTACCCTTTGGTCTCTCCACAGCCTTCAGGGTGTTCACCAAATGCATGGCAGTGGTAGCAGCTCACTTAAGACTGCTGGGATTCCGGGTGTTTCCATATCTAGATGACTGGTTCATCACCTCCCCAACCAGACATCTACTCATAAGAGAAGAGCGATCAGGTACTCCAAACTTGCTTCCTCCTAGGAATAGCAATAAACTACAACAAATCCCAGTTAGAACCATCTCAAATACTGGAGTTTATAGGAACAGTTTTCAACAGAGTGTCTGTAGCAGCCTCACTTCCTCTAGCAAGAGTACAAACAATAAGATTTCAGGTCAAGAAAATTGTTCACAGTGCAAACATTTCAGCCCAGTCGATTCTTCAAGCCTTGGGGTCAGTGTCAGTTGCCATAACTTTAGTCCCCCCTGGCAAGATTTCATATGACTGTAAAACTTGAAACCAGCAAGCAGCCAATAACAACGTAAGTAACACACAAAACTGCTGAAACAGGAAGGCGAGATGTACCTGTTCTTATAGTAAAGCCAAAGCTCGAACCAAAGTAGTAAAAAATCAGAATTTATTGAATAAAAATAATGCTACACATCCTCGTTGAGAGCTTTCATCCACAAAATAGTGGACTTCATAGAACACTAACATACAACTGCCTGATATTTAAAAACATGTTGGCGCCAAAATACTAACATTCATTCCAAATTTAAAATGACATTACCTAAAATAATATAACATCAAAATTACTTGTACGAATGCATATACAATATGCAATATGCACAGTCATCATTCTATAAGTAGTTCATATATTATATTAGTTTCATGTACTAATAATTATACATCCTATAAAATGTGTTCTAAAAGATACATCCTAAAAGTACATTCTAAAAAATACATTCTAAAAAGTCTTCTAAAAACTAGTGAGAAGCTGAGTATAACTTATAATGCTGTAAAAGTTACAATTAATAGATGCATCACAATTATTTAAACAAAAACATGAATTAATATATTAACAATTTATCTGTTTAAATAATTCATTTATTTATCTTAACCAAAGGTGCAATAGTCTAAAATTGTACATAGATGTAGCAAACGCAAAGAATCCTTGCAAAGCTCAACTAGGAAGCTGCAGTAAAGGCTTAATGGATATAAAATCATCATTAAGTCCCAGGCTCAGCCTAATGGCATCAGTTAGCATCTGCCAATATGTTTCCCTTTACCCAAAAGCTAGCCTTTAGATATTACCACTCAGGGGAGCCTATTTGAAACATGATCAATAATAGCAAATTTAAAATTATGCGGTATCCCCACATCGATCAATGTGTCCTAAATAAGGCATTTTGCCATCCTTAGATGTTCCTAATACTGTATAAATGATGGGTGATATCCTCTTTTTAAAAAGACGCTCAGTCTTGCCTATATAGTATGAGGGCATAACATACACTTAGCAAGATAAATAATAAACTTGCTGTTACAATTTTCCTTTGTCTAAAAGTATAATGCAGAGGACTTGATATTGATATTCTCAAAAGTTCCCTTGCTTGTGTCTCCCCATATTAGGAACATTGGTTACAACTTCCACATTTAGTAGTATGTTTCCTCAACTCTCACACTATCATTCCTACTCGTTTCAATCCATGATATAAATTTTTTTTAAGATTAAACCCCATTTTACCGAACAAAATTGGGACGTTCACCTACTATATTCATTACTCCTTGGTCAACGACCAAAATATTCCAATTCTGTTTAACAATATTTTTAATATAATTAATATAGGAGGGAATAGTAAAGAACACATACTCTACTGTGACATGTAGGCAACCTCCCCAGTCTGTTGTCCTTTATTAATACTAGTCCCTATACCTAATAAGGGTGGATACTTTTTACCCCATTCTCGGGTAACATAATACATAACATCATTCATTATAGACAAAGGATAACCTCTACTTATAAACAATGACCTAATAAAATTAATCTCTTCTACCATTGTAGTATAACTTGAGCTCATTCGAGCAGCCCGAATACACTGCCCCTTGTAAATGTTTCTCAGCATGTGTCTCAGGTGATTGCTGGAATATTCTAGATAACTGTTAGAAAAGGTTAGTTTCGTATAAATTTTAGACTGAAAGCCTTGTCTAGAATGATATATGTAAGTATTTAAATAGGCAATACCTTCATGACTAAAAGCATAAGTAAATTTTAAAAAATATTTCATATGAGAATTATTCAGTGGATACTAGCAACAACAATGGTCAGTACTTTATCAACGAATGTCAGTTCGAGTGAAAATCACTCCAGCATGCAAGAGATACCTCTGGTGGTGGATTCTGTCAAATCAGGTTCTGCAAGGCCGTCCTTTCATTCTCCCTCAATCCAAGGCCATAGTGACCATGGACGCATCCCAGATTGGGTGGGGGGAGGCACTTCCTGGGGAAAAACAGTCCAAGTCACTTGGTCCCCTGAAGAGGCCAATTTATATATCTGTGTCCTACAGATGAGAGCAGTGCTCTTAGCATTGCAGGCCATTCAGAACGCTCTCCCGTTAGGGACAGTTGTGATTTTGATAGACCATTATGTCGGTAGTCTGGTACATCAAACAATGGGAAACCAGGTCTTACCCCTTTTGTCGAGAAGTACTCAATATGTGGCAATGGGTGATCTCATCCAACTGCTTTCTAATTGCAATGCACATTCCAGTGTGACAGCAGACAAATTGAGCAGGTGGATTTGATTACCTCAGGAGTGATCTCTCAACATGAAGGCGACCAAAATGATTTTCCATCAGTGGGGCCAGCCTTGCTTTGATCTTTTTGATTTGCCATAAACAACAAATGCAGCAGCTTCTTTGCCCTGATTCCCCCCTCCAGTGGAATCATCGAGAAATGGTGTGTTTCACAATAGCCCCCCCCCCCCCGGTCTACTCTGTGCTTATCCCTTGACTCGCATGATTCCCAAAGTTCTGCAGAATCCTGCCAGGTTGAAGAACAAGATCATCCTCATTGCACTTTACTGGCTTTGACAGATTTGTTCCCCTTTCTTTGGCCTCATCTACTTTACCCACCTTGGATTCTGCTACTAACTCCAGACCTCCTATCTCATGTGACAGTCATAGTTCACCCAGATAACTCGAACCTAAAGCTGACAGCATAGTTTCTCCACTTCTGTTAGTAGCCAGGCAACCTGTGCTCTCATCCCCTGTTCGTCATATACTTTTGTCTTCACATAGCTTCTACCAGAGAACTTTATCAAAGTAAATGGAAGAGATTTGTTATTTGGGCTCCTCAAAGATATAGTGACCCCCCTTTTTAGCCCCTATACAAGGTGTCCTTGAGTTTTTATCAAACATTTTGAATGTGAAGACTGCTCACACTCAAGCACAAGGCAACAATTTCTTCCTTATTTGTTGAAGATTTTCACCTTCCATCAAAGCTGTGAGCCTTAACTGGGCACTCTTTTTTTTGAGATGCCATAAAAGCCTAGGAGAATTTGCATTACTAAGCATTTCATTCTCTTTTGAACCAACAACTAAAATGCTGATCTTAATTTCCCCGGCCTGGAAAACGAATTTTCTAGTGGCTGTAGCAGCTAGAAGAATTGGAGCTTCAAGGATTGTTTTCTAAACCTCCCTACATGATTCTTCATAAGGATAGAGTAGCATTATGATCCAACCCTTCTTTCCTTTCTAAGGTGGTGTCAGAATCCAACATCAACCAGTCCATTAACCTGCCTTTTCCGATGTAAACAAGGTAGCAACTATTGCATTTTGTTGAACTGCTCCCGCAGACAATTATGCTTCTACCTACATAGAATAAAAGAAATCAGAAAATCTGATCAACTGCTCACTACACAGAATCTCAAATAGGTAGATCGGATACAAAGTAACTTTGTAGATGAAACTTGCAGTTGTGTATGTTTGTTTACAGTAAATTGGGTATCTCTTGCCAGCCCCAACCAAACCATGGAATTCTTGTATTTTTTTTCGGGGGAAGGATTAATATGCAGGCCCCCCCCAACCCTTTTTTTTACAACAAGATCTTCTCAAGAAGAGCAGCCTTTTCCTGTGGAACATCCTTTTCCTTATTCCCCTGATTATATTACTATTTTTAAAAAAAAAAATAAGAAAAAATATTTTTATATAATTTTTTTTTTTAAAAAATATTTTTTTTAAAAACATTTAAAAAAAAAATAAATTTTATAAATTTTTATATAAACTTTTTTTTTAAAAATTACATATTTTAAAATTATTTAAAAATTTAATTTTTAAAAATTTATTTTCATAATTTTTTTTTAACAAAATATTTACTAAATATTAATTATTACATATTAAAAATCTTTTTTAAATTTTTATTTAATTATTTCTATAATATATAATTTACAATTCATTAAAATTTAAAATATCTTTTTTTTTTTTAATAAATTTTAAAAATATATTTATTAATTTTTTTAAAAAATTTTTTTTTTAAAAAAAAATAATTTTTCTATTAATTAAACCCTTTTAAATTTTTAATTTAATATAAATATACCTTTTTTTAAATTTTAACATTTAAATTACTTATAGTTTTTAAGGGAAATAATTTTTCAATACCCTTGTTTTTTTAAAATTATAACAAAATTTTAAATTTTTTAAAAAAATTTTATTAATTTTCCCAAAAAATTTTATTAAAAAATTTAAAAAAAAAAAAATAAAAAAAAAATTTTTTTAAAAAAAAAATTTACTAGTTTTTAAAAAAAAAAAATAAAAAAAAAAAACAAAAAAAAAAAAAAAAAAAAAAAAAAAAAAAAAAAAAAAAAAAAAATTTAAAAAAAAAAAAAAAAAAAAAAATAAAAAAAAAAAAAAAAAAAAAAAAAAAAAATATTTTATATTTAAAAAAAAAAAAAAAGGAAAGGAAACAAGTACAAAAAAAAAAAATAAAAAAACTTTTTTAAAAAAAAAAAAAAACCCAAAAAAAAGAAAAAAAAATTTGAAAAAAAAAAAAAAAGAAAGGGAAAAGGAAAAAAAAAAAAAAAAAAAAAAAGAAAAAAAAAAAAAAAAAAAACCAATAGAAAAAGGGTTTTAAAACCAAACAAAAACCCCAAACAATAAAAAAAAAAAAAAGGGAAAAAAAAATAAAAAAAAAAGGGAAAAAAAAACAAACAAAAAAAAAATAAAAAAAAAAAAAAAATAAAAAAAAAAAAAAAATTTAAAAATATAAATATATAAAAAATTTTTAAAAATTATAAAATTATTTAAATAAAAAAAAAAAAAACATTAATAAATAAAAAAAAAAAATAATTTAAAATATAAAAAAAAAAAAAAAAAAAAAAATATAAAAAATTTAAAAAAAATATTTAAAAAAAAAAAAAAAAAAATTTTTATTTTAAAAAAGAAAAAAGATATTGTAAAAAAAAAAAAAAACAAGGAAAAAAATCAAAAAACATAAAAAAAAAAAAAAAAAAATTTGAAAAAAAAATATATACAAAAAAAAAACTAATATAAAATAAAAAAAAAAAAAAAAAAAAAAAAATAAAAACTCATTATATAGTGTACATATAAAATTATTTAAAATTATATAAATAAAAATTTTAATTTTAATCCCAAATTTTAAATAAAAATATTAATTAAAACATATTTTTAAATAAAAAATTAAATTACATTAAAACAAATTATATTTTTTTAATAATATATAAAACTTTAAAATTCCCTTATTATAAAAATAAAATTTAATTTAAAAATTTTTAAAAATTTTTTTAAAAAAACACATTAAACTTAAATTTAATTAAATTCCCTCTCCAAAAATTTTTTTTTTATAAAAATTTTGGGTTAAAAAATTTTTAAAATTTAAATACCCTTTTTAAAAACCCCTTATAAACAAATCCCAAGAAACCAAAAAATAACTTAACATTTTTTAAAAATTTTAATTTTTGGGGAAAAAAAAAACAAAAATTAATAAAAACAAAAAAATTAAACAATAAAAAAACTGAAATTTTAAAAAATTTACATTATATATAAATTAATTTAAAATAAAATACCCTTATCCATTAAAAATAAAATTAAAAAAGATAATTAAATAAAAGATTAACCCAAATTCCCAAAAAAAAAAAAATTATAAAAAATAAAAATATTATATATACCTTTTTTTTTTTAAATTAAACAATTTAATTTAAAAATAAAAATTTAAATAAAAAAACTAACTAAACAATAAAATATTTTTAAAAAATTTCACCCAAATTAAAAAAACAAAATAATTCATATAATTTTAAAAAAAGGGTTACATTTTAAAAAATATTAAAAAAAAAATATAAACTTTAAATTTAAAAAAAACCCCATTTAAAAAAAAATTTTTTAAAAAAAAACCTTTTTAAAATGAAATATAAAATCAAAATTTTTAAAGGGGTTACCCAAATTTCCTTTGAAAACTATGTTGGGGCTTTTGTTAAATTTTTGTATTGGAATTAAAGTTTTTTATTTTTTGTTTGGGATTATAGGTTTAAAATAATGTTAGTATTATTTAATTTTTTAAGGTTAAATTTGTTTTTCTAGGTTTAATTTTTGGAACCCAAAAAGCCTTTCTTTAACTCCTTCCCCCTTTTTTCCCAAATTAAATTTTTCCCATTTCAATTTTTTAAACGTTTTAATTTTTATCTTCCATTTTTTTTTTTTAGCCTTTTCACTTTATTCTTTCCCTTTTTTTTAATTTCAATTCAGAACATATATTTTTTACAATTAAATATCCTCTTTTACTATCCTTTTCAATTTTTCTTTAAAAATTCTTCCCCCTTCTTCTTTCCATTTATTGTTTAAACTTTGGGTTTTATTAAAATTCCTTTTTTTACCATAACATTGATTATCGTTTTTAATTTAAAATAACTTTTTCTCACCCCAAATTTTTCCCCCATTTTCTTCTTATCCTTTAATTAAACCTTTTATTGTTCCTATATTCTTTATTTATAGGTCAAACCCCCCTTCAATTTTACCCTTTCCCCACCCAAAAACCCCCTAATTTCCCCCACCTTATATCTTTTTTGTATTCAAAATAATTTTTTTTCAAAAACCCCCCAAATTTTTAAAATTTTTTTAATTTTTTTCATTTCCCCTTCCCGGGGGGAGGTTAAAACCCAAAATTTTAAAAACCCCAAAATTTTGGGTTTTTTCAAAAACAAATTTTTTAAAAAAAATTTAAAGAACCGCCCCCCAAACCTTTTGAGCCGGGTTTTCCATCATTTATAAAAAAAGGGCAAGGGACCCAAACCCCCATGAATTTTTTAAAAGGGTTTTGGAAACCTGTAATTTTTAAAAAAAAAACCCGAGCCTAAATGAACTTGGCTTAACCTATTACTTTGAAAACCTTAAAACCCCATATATAAATTATTAATTTTATTTTTTTTTAATTATACAATAATATAAATAAAATTTACCCCAAAAAATTTAATATTTAATTTTTAAAAATTTTTTAAAATTTTTTAATTGGTAAAAATTTTATAATTTATACTAAATTTTAAATCCCCCAAAAATTAATATAATTAAAAATTAAAAAAATATTGGGGGCAAAATATAATCAATTAAAATATTATTTTAAAAACTTTTTTTTTAAAAAAATACTACTATTCATGGTGATACTTGTATCAAGGGTTCAAATGCATTTTTGATATGTGCAGTTCTTGCTCTGTATGCCATTCTTCAGCAGACAGAGTGCTGTCCATCAGTAAGGTACATGGTCCATTCCACCCTGCTTGACCTCTTACAGCTATGTAACCATAACAAAAACTGTAATCTTTTATAGGCACAGAAATAGTACATGGCTGACACAACAGATTTCTATCCCAAGGAATCCTATACTTACTGAATAAACTTCCTATGCATGTCAAACAATACTACACATCATCTCTAATAAGTAATATTCTGAATGAATAGCATGGAAATCATAAATCCTGTTTGGGGTATATAGCATGGTGCTTCTTGACCATGGAGTTTAGCTCATTCAACAGTGCTCAGGCTTAGCTGATTATGCTTATCAGTGGTCTTTTAAACTGCATGAGGAGTACATACCTATGAACTTATCAACCTAATATATAATTACCAAGTATCTCACAAATGTGTATGCTTGGATATAGAATATATATGCAGATAAAAACATCAGTTTATTGATGAATGTATTGCTATAATCCTTCTCATTTGAATGTCATAATATGGTCATTAGTATACACTACTGACCACACCAGTTTTCATATTACCATGGCTGTGCTACTGATACCTCTGAATTGCATATGCCCTGCTTGTCAACACTCAGTGTATAGTTTAGCTTTACACACTGTGCTATTTTTCCTTTCTAAGTAAACCCCTACTGTGTTTTATGTCCTGTAAGAGTACTGACTATAATACATAACAAGGTACCTGTAAAACAAACATTTGTTTATTTTAGTAAGTAATGAAAACAACAAATAGATGTATGCTCTACTCTCCAAGGTACCATGAATTACACTGTTTGAAATCATTTAATGTATTCCCCTTATTCCTTTATTCAGCTGCTTGTTTATTTGTTTATGTACTTATTAATTTCAGCTTGATAACCATGTAAGTGGGTGGCTGGCAGACACTTTTCAGTCACAACTTGTGCTCCATGGAGCAAGACACAAACAGAAAATTGGAAATAGACTAAAGAAGTATACTACTTTCTGAAAGAATGTCAAACAGCTTGGCAAAGTGCATAAGTGGAATTCAAGCAAGATGACAAGTTGAAAAGATATAAGAAATGTAAATGAGGTCAAACTATAACTACAGCTTTTTAGGCAAGAAGGGCATTATTGCTCACGCCTGAAATATTTGTACATATGTAAAATGTATAAATATAAATAAGCTGTTTAATAACGTGGCTCTGTTAAGTATAGAAGGGTCTCTCCATTTTTATTTATTTTTTTTAGCATTATGTGCAAGTAGTGTTCTTTAAACTACTGAGTGTATATTATAGATGTCTTGCATTGTTGTGATTCATCAGCAAAATTGTCTCTTTGCAACAAAATGTCACACTTGCTTTTACTTGCAATTTACACTGTTTCTCTGCAAACCTGTTAGATTAAATCAAAATGTCTACCTATACATACATATGATAGTTATGGAACAGTCAAATAAATAAAACTATGACTTCACATGGAACCGGAGTGTCTACTTGCTTGTTTATTTTGTAAAATAAATAAAAAAAGAAGTTATGTACTTACCATAACGTTCCATGTTTGTAGTCCATCTCGCCTATATTCTTGCTGGATGGGTTCGCAGCTGATATTCAGCTCCGACTCGGCTGATACTAAAGCTCGAGAGCTTTTACTGGCTCGAGGCTAGCCCCTATCCCATGGTGCCTCACGGCAGATCCCCAGATCTAGTTTGGAAGAAAGCAGTAAATACCTATCGGGTAAGAGCAATGTAAGAGCTGTATAAATACAGAAAAGGATATAGAAATATAATCCATTCCAAGTGAACAATAAAAAGAACAATGTCAGGCAGCACCAGAATAGTCCACCAGATCCCCCAGAAACAGGAAGGGGGTTGGAGGGAGGGACACAAAAATATAGGTGAGATGGACTACAAACTTGGAACGTTATGGTAAGTACATAACTTCTTTATGTTATGTAGTCCTATCTCGCCGTAATTCTTGCTGGATGGGACAGTGTCCCTAGCACCTATAACCTGGGTGCTCAAGCGAAGAGACTCTACAGCACAGTGGACCCAAAGGAAGATCTTTCCCGTTAGGCCAAATCCAATTTGTAATGAGTGACAAACATATGTGGTCTTGCCCAAGTAGCTGCTGCACAAATAGTGTCAATTGGGAGCCTAGATCTAAAGGCACATAAAGTAGCTACAGGCCTAGTAGAGTGACCTTTAACTTTGACAGGTATTTGTCTACCAGCTTGTTGATAAGCAAAGGATATGCAATCCGAAAGCCATTTTGAAAGAGTAATCTTAGAAACAGGCAAGCCTTTTTTTTTGTCAGAAAAGGAAACAAAAAGTTGATCGGATTTTGTAAATTCTTTAGTCCTGTGTATATAAAACCTGAGTATCCTGTGGACATCTAGCTGGTATAGTCTATACTCTGATTTATTAGAGTGGTTTGGAAAAAACACAGGTAGCTCAATGGTGGTATTCAGATTGTGCTCTGAGCATACTTTGGGAAGAAAGGAAGGGTTTGTCCTGAGAGAGACTCTATACTTGTGAAAATAATGTAAGGAGGTCGAATAGTTAGAGCGTGCAGTTCTGAAACTCTCCTAGTAGATGTTATGGCTACTAAGGATAATGTTTTCCATGATAACAATTTTAGGTCTGATGGCGAGAATGGCTCAAAGGGTGCAGACATCAAAGATCAGAGGACTAAGTTTAAGTCCCAGGGTTCTAATAGTTGTTTTATTGGGGACCTGAGAAGAAGGACTCCTTTTAAGAAAGTGCTGCATGATTGGATTTCCCGTGAAACCAAAGTGGAAATTGGAAGTAGCAGCTAATTGAACTCTTAACTGTAGCGGCTGCCGCTCCATTCATGAAAAATTGATGCTAGGAAGGATAAAATAGATTCTATAGGAGCCGTATATGGATCTAAGCCCCAATTTGTAGCCCAAAGGGAAAACCTTTTCCATTTGCTGGAATAGTTTCTGAGTGGAAGGTTTATGGGATGAAATTAGAATGTGTTTGACTGCAGGGGATAGAGGAATACACCTGGCTATTCGTGGAACTGGAGCAGCCATGCTGTCAATTTGAGGGTGCGGATGGAGGGGTGGAACTGTCCCGATTGATGAATCAGGAGATCTGGAGATGGGTCCAGAATCCATGGTTCCTCCAAGAGGTAGGGCCATAAAACCAAACTTGTCGAGGCCAGTAAGAAGCAATGAGGATCAAGAAACTCCTCAACTGTCTTGCTTTCTGTATTACTTTGGGGATGAGTAGAAAAGGAGGAAAGGAGGAAAAGCATAAAGAAGTCCCGTGGGCCAGTCGTGAACTAAAGCATCCCTGGGTGACATCCCCAGATGGGGAATGAGGGCAAAGCAGCTGCTGCATTTGGTGTTCAGATGAGTGGCAAATAGATCGCAGCAAGGCTGGCCCCATCTTTGAAAGATTTCTTTCATAACCATTGGATTCAGGGACCACTCTTGAGGCATCAGAATTGCTCGGCTGAGTTTGTCTGCTATTAATTGGATTACCCCAGGATATGCATTGCTATCAGGAAGCGTTGAGTATCCATCACCCATTTCCAAACTCTTAAAGCCTCTCGGCAAAGCCGGTAAGATTTGGTTCCCCCTTGCTTGTTTATGTACCTTACAACAGACATGTTGTCTGACTGAATCACAATCGTCCCAGTGGGAAGGGAGCTGTGAAGTGCTTGCAATGTATACAACACTGCTCTCATCTCCAGAACATTGATGTGCAAGTGGTTCTTGTGGTTCTGCCAAGTACCTTGGACTGTCATTCCCAAATAATGCCCCCCCCACCCTATCTGGGAAGCATCCGTGGTCAAAACTGCTTTCTCTTGGGGAGGAACAAGTGGACGACCTAGGACAAGTTGTTTTCTGTGTAACCACCATGTCAGATCCTTTTTGCATGCATTTATCAATATCTGGTGAGACAATGGAAGGTCTTGCATCAACCATTGTGCAAATAGCAGCCACTGGAGAATCCTCATGTAAGCGAGCAAGAGGAACTAATAGGATGGCGGACGCCATAGTCCCTAAGACTTGGACTACTCTGGCCTGAACACTTTGTTTAGCAAGGATCTGACTTGAATGCGTAGAGACTCCACTCTTTCCTTTGTTAGCCTTACTGACATGGTGGTTGTGTCTGTTTCTGAGCCTAAATATACAATGAGCTGTGAGGGAAATAAGACTCACTTTTGTAGTTTGACAGTGATGCCTAGACTGGCGCACAAGGATAGAGTCTCGTCCCTGGTCCTTATGAGATGATGCTTGATGGTAGCAGTGAGGAGGCAGTCGTCTAGGTATGGGAACACCTGGAATCCTTGATGTCTCAGTTGAGCCATTACCACTGTCATGCATTTGATAAACACTCTGTGGGCTGTAGTGAGGCCAAAGGGCAGTGTTCTGAACTGAAAATGACTGGCTCCCAGCTGGAAGCATGTGTCTCCTGGAGCGCCTGTCCATTTTGATGTGGTAGTATGCATCCTGGAGATCTATTGAGCACATCCAGTTGTCTTTCCCTATAAAGGGAAATATCGACTGCAGAGTGACCATTCGGAACTTTGATTTCCTTACATGCTTGTTGAGCCTGCTGAGATCTAGAATTGATCTCCAGTCCCCTGTCTTTTTTGGAACTAAAAAGAATCAAGAGTAAGTTCTGGATCCTACTTGCTCTGCGGGGACTTCTTGGATTACTCTTTTTTTGCAGCAACGAGATGACCTCTGATGTTGCATGGTCTAGTGGGATGGGTGGTGCGTCTGGTAGAGACCGGTTTGTTGGGGGTTCGGAAATAAAAGGAGTCAGGTCACCTCTGGATATTATTGTGTGTACCCAACGATCTTAAGTGATAGTTAGCCAGGTACTTGGGTACAGCGATAGACGACCCCCGACTGCCTCAAGAGATGGACAGTTGGGAACCCTTCAGGGTCGATGGAGGGGACAATCAGA
Organism: Protopterus annectens; assembly: GCF_019279795.1. Taxonomy (NCBI): domain Eukaryota; kingdom Metazoa; phylum Chordata; order Ceratodontiformes; family Protopteridae; genus Protopterus; species Protopterus annectens. Next base: position 1,228,825,088 of record NC_056744.1, read on the forward strand.
GAAAGCTTCTCTGTCTCCCTGATGTTTCAGACCTCCTCTGCCACAAGGGCAGCATCTACCATTATATCCTCCCCCTCTGCCTCTGGGGAAGGGTTGAACGTGTGCCTGAGGGAAACCTTTTTTGGATTTGCGGAACCACATATTCCCTCCTGTATTACCCTTGAGAAAGGGTCTGGATGGGAGAGAGAAACGTACTCCAATGGCAGGTAAGGTTTTCTCTTCCTGCTTGCACCTAGTCAAAGTCTCTTTCACTTAGGGTCCAAAAAGAGATGAACCATCAAAGGGAACATTAGTGAAGGAAGACTTGAAGGATTCCGTAAAATTGCAAAGATGCATCCACAAATGTCTCCTGAGGGATATTCCTGCTGCGGCTGCCCTACTCACTCCATCTGCCACATATGAGATCAACTTCGTGGAGAAGTTAGCTATGGAAGTAAGGGTGGAGAGCTCCAAGAAACCTTAGCCATGGAACCCGGCGCTACTGAACCCCGGAGGGTGTCTCCTAACTCTTTCAGGAGATCCCTCTGAAGACGAGTAAAATGAGTCTGGTAATTCAGCGATCTTTGTGTAAATGCTACTGAAGAAAAAGTACGCTTCCTGTACCTATCCGCCGTCCTTGACTCCTTGTTAGGATGATGGATATTAGAAGACATCTCAGATAATTCCTTCTTGGTGGCCGCTGCTACCACCATAGCATCAACTGGAACTCCTTTACTAAGGAAAGACTTGTCCTCAGGTGCTGTCATAAACTTATTTGGCCTCCTTGGGACGGCTTCCACTGAATCTAGAGAGGTCCATGCTTTCCGCAATATGACCCCCAAAAGTCGGTAATAGGGCGGTGTCACCCAGGAGGTGGAAGGTCGGGAACCAAAGGCCTCAAGATACACTGATTCATCCTCAGTAGGGTTAGAGGTCTTCCAGTCATCCCTCTGTCTAAAAATTTCTAGGATGTCAGAAAAAGAGACATCCTCAGAGGGGGATCTAGGGGACCCTTCTGATTCCTCTCAATCAGTGTCTGACGTGGCAGACTCAGGTGAGTCGACATGCTTCCTCTTACACAGCCTCTTCCGAGGGAGCTCTCCAGTGGGATAATCTGGGGAGGTCTCGGAAGAGAGAGCACTTCCAATGGTGGCTACTTGGGCCTCTGGCTCCCTATGCTGTGGGGGTGGCAGGGGGGAAGAGATTGCTGCCTGCTGCTGGTGAGAGACAGGTTTCAATGGAATGGCTTTGGCAGAGGATAAAGCCTTCTCTATAGCTTTGAAAGCCTCGCCCCCCTCCCACTACAAAGAAGACCTCCGCTCCGAGGGGGCAGATGGTTGACTCCTAGCAAGAGGGAATAGCTCCGAAGCAGAAGTGGGAGCTGAGCCAAGCCGAGCCGAGGCTCAGAGAGGGAGGGTCTGTTCTGATGAGAACCCAGGGTGACTGTCCCACTCGGAGATGACACAAGAGCGTCGACTCCCAGAACCCTCAGCTCCTTGACTGAACCACTGAGGATAGAGTAATTGGCTCCGAGCAAACAGGTTGAATCCCCAGAGCCGAAGGGTCCAAGACAGAGGAAACTGAAGTAATAGGCTCCAAGAGTGAAGCAGTCGGAGGAGGAACAGTTGTCTGTAAGGAGGTCGGCTCTGAAAAGTTTGGGTCTGGAGGGGCCAATTTTCTTGCTAGAGCTGGATTTGACAGCAACCTCTTCACCACCCTCTCAGTGTCCTCATCTGATAAGGGTCCTGGAGGATCTGGTGGAGACAGAAGGGGAGACCTCCCTCTCTCCAAAATAGGAGATCTCAATGTGGGAGATAGTCTCGATGTCAGGCAAAATTTTCAGTACCGAAGATTGTCTCGGAACCAATGAAATTGACGGCACCGAAATAGAGGAAGCTGAGATGAAACCGGAACTTCTTGGCTCCGACCCTTTAGTCTTTTTTGTCGGCTCCGAAGCTGGGGCCGATGATTTTCTCTTAGAGGATTTTGGAGCTGCCTGACCAAGTTCCAGCTGTTCCTGGAAAGAACTGGTCATGAGACCCCTGTCAATGAGTTTCCTCTTTCTCTCATTTAAAACTCTAGTGCTAAAAGCGTGACAAAAGGTGCAGGGTTCCTGCAAATGGGCTTTACCAAGGCAATACATGCAACTGGTGTGGCTGTCTGTAAGAGACATTTTCTGCACACACCTATCACACTTTTTGAACCCCGAAGGGCGATGATCCATAGGCTGTTTATCTTTTGACATTTCTAGAAACGAAAGACAAATTAGATAATTTTTTTTTTTTTTTTTTTTAACAGTCACACACACACAGGGAGGAAAAGCCCTCTAACTTAAATGGCTCTCTAACTTAAACAGGCCGTACAGTCCTAAGGGGGGGGGGATAGGGATTGAAAAACTTTCAAAAAACAGTCACACAAGAGAGAAGAAACTATCTAAATACATATATGGTAGAAAAAAGTAGGAAAAGACTAAATATAGCAAAAAATAGTTTTACTTAGCCAATGAGCCAGTAAGATATAACTTTGAAACTTTTGCGGCAAACGAGATCTGGGGATCTGCCGTGAGGAACCATGGGATAGAGGCTAGCCTCGAGCCAGTAAAAGCTCTCGAGCTTTAGTATCGGCCGAGTCTGAGCCAAATATCGGCTTTGAACCCATCCAGCAAGAATTACGGCAAGATAGGACTGCATAACATCTACAATTTCACATGGAATATGTGTGTCTGTTTACTTATTTATGAATGTATAAATTTGTACTGGCTATTTCTAATTTTAAACTAGACTGTCTGTTGTATAGGAATATACATGCAATAAATGCCATTAATTTCTTGTGATGTCATGACATTTCAGTTATAATTGAAGCCCTACCTTTCAACCTTATAGTGCACTGAGAAAAGCCTTGACAGAAACATTTAATTGGTTAAAGTAGTTACTAAAGTCCAAGATAAAAGAGTAGACAACAGTAACTTTACTCAAAAGTGTTACACAACAGCAGAAAGGTACAAGCAGAAGACAGCATCCATATGACTCGAAGATGACTACTTAAGAAATACCTTCTACAACTTATCCCCCCACTGTTACAAAAGAATGGGTCCTCACTGAGCTCTTCATAGTTAAAAACAATATAGCAATGAGCCCTGGTAATATCTAGGTATGTTTCCTATATAGTTTGAAAAATGACACCTCAGGCCCACTAGAATGTCTGTTCAGCCACAGCTTTCAGACAGGTTTTGTCCCTAGGGAATAAAGGATTGCCACAGTCATCTCTCTACATAAAGGTGGACCATCAACAGACCCAGGGAACTGCAGACCCATAAGTTGGACTAGTCTTGTATACAAAGGCATGGAAAAGTTATCATGAATCTAATAAATACATATGGAATCTTCAAATACTGGACCCATCCCAATTTGGTTTTGTCAACGGTAGGTCACACCTACTAAACCCAGTGGACTACTTTGAGAAGGTCACTTGAGCCATGGATGATGGGCAAAAAACTGCATACTGCCTACCTTGACCTGGTAAAGGCATTCAGCACACTACATCACTTAGGTATTACAGACAAACTCAAAAATTTTGACATAAATCTGTATGTGACCTGATGGATAGTGAAATGGCTCATGGATAGGACACATGAAGTTAAGGTGAGGGGTATCCACCTCCATCAAGAGGCCTGCTAGTAGTGATGTTCCAGAGGACTCAGCACTTGGACCTCTCCTGTTTGGAATACACTTCTCTGAAGTCATAGCAAATATAGAGAGTCTTTGGGTGTCCAGATCTGCAGATGACTGCAAGTTGGGTGCAATGACTGATTCCTCCAAAGATGTAGATATCCTTGAGGAGGGTCTGAGAGCCAAGTTACTGATGCCAGAAACATAGTCTAATACTCAATGCAAAAATGCATATTTATACCCTTTGGAAAGATGACCACCCCTGCAAATTACAACATTAATAACACTTTACTAAGAGCAGACCCAGTGATAAGGGACTTGAGAAATCAGGTTGACAGTAACTTGAACTTTGATCAACATGTGTCCATGTTGGTGAGAAAATCCTTCTATTTGGGGCAAGTTATAAGTTATGGCAAGGCATCCAGATCTAAGGAGAGCATAGTCCCGCTATGCTTAGCCCTCATTAGACCAATAATCGAGTACACTGCACTCTTCAGCATGTACCTGACCAGGCATTTGCAACAAGCATAGTGGCCACAGAGATTTCTCATTAAAAGACTAAAGGGTGTAAATAACAGGTCTTATGTGGATCACCTCAAACTCTTTTTCCTGTACTCAGTCTCCAGCTATAGTGGAATGTAGGAAAAGGTAGGGTACTGGTTAGCAATGAACTTTTCTTTAAATAAGCTGCACTTTACTGGGTATGACACTGATGCATACAGTGTGTTTTATATAGCATATATCATGGATTGAGGTAGGGTAAAAAAATAAAAAAGACACATTAAAAAGTGCCTGATCCTCATAGGTTGCACTGGTTCCAGGACTGGAAAAACTGACTGGGTAGAATCTTCAAGACACAGAAACATTCCAACAATGGGGTTAGGCCAGGTTTAGGGGGGATGATGCCCCTTCCCCATTGTAGAAGGAATTACTAGTCCACAAAAAACTGATGGATCAGAAAAAGAGCCATAAAGATGATAGACTGGACTGTTTAGGATAAGAAAGAAATGATGTATTACTATTATCCAAGATGCTCATAATTTCCAGATGCAAGAAATTCAAAAACATTGAGAGAAATCAGAGAAAAGGAAAATACATACACAAGGAAAAACTGTCAAAACCTTCTAATGCATCTTTGTGTTCATTAATACAACTGATCCATGAAAAGCATTGGATAGACAAAAACTTTGGGCCATTTGGAAAAAGAAGCAATCAAGGAAGTGCAAAAAATGTAAAGAACAAAACCCAGATGTTTTTGAAAGGCATGAAAAATAAACATGGATATAGGAAAGAAAGAGATCTGTTATGCTGCAGTACTTATGCAAAGGAGACAGCCAAAGTAATCAATACCAGACAGCATCTCCAAAGTTATTTGAAGAGAAATACAAAGTATCCTGATATGGAAACTTTCACAACACAAAAATAGGATCACAAAGGGGTAATGTAAAATAGAAGATTAGTAAAGTGGAAGTTAAACCAATAGAAGCTAAAGTTAAGGAATACTTCCAAAGTGAAGGATTTAGTGTAGAAAGTCTAACACAGTTTATGTTACAGCACGATGGAACTAGTGGGAATTAGTCCCCAGAGTAAAGAAAACATAAAGAGTGGGAGACATCGGTGGAAGAAATATGGGCATGGGAATGTATAATAACTTTAATGTGGTACAGTAATTATGCAAAGGCAGAAAAGAAAACAAATCAGTACAAAAAAGTGGCACCAAAGACAGTTGCAGAGAAATACAGGCAAAGGCATCCGGATGCACAGCATTTCACAATACAAAAAATAAGAAAACCAAGGGGGAAAGTAGAAAAGAGGATTACTAATGGGGAAGTTAAAGAAATAGAAACTATAGTTAAGGATTACCTGTGAAGTAAAGGATTTAGTGTATAAAATCCAACAGTGGTAATGATGCAGCATGATGGGCCACTGAGTCTAACAAATGAAGGAGAAACAGGTGAAACTGTAACCATCTGATCACTTGCCACATGATGATTCTCTACAGCCTTCAGTAGGAAATGAGTACAAAACTTCAGCTGGAGTCGCACAGCCAGGAAAGGAGCAAGAAACCTTGGCAACACTGACACAGTCAATGTTGTGTAGCGATAGACACGTGAATTCCTATATGAAAGAGCAACAGATGATGCAGCATGCAGCTGAAGAATCCCTGAACCAAACAGAGAGCAAAGGTAACAGCTGCTTTATTTAATAAAGAAGGATAGACATATAAAGATCAATGAAAAAATATTAAAGAAAGTTAGTAAGACCCAAAATGTTAGTCTGATTAAACAAATTAATACAGTAATTAAATCTTTCAACAGAAATTTGTGTAATATAACAGAAGTCAATAGGCTATATTAATTTGCAGCTAAATGAATAGTTAAATTCTTACCACAAAAACGCTGGGCAATAAGGGAAAGGAATGGAAGAAATCAAATGACATAATGGAAGTACTAAATGCAAACAACTATAAAGAAGTTAAGGTAAGAAGTGTCACTATTAGAGGAGTAGAGAAGAGGAAACAGATCAATGCAGATAGAGAACTCTAAGACAGAGATCTGATAAAAGCAATGCACAGTATCAGAACAGATAAGTATCTATTGTGCACTATCACAAATCATAGACTAAAAATATCAGCACAGGCACAGAAACATAGAAGATACGCAAAAAAATATAATGGAAAAGTACAAAATAAGCAATATATTGATAATCCAAAACACGTTTATACAGAACTGAGAAACAAGGCATAAAGGATTGAAACACCAAGAAAAAAAAAAAACAGAAAGCGATACATTTTGGACAAGTATATATCAAGATCCTGTGGAACATAACAAAAATCCTGAATGGATCGAAAAAGTAAAAGAAAGAAGTTCAAATGTATAGGATATGAAATTGGATGAAGTAATGGCCAGAGAAATTGAAACAAAGTTAAGAAAAGATCATAATTGGAAAATCTCAGGCCCAGATGCAGTACCTAACTTCTGGCTAATAGTATTAACATCTTTAAATGAATATTTAGCCATGATTAAATACTATTTATATGTGCACTCGGAAAAGACACCAACATAGCTAACAAAAGGAAAAACAATCTTTCTACTTAACAAACATGCAAGCTACCCTAAAAGTTATAGACTAATAACTTGCCTTCTGACAATGTATTACTTATGTACTGGAATTGATGCCGACAAGAGTTTGTAGTCATTTAGAAGAAAACTCAGTCATGACAGTACAACAAAAGGGTAACAAAAGAAAGTCATATTGAACCAAGTTTCATTTTTTGTAGAATAAATTCATTAAGGAAAAAATGTAAACAGGGGAAGAATCTAAATATATTATGGATATATTACAAAAAAACATTTGCCAGTATCCCATATTCATGGATGAAACAGGGCTTAAAAATTTATAAGATACACCCTACAGTGATCAGTTATATTGCAGCAGCTATGAAACAGTGGCAAACCACTTTGCAGTTACACCATGATAAAGGACAAATTACAGGTGAAAAAATTCAAAGGGGATATCATCCATGAAGACAGTGGGATGCTGCTCAGTGGTTGGCTCATACCTGCATGTGTCGCATATGGTCCAGAGAGGTCTGTCTCAGGTCATTCACATCCACATGGACTATGACTGAGTCATACTGATACTTGAGGTTTAGTGACTTCAGTGCTTGCATGTGATGAATCTTGGTCCCTGACAGGCAACTAACTGTAACTTCTCCTTATCTAGCTGGTGAGAGAGACATTGGTATGTCTCACAATGGAGTCTTCTGTGAACAATATATTTGATTCTGTGGTGTTGCATCTCATGGCCTTGATTCTGTGGTGTTGCATCTCATGGCCTTGATAGTTGAGGCAAAATGACAGGTGGTTTTATTGTGATGTGGTGGGAGTTGTCCTATTTGTGTGCATGCAGTGTTTTTGACAACTGTGTTTGAGAAGAATTTGAGGTTTGGGTAAGTTACATGTGAGCACATCCTCAATTATAGTTTATTGGCCATTTGGGCAGTTTTTCCATCCCTTTCAACTTTCTAGTTTAAAAGCCTGCATTTGCACTTGTTTCCCACCTTTCCTGTAACTAGACTAGTCCAGATACTAATTTGCTGTATCCAGGACTGTGTGTAAGCTTCTGAGCCCCCAAGCCTTTCTGTGTTGGAGGGAAGCCTTTTAGCTTATCAGTGGGAGTGGTAAGCACTAGGTAGCCTATTTACCACAAGAGGAGTGGTTTCTGGCCCAGAAATTGTAGTTTATTGGACGTTTGGGCAGTGTTTCCATCCCTTTCAACTTTCTGGTTTAAAAGCCTGCATTTGCACTTGTTTCCCACCTGTCCTGTAACCAGTCTAGTCCAGATACAGATTTGCTGTATCCAGGACTGTTTGTAAGCTTCTGAGAACCCCAAGCCTTTCTGTGTTGGAGGGAAGCCTACTAGCTTATCAGTGGGAGTGGTAAGCAATAGGTAGCCTGTCTACCACAAGAGGAGTGGTTTCTGGCCCAGAAATTGTAGTTTGACCGTTCAGGCTGTTTTTCCATCCCTTTCAACTTTCTGGTTTAAAAGCCTGTGTTTGCGTGAGTTGCTCTTATTTAAGCTCTGCACTGCGGTGCCAAGCTGAGGTAAACTATTCTGGTGCCAGAAAGTCTCCTCTTCAGTTTTAGATCTTCCTAGTTCCTTATCTCTCGCACTTCAAATAGCTTAATCACCCTGCACTTCAACAGGTTTTTGTAGCAATTATTGTAGCACACTTAAGTCCCATTAGCACTAGTCATTCTTCAAGGAAATAGCTCCAGTACATAGCAGTTATGACCACCCCTCCTGGCATGATTAGAGGCAGTTCTCTGAGGTTTCTCCTATTAACCTGGTGCACTTGGGTATTCTGCGGTAGTGTAGCAACTGCCTCATGTACACAGACAACCCTCTCCTCTTACCTCCCAACACTCAGACTTGTGAGAGATGCACTTATATCACCAGATTGGAAGCTATGCACTCTCCAGCCAAGACTGGACTAGCTGGTTAAGAGGAAAAGGTCAATACCTGCACCACACCACATGGAACACATAGCCCTCCAGAACACCCACTATCACAGCTCTCACATAAAAACACAAACCACACGCCCACCTTCCTGGAGCCTCTTAAATAGAAATTTACCCAAACAGCAGAGACCTCCGAAACAGAAAATGCACTCAACCACCACAACATGGCACAAACCGCAGGACACACAGCTCACCTCCAAAGTGTGCCCCTCAACCTAAGCCCCTAAGGCTAAACACCTTGCCCAATACACCAATCATAGGTGACTCAATACTGAGGCACACAGATGTCCTACTCACTAGGTTGAATAAGGAGAAGGTGACAGTCAGCTGTCTATCAGGTGCCAGAATCTGATATATAACACATGCGCCTCAGGTCACTCCACAACAAGTATAAGTATGACACTGTCATTGTCCATGTGGGTGCGAATGACCTGAGATGCACCTCCCTGGACTACATGAAAAGAGATTTGGTGGAACTCTGGGATTATGTGGCCCAGGCAGGTATGACAGTAGCCCTGAGCAGTATCCTACCGTCAACCAGAATGATATCGCAGTACAAACAAAAAATGATTGACTTCAACAATTGGCTAAGTTTCTGGTGTCATTCTAAGGGGGATCCAGTATCTGTCTGCTTGGGATGACATGATTCACAGACCTAGATGCTTTGCCAGAGATGGCCTGCATCTGTCACCCCTGGGTTTTTGGGTACTGGCTAAGGCTCTTCCCACCCCTATAGTGCCTTTTTAGGCGGTGTTCCAAAGACCAAATTACCACCGTAACAGCTATAAATAAATGCAATTTGAGGGTCATGCTGCTCAATGCTAGAAAGTCTAAATCTCAAGATGCACTCACTCAAAGCACTCCCCAAAATGGAGAACATCGACATTTGTGCTATAATGGAGACCAGGTTTAAAGCAACAGAAAGCACCCCTGCACTACCAGTCTACAACTCATTCCACACCTTTCGGCCACAGAGCATGGACCAAAGCTCCAAAGGCGGTGGTGTCTCCATATTCATAAAGGATATGCACACCTCCAGACTAGTAACCCAGCATAATGCATCTGAGATATTTCAGGTACAACTAACATTGGGTAAGACGGCAGTCCATGTCATAGCCTACTATAGGTCCCCAACCATGTCCCTAGACTCTCACTCCACATTCCTAATTATCCTAGAATCTATCAAGGTCCAACCCAACACTCTCTTACAAGGAGACTTCAACTACCCCTCCATCAAGTGGGAAAACTACTCAAGCACCAATACACTGGCCCGACACTTCCTGCAATTTATCAATTCCAATGCCCTAGACCAGCTCATCCTGACCCCCTCTAGAGGAAGCAATATCCTTGACCACTAGAGGAACCAATATCCTTGACCTGGTTATTACTGACATGGGCAACCGTTGCTCTACACCAATGGTCAATCCCTCCCTGGTCAGATCTGACCATAAACTAATCACCATGGAAATCCACATCTTGCCCACACACCCCACAAAGGTAACCACTTTGAAAAACTTCTCCAAAGCAGACTTTGGACTCCTAAAAACAGAGGTGGCTAACTTCATGGCACCCATGCAAATGGAAAATAGCTGCATGACTGCTAAATCATACACAAATGCACTGTATGAAGATGTGCACAAATGCATGGAACTTGCCATACCCAACAGAACCAAGATACCCTCCTCCAAAAAAAATAAGCCAATCTGGTGGTCCCCTGTCATTAATAAAGTCTATAACAGAAGGAAGAAACTATTGCAGAAAAAGGTAACGTCCCAAGACTAGAAAAACTACCTTATTAGCCTCAACAAAAAGTTGAGATCCCTCACCCAATTCTCTAAAGCCAGCTATGAAGGCAGAATTGCGGCAGACACTAAAAACAATCACAAAGCCTTCTATAGCCATGTCAAGAACCTCCACGGCAAAACACATATTTTTCTATGAGATATGGCACAATGGTACCTCCTATACTGAGCCATCAGATATTGCAAACATACTGGCTGACAGATTCAGTGCCAACTTTACCCCTCTTCCCCCCCCAAAAGGACCATTCACAATATCGGAAGAATGCCAGGCACCCAGCATTACTGCAGCACAGGTTAAAGCTGCATTGTCCAAGGTCAAGAATACAGCTTCCATGGGACCAGATAATATCCCTGGCTGTGTTCTACATGAACTACAAAGTGAACTGGCACCATGTCTGTGTGCCCTGTTCAGTCATAGCCTCACCTCAGGCTTTGTCCCTACTGAATGCCGCACTGCTACAGTCACCCCTTCTCCATAAAGGGGGAGTGACTACAGACCCTGGGAATTATTGCCCCATTAGCCTGACAAGTCTGATATGTAAAGCTATGGAATGCATCATGGACCTGATTATCAAAGATATAGGAAATCTCCATACTCTAGACCCCACGCAGTTGGACTTTGTGAAAGGGAGATCATGCCTGCTCAACCTGTTTGACTTCTTTGAGTCAATCACCAGGGTTGTGGAGGAAGGTAAGGCAGTGCATACAGCATACCTTGATCTGGCCAAGGCCTTTGATACCATTCCTCAATCGGGAATTACTGATAAACTCACCAAACTAGGCATCAATCCCTATATCACTAGGTGGGTTGCAAAATTTGCTCACAGATAGAACACACAGTATGAAAGTAGCGGACTCCAAGTCAGACTGCTGACCAGTCATAAGTGGAGTCCCACAGGGATCGGTCCTGGGTTCTTCTGTCCTGTTCGGTATCTACTTCTCATAAGTCCAGGCCAACACAAAGGGGCTATGGCTGACCAAGTTCGCAGACTACTGCAAGCTGCGAGCATTATTAACTAAGTGATGCAGACATCCTACAGAAAGGCCTCAGTGAGACAAATGACTGCTGTCAAAACCATGGCCTTAAGCTTAACGCCAAAAAATGCATTGTCATCTCCTTTGGTAAAAACTCAGGTCCCACTAATTACCATATCGATGGGAGGCCACTGAACACTGAAGGCGTTATAAGAGATCTGGGGACGCAGGTTGACAGCAACCTGTCCTTCGACCTCCACATTCACTGTGGTCAAATAAATTCTTCTATGTGGCACATCTCATTACCAAGGGTTTTGCATCCAGGAAGGAAGAGGTCATCGTCTTTCTCTACTCTTCCCTCATTAGACCAATCATCGAGTATAATGCCCCATTTGGCATGTACCTCACTAGACACTTGCAACAGCCAGAGATGGCACAGAAATACCTCATGAAGGGGATCCTATGCATTAAACGCATGTCCTGCATGGACAGACTCAATAGACTCCAGCTGTTCTCTGTCTCATATCGCCTACTTAGAGGCAATCTCTGCTTGACTTAGAAAGCCATGTCTGACCAGCTTGTGACGATTGGGGAGAGATGGGCAAAGGCTGCCAGCCTAGTCAAATAGAATTTGATATATAATTCTGGCATTTGTAAATAAATGTAAAATACAGGCATGTTTTCTTGACTGTAAAAGAATATTGTGAAATGTGGAACTACAAAATATGTGACAGCATTGCACTCTACTGGCCCAGTGAAGCATGTTGTGACCCTTTCATATTAGAATTCGGCTTCAGTGTGCCTGGAAGGTTTCATGCCCATTGTTTTAAGGCCAAAGTTTATTACCAGAATTTGCATGTGGAAAGTGCTTTATTGCTCTAGTTTCTGCTAGAGTGTATATGTGAAATGCCTTGTATTGTTGTAAGTTTCTGAGGAGGTGTTAGATGGCTAAATAATGCAGTTTGTGGCCTAAGAACCCAGACCAGGTGTTAAGATGATGCAATATGAATACTGGGAAAACCTAAGTGTCAACAATGATGTAATTTGGGAGGGCCTTAGAGACATGTTTGTTAGTAATGTTTAAATACTCTTGCTCACATGAGACTTTAGAGCATTTTGATCTTGGATATCCAACTTATCAGCACTCTGCCTTATACTCGCATATAAGTTTTAGCACTATTTCTTGTAGGAATAGTTAAAGCTAGTAAAGGTTAATTAGGTATTTTTCTTTGAAATCAGACCCGTCCTACTGTATTATTTTATGTTTCTGTGTGATCTCTGAACTCTTAGATATCTCTGTAGTGTAGTAGTTTTGTCTTGTGTTTTAATTATTTATTATTAAATATTTTTTAAACCTTTACCTGTGGCTGGTTTGTGTAGAGATAAGCTCTAGAATACATTGCATATTATAGAGGTTATTGTAATAGACCACTCTAAAATAAGCCTAGACTGAATAGTCACATTACCATTGGATAATAATATTGCCCAGTAATAACTGGACACCCTTTTAAAGGCCTTTTAATAGCCTATATTATTAGCTGGGTGGTGGCAGGGATTACTACCATATGGTTTGGGTAAAGGGGCAATCTGTGTCAGCCTTTCCCAGGAGTGTCTGTGAAGTTGTATAAATACATATCTCAAAGTGTGTGTGTGTGTTGTGTCAGCTACTTGGCAGGGACACGAATGGTTGGACAGAGAGGGTACTGGAGGTTTTAGCTTGCCCAGCTAGGCTGAGATCTGGACCCTATAGCTGTGCCGGTGGGGAGTCTTATTGGAGACCTGGCGAGCAAGGGAGCAACCAGCCCCAGACTGACTGTGATCTCTGTGTGCACTTAAGGGAAATTGTACTTTACTGTGTGTATTAGTTATCCTTTTCTCTTCTATGAGATGACCTCCCTGGTGTTAGTGGTGAGGATTGAGGCTCCTTGATTGCTGGGCCAGGGCACAGTCATCACACAGCTCTGTTAAAAATGCTACATCTAAAGAAATCCCAATCCTTCCGCACCACACACTCCAGAGATCTCAACCTCATTACCACATTCAACAGAACATGCTGGAGGGACAAGTTCCTCACCCAGAGACTGCCCATGCTCTGGAACAGACTTCCCAAACATGTCAAGCAGAGCACCTCGCTGACCCTCTTCAAGAGAAATCTTGATGAGTGGATGGGTAATAGAAAGTTCACTCCGGGGATCACTCCAGTGGCTCTACTTGATAGAGGCACTGTTAACTAACGTCGGGCGGCATGATGCCAGGGCACTTCTATGGGCTAGGCTTGTAAAGGCTCCAGGGCCATTAGCCTATTTCACACCTATGAACCTATGAAGAGACTTCCCATACACATCAAGCAGTGCACCTCGGTGACCCTCTTCAAGCACATCCTTGATGAGTGGATGGGAAACCACAAATTCGTCCTAAAGGTTCCACCTGTGTCCCTCAATGACAGGGGCAACAGGTGCTGACTGAGGTTTCATTTTGGGGATAAACTCTTGGCTAGGCGTGTAAGGGCCCCAGGGCCATTAGCCTAGTAACCTCCTATGAGCCTATAATGTGGGTCAATGTGTCTAGTCCTTTGTATGTGCTGGGAGTGTTGTGTGTGCCGCTGACAACCTGTTTATGTATATAAATAGAGAGATATAGATACACATATATACAGACATATCTGTGTGTGTGTGTGTGTGTATATATAGATGTGTGTGTCTGTATGTATATATATATATATATATATATATATATATATATATATATATATATATATGGATCTGCTTTGAACCACTGAAATTTTCTGCAAAATGTAATTTGACAACTCCATTTTCGTGAAAGTGCTTTTATCCGAATATGCATTTTTCTCGAGAAACCAGTTCACCGAACAGTAAGCATGTTAGACTTAGGCGTAAATGTGTTTAGTGTAGGTACGTTTTTTTTGTTGTTCAGAGAATTGGTTTTTCGTGAAAGTGAATTTTCGTATAAACGCACTTTCGTGAAAATACTTTTTGGAGTAATTTTGGCGGGTCGAAGTAGACCCACATATGTATTTTATATATATATATACACACATACACACATATATGTACATATGCATATAAAGAGAGAGATATAGGTAACATATACATACATACATATATATATATATATATATATATATATACATATACATACATATATGTATATATATATATATATATATATATATATATATGTGTGTGTGTGTGTGTGTGTGTATCCGCATGCATCCACACACACACATACGCATACATACTTCCCTGGCATAAAGTCTGATGATGGTGGCTGTGAAATGGGTATAGTTAGCAAATCCCATTCTGATATTCAAAATCTCCAGCAAGGGCAACACCAAACAAATGCTTTCTGTGTTAATCATGGGCTTACCTTCAATGCTCAGAAGTGCAGCATTTTTTATGTTGTTAAAGCTTGTATCTGTACCACTTAACATACAGATATCTCACTCTGCCACAAATCCTTGTGCTTTGCACAGCTTATCCTTTGTGATATCTCCTCAAATTCCAAATAATTTATATCCTTATTGTATTCATCCTTTATTAGGCCCATCACTGAAAATAGTGCCCCCATTGGCACGTCTCAAAAAGTACTGAAAGTTGTTCCTATTTATAATAGTTTGGCTAGTTTACTTTTTGCATATGATTATGTATGGATAATATTCAGATCTTACTATTGTAAAGTCTGTATTTTTTTATTTGTCTTGTTTTTGGAGCTTTTCTCCCAGGTCTCTGCTGAAAATTGGCTACTAACACAATCAGGACACTATCCAGTAAACAAATGTAAATAAATAAAACATACAAAAAAAATAAAAATGTATTACATAGGTCAGTTGCAGTTCATAATACATTTTTCAGCCAGTTTGAATCAGTCATTTATTCACAAAACATATTCATACCCAAATTTATCTCAGCATAGGCCTCAGTTTTAGTAAGCAATCTCATTAAATGACAAAGAAAAACATTCACAAGTGGTGTTCTTTAAATGTGTGCAAACTGGTCAATACAAACACAGGCTATATTAGCACATCATTTTCTCTTTTATTTACCATCACCACTAGTTACAACACAAAATGACAGCCATCGGGGGGGTTCACAGCTGGGTTTCTGTGAAGCAACAGAACAACATTAATACATATAATAACCTCCTCCATCTTGTTATTGAAGCTTTGCAACTAAATATTTCATTTGTTTGTGTGGGTGTGTGGGTGTTAATTTATCAAATCCAAAAAATAATAAATTTTCAGTCATAAACCATAAAGATCCAATACACACACACATCTTAGCTCTCCCAGTTTTTGGGGAACACATGTAATGTGTTCTCAAACTTTTGTTCCATCCCTCCTAAATCTGGAAATTATTTTGCGTGAATAGCACCCACTAACTGTACCTTTTCCATAAATATTGTATCTTTGTCCAGAATTCCCAGGTAAAGGTTGAAAGACATGAAACACACATACACACACAGATTGTGCTAAAACATATGCAGCTATGTCCCACATTAGAGCAGTGGGCCACTTTTTCCCTTTTGTCAGGCTCCAACTTTAAAAAAAAATTGTTTATTGCACTCCTTTTGAAAAACTGTTTAAAATTATACAAATTAGTGCACTCAGCAAACCAAATAAAATGTCTCTATTAATAAAAAGGGTCTGTTGTCATGGATATGAACTTCACCACTATACCTGTTACCAGCTTGGTGGATATGGGCATCCTGAGACAATGTAGAAAGTGGCTCATATTTACAGACAACCAGTTAATTATTAAACAAACTGATATGGTATGTGAGAGATGTATTTACACAATGTCACTGGAGGAAAAGCTCTCGCATAAAAGCACTCCTAATGTCAATAAGGTTGTCAGTAGTACACACACTGTACCGATCACACACAGTTCCAATAGATCCTTATATGCCGAGGCATAGGATCATAGGAGGTTACTAGGCTATTGGCCCTGATGCCCTTATAAGCCTAGCCAAGAGTTTAGCTTGTGTTTAGACAAATCAGCACTCAATACCCCTGTCCAGCAGGGACATGGATGGAATCCCAGGATATATTTTCTGATGTTCTTCATCTCACATTGCTGCAGTCATAACCTGTGGGTAGTCCGCTGTCCTCGGTCGGCCCGAATACCAAAGTGTTAGGCTGGCGTCGATCATGGTCGCTCAGATCTGACGTCAGTACGCCGTGGTACTAAAGCGCATGACCGACGTCATATCCTCAGTCTTTCTTGCCGCATGGTCCGAAGCAGAAGCAGCGTTTGCAAGTGCCGTTCGGCATCCTGAAATTTTCGTATTCTGAGTTTCAGACCGAAAACCAAGTTGGGCTAAGTACCCCGTTGGGGAATATTTTTGTCTTTTCTTGCCTCAGTTAAATCCGGATGTCAGAAAAAGTGAATAATTGTATTTCTTGTGGGAAACAGATACCTCATAGGGATTACCACTCTCTGTATTCCTTGCTTGGGGCCTGAGCACGGCGTGAGTCGGTGTCGCTTTGTGCTAGGTTTAATAAGCGCACCATTAAGCGTAGGTTAGATTGTGCTAGGCTTGTCTTGATGGCGGTGTAATTACAATATGCCGTCGGATCCTCCGACGCCCGCTACCGCTAAGAAGCGCAAGGAAAAATCGTTAAAGTCCAAGCAGGATGAGTTGTCCATTCCGGACGCCGGTTCTTTAGAAACTACGGTGGAATCTGTGGATCCAGCCGAGGTTTCGGCTGAGTCTCAGGGGGAGCCTTTAATATTGCAAGATGTGGCCTTTCAGGAGTCGGGTCAGGCTGAGGGGGCCTCTCAGGTTACTGTACTCCCTTCTTTGCATAAGGTGGTTAGGCCTTCCCCTTCTGTCTCTAAGGTACCTTCCAAGGTCAGGCCTGGTTTGTCTTCCTCTGGTGTCAGCCCTAGTTCTGCAGGCTCTGTACCTAAGAAACACATGCTTAAAATGGCAGAAGATTTGATTAGCTTAATCAGAGGTTCTATGCCCCCTCCAGATAAGAGGCCTAGGGTGGAGCCAGAGGTGGAAGGTTTGGAACATTTTTCAGATTACTCAGAGTCTTCGGCTGAAGACATTCAGGATTTTCCTCCTCATTCTGATTCAGACGCAGAGGATTCTAGTCCTTCTGCTTCTCCTTCAGAGGATTTTTCTTTTTCAGAAACCCTGCATTCTATGAGGGAGCATTTTAAATGGGAAGGTCAGGATTTCTCAGATTCCCGAAAGAGGCTTAGGGAATTTTTGTTTTTACCACAACATAGGCCCTTGGCTATACCTCCTGTTTTGGATGTTGTTCAGGATGTTTTCTCTGAGGCTTCCCTTAATCCAGACTCTTTGCCTCCTGCACCGGTTAAACCAGATAGGTATTACAGAGTACCAGAGGCTCATAAATATTTGTATAAGAGCCCAAGGGCTGACCCAGAAACTATTAGCCAGGGACCTAAGGGTGTCAGGGCTTCTGTTGTAAAGAATCCCGTTCCTATGGATAAAGATTCTAGAGCTTTGGATAGGTGGGGTAAAAAAGTGTATACCTCTTCCACTCTTGCAATGAGGGCTTTGAATTGCCAGTTTCATATGCTGAAGTACCAGAATTTTCTCTTTACTCAGTTAAAATCTAAGGTAGATGCTTTGGCAGAGGGCATAGAGTATAAGGAATTACAGGATTTGGTGCATGCCTCTGATCAGGTGGGTAAGCATTCTTTGCAGTGTGGTTTCGATGCTTTACAGGCTTCTTCCAGGGTGGCTGCCATTGGATCAGTTATTCGTAGGCACGCCTGGCTTAAGGATCAGAACTTGTCAGAGCATGTTAAAGCTCGAATTTTGGATGCTCCCCTTCAGTCTGAAGTTTTGTTTGGTACTCCTGTGGAATCAGTCTTGAAGAAAATGGAAGACAAAGCTAAGTCTATGCAGACTGTTAAGGAATTTTTGCAGGTGCAGCCCCCTAAGTTTAACACAAATTGGACTATTAAGGGATGGGCTTACCCTTCTTCTGATTTACAGTCTAGGGGCAGATCTAGGCGTGGTAGGGGCAGAGCTCAGGGTTCTTTCAGGCCTAGGGCGTGGAGTTCCCTGCACAATCTACAGGTGAGGGCAGGGGCCAGTCCTTTCGTAAGCAGACCCAATGACCTGCATCTTCAGCTGCCAGATCCTTCCTGTCTGGCAGCTCCTCTGGGAGGAAAGTTGGCACTTTTCAGACAAAATTGGTTTTTAGTCACCCAGGACAAATGGGTGTTGGACATTATAGACCGAGGCTACAAGTTTTATTTCCACACATTGCCTCCTTTCAGAGGCATGCCAGACGTTCCTCCTCAGCAAAGGGCGGAGGCTCACAAACAGATTTCTTTACTTCTTCAAATGGGCGCTATACAGCAGGTCCCTCTGTCAGAAGTGGGCCTAGGATTTTATTCTCGCCTGTTTCTTGTACCAAAGAAAGGAAACACTTGGAGGCCAATTTTGGATTTGTCTATCCTCAACACATACCTGGACATTCCAAAATTCAAAATGTTGACTTTGCAACAACTTCTGCCTCTGTTAGGCAAAGGTCACTGGATGGTAACTCTGGATCTCAAAGAGGCTTATCTTCATATTCCTATCAGGCCCAGTTGCAGGAGATTCCTGCGTTTTCGGGCTGGGACTTTACATTATCAGTTCTCTGCATTGCCCTTTGGCTTATCTACTGCGCCCAGGGTGTTCACAAAGGTTCTGGCTCCGGTGATAGCCTTCTTAAGGTTAAGAGGGATACAAATTTATCCTTATTTGGACGATTGCCTGATTCTTGCTCAAGACAAAGACAAGCTACTTCACCATCTACGGTATGTTATGGCAGTGTTAAGGTGCCTAGGGTATTCTGTGAACGAAACAAAGTCCAGTCTAGTACCCTCTCAGGAGATGTGCTTTCTGGGTGTGAGACTGAATACAGCCTCTCAGATGGCATTTTTGACCCCGGACAAGCAAAGAAATCTTATGCTTTACTTCCAACAGTTGTCTCTACGGTCCAGGCTGACTGCAAGGACAGTCCTTCAAGCCTTGGTGTTCATGGCATCTTGTATTCTAGTGCTTCCCAATGCCAAACTGCATATGAGGAAGCTACAATGGTATCTCAAAAGTGTATGGACTCAACACTGCCACGATTTGGACACTGTCATTCAGATAATACCTTGCATTCAAAAGGAATTTTTGTGGTGGGCTCAGGAATGTCACCTAAACAAGGGACTCTCTGTGACCCGACCAGAGGCCAGTCAGATCTTAACGACAGATGCCTCAGACAAGGCTTGGGGAGCACACCTCAATGGAAAATGGGTTCAAGACACGTGGCCTGCCAGACTTCAACATTTGCATATCAACTTGAAGGAGATGTTAGCGGTCCAATTTGCATTGATGGCTTTCAAGGATCTACTTCACCCAGGACAAGTGTTGATTCAAACAGACAACACAACTGTCATGTGGTACATCAACAAGCAAGGGGGAACCCATTCGTAACCTCTTTGCAGGCAAGCTATGATTTTGTGGGAGACTGCTCTCAGTTTGCACCTCACTCTTCAGGCAAGGTTTCTGCCAGGAGCACAGAACTCCTTAGCGGATGTTTTGAGCAGACAGATGGTGGATCCCCACGAGTGGAAGTTGGATCCTCATGTATTTCGACAGTTGACAGTGATTTGGGGGACTCCAGACATAGATCTGTTCGCTTCTCCACTAAACTTCCAGTTGCCAAAGTTTTGCACAAAGAGGTTTCATCCAAAAGCTTGGAAAGTGGATGCTCTATCATTCAGTTGGAACAATCTTCACGTCTATGCCTTTCCTCCTCTGCCTCTTCTTCCCAGGGTGCTCTTGAAGGTCAGACAGGACAAGCCCTCCATGATCCTAATAGCTCCGGATTGGCCACGCCAGCACTGGTACCCTCTACTGAGGAGTTTAGTACGAGAGCTTCCTTGGCCTTTGCCATCAACTCCACACCTTTTGTCCCAGGCAGGCAATCATTTCCTCAATGTCAGGATACAGTCCCTGCATCTGACAGCCTGGCATATTCTGTTCTAAAACCTGGAGGGTCGCAGCTTCCTCAACAAGTTTTGAATGTCATTTTGGAGGCCAGAAGGCCTAGTACAAGGAAAGTTTATGCTGATAAATGGAGGAGATTTTTTATTTGGAGCAAAGCAAAGAGCTTTGATGTTTCAGGGCCTAATTTGAGTGTTTCACTTCAGTATCTTACAGAATTATTAGACAAGGGTTTGTCTTTCTCCTCTGTAAAAGTTCATGCTGCAGCCATTTCTGCTCATTATGACTGTGACCCACCATTATTCTCTCATCCTTTGTTTAAGCAATTTCTTAGAGTGGCAAAGAACATAAGACCCCCGCGTAGAGCTCCTACTCCTTCCTGGGATCTCAATTTTGTGTTGGAAAAACTCACTTTACCTCCTTTTGAACCTGCAGCTACATCTGAGTTGAAGTTTTTGTCTTGGAAGACTGCTTTTTTGTTGGCCATTACGTCTGCTAGAAGGGTATCTGAATTACAGGCTCTAATGGCAGTTGAACCCTTCCTGATTTTTCATAAGGATAGGATATCCTGTACTAACCCTACTTTTATGCCTAAAGTGGTTTCAAATGTGGCCTTGAACCAATCTATTCATTTGCCTACATTTTATGCTGATCCCCAAAATAAAGGGGAGAAAATTTTGCATTCTTTGGATATTCACAGGCAGTTGCGTTATTATTTGAGCAGAACTAAAGGGTTCAGACAGTCTCAACAGTTGTTTGTTTCTTTTGCTTTGGGCTCTCAGGGGAAACCTGTTTCGAAACAAACTATTTCTAAGTGGATTGGACATTGTATTGCCTTTTGCTATTCTCATCATGGTAAAGACATTCCGGCTGGAATCAGACCTCATTCCACTAGGGCTACTGCCACCTCTACTGCTTTTTTAAGGGGTGTAGCTACTAAAGATATTTTGGAGGCAGCTACTTGGAGTTCAGTGCACACTTTTTCTAAACATTACCATCTCCCTCTTTATTCCAAATCTAGGGCTGGGTTTGCCATTGCATTTTTACAGGGCATGTTAGCAGCTCCCAATGCTTTATGATTTTGCCAACCTCCCTTTTCCTTTGCTTTGGGATTCTACCCACAGGTTATGACTGCAGCAATGTGAGATGAAGAACATAGTACAGTTTTGTACCTACCATAAATGTAGATGTTCGAAGATCCACATTGCTGCAGTCCAATTTACCCTCCCTCCTTCCCCTCTGTAGTTTGGAGTGGTTGTGTGGTTTGGGTTGTAAATATTATTTGTGCATGGGTGTTGGGAGGTTTTCTGTTTTTGGTTATGGCCTTTCTTTTTAGGGCCTTCTGACATCTGGGGCAAGAAAGACTGAGGATATGACGTCGGTCATGCGCTTTAGTACCACGGTGTACTGACGTCAGATCTGAGCGACCATGACCGACGCCAGCCTAACACTTTGGTATTCGGGCCGACCGAGGACAGCGGACTACCCACAGGTTATGACTGCAGCAATGTGGATCTTCGAACATCTACATTTATGGTAGGTACAAAACTGTACTTTTCCGATCCAGTTTGCTCTTAAAAGAGGTATTCCGCTGGATGTGGAGAGGAAGTCTGTTTCATAGATGAGGGAGTCTCTGGGACACAAATATGTCCCGCCAACAAGTCTTGTTGATGTCACAGACCAGGTTGAGGCTGTGCGTGTGGGTTACTCGAGTGGAGCTTGACTTGCGGATATGCAGCAGTCCTAAGGTGGGGTCAATGATTGCCTTGTATGCCAGACATAGGTCACCTCTGAGGAGTCTGTATGAAACTGAGTAGAGGGATAATACTTTTAGCCTATCTGTTTATGGTAGATGTTTGAGGCCCTGGATTCTCCTAGAGAGAAACCTCTGTGGACTCTCCAGCTGCTGCATGTGCTTTGCGAGGAACATGCTGAAAGGTGCATTTTACTCAATAGTGGGCCTTATATGGGAAGAATACAAGGGTGTTATGACCTCCTTCTCCCTGTATGAGATACACTTACTTACGAGGTGGGCCATGTAGAAGGCTTTTGCGTACCACGGAAGCAACATGGTGTCAATGTCAGGTTGCTGTCAACGTGGGTGCCCATATCCCTCATGACTGATTGAGTGCTTAGGGTGTTGTTATTAATGTGATAATTTGTGGGGACATCACTCTCCCCAAAGGGGATGATGATGCATTTTTTTGGTATTCAGCTTGAGGCCATGTTTCTGCCACCAGTCATTTGTCTGAGTGAGACCCTCTTGGAGGATGTCCACATCACTAGGGCAATTGATGACAGCACCCAGCTTGCAGTCTTCTGCAAGCTTGGTTGGCTATAGCCCACTAGTTTTGACCTGCACCTCAGAAATGTACATCTCAAATAACAGGGGCCCTAAGACTGAACCCTGGGGTATGCCTCTTGTTACGGGTCTACTGCTTGAGGTGGCTTCCTCTATTTTGACTATGTGGATTCTATCAGTGAGCCAGTTTGCTACCCATCTAGTAACATATGAATTGATGCCTAGTTGAGAGAGTTTATCTATTATATCCGAGTGGGGAATAGAGTCAAAGGCTTTGGCCAGGTCAAGGTAGGCGATGTGTACTGTCTTCCCCTCGTCCATGGCTTTGGTGACTGTCTCAAA
Organism: Protopterus annectens; assembly: GCF_019279795.1. Taxonomy (NCBI): domain Eukaryota; kingdom Metazoa; phylum Chordata; order Ceratodontiformes; family Protopteridae; genus Protopterus; species Protopterus annectens. Next base: position 1,228,848,168 of record NC_056744.1, read on the forward strand.
GAAGTCGACCAAATTTAGCAGACATGACCTCCCCTTGATGAAGACAAACTGTGTGGGATCAAGTGTTTGGAGGTTCCAATATCCTTGTTAACGAGGTCCATGATAATCCGTTCCATGGCTTTGCAGATCAGGCTAGCTAGGCTGATGGGTCTATAATTTCCTGGATTGGTGGATGCTCCACCTTTGTGTAAAGAGATGACAGTGGCTGTTTTCGACTCAGCTGGATGAAGCCAGTACTCAGGCTTTGGTTGAATAGGGTGCCTAATGGTGCTGCGAGTTCCTGGTGGAGTAAACGTAGGAGGCAGCCTGGGATGTTATTGGGTCCCACGGAGGCTGTATTTTCTGCCTTTGAGAGAGCAGTGATGACCTGTTCCCTAGATATAAGGGGAAAGAGGGCAGGTACTGGAGATATCCTGATTTACTAATAAGGGGAAAGAGGGGTAAAGTTTTCACTAATTCTGTCAGCCAGCATGTTTTCTATATCTATGACATTTGTATATGTGGCATTTAAATGTAACTTACCTAAACCCCAAAGACCTCTGAGGTGAAGTACTCTTAAACTCCCTCAGCCACCCTGAATGCACTCTTTCAAAATAACACCCACATCAACCCATACAGTCACATCTCATGGAGCCTCTACTTCTGAACCCATATGGCAAGCCACCACAGAATCTAACATTCTGGTCAATGGAGGCCTCATTGTGAGATACACTGATGTCCCTCTCACCAGGCTGAGTAAAGAGAAAGTCATAGTCAGTTGATTATCAGGGGCCAGGATCCACCACATTTGTAACTCACTCAGGTCATTGGACCACAATTACCAGTGTGACTCAGTAATAATCCATGTTGGGTGTAAATGACCTGAGATGTACCTCCCTAGACAGTATGAAGAGGGATATCGTGGAGCACTCAAAATGCGTGTCTCAGGCTGCTATGAGCATAGCATTAAGCACCATTTTACCTTCTCGTAGGATGATGCCACAGTGTGAAGAAAAGATGATGGACTTTAATAATTGCCTTAGTTTCTGGTGTCATTCTACTGTGATGCAATATTTGTCAGCATAGAAGGATATGGTTAACAGACCATGCTGCTTTACCAGGGATGGTCTGTACCTCTCCCGTCTATAAAACGCCACTCAAACTTCTGTCATTACAATCCACCGGTATCAGTCAATAAGCAAAATATCTGCAGAAAAATATTTGCAGAAGTAAAATTCATCCAAATAATTCCACATTAAAGAGATTTCTAACTAATGAAGAGGCTGCTACTAGCAAACAACTTTATATTTCAGTGTTTCATCTGCAAATTCCCCCCTCCCTAACCCTAAAGCCCCAGTTGATCCTTAAAGTTACATTCCACTTCCCCTCCAATTCCAAATCACTCCCTAAACCTAAATTACCTTAGACCTCCTGCTCACCATGGCTCAGTAAACTGAAAATTCTCAACCCTCTCCCTAACCTTAATGTTCTTATCACTCCCTAAACCTAAAATCCCCTGTCTTCTCCCTATACTAAAAATATCCTTCACCCTCTGGTCCATGAGCTTTTAACCTAAAATCCCCACCCCCAGCCCTAAAGTCCCGATCGTTTCATAAAATGTAAATTCCATGTCCCCTTCTAAACCTTAACATCTCTATTACGCATTAAACCTAAAATTCCTGTCCGTTCCACTCTCTGTTCCCTTATTTATACCCAAAAGCACCCTCCCATCTCCCTTTCTCCACTTATCTGGTCCACAGCAAGCACTTGCTTGCATCCATTTCCTAGGAAGCAAGCAGATGGTATGGCAGCTGTGATGCTGAACCTATATTCAGTTTTGAGCATGAGCAAATGATCAGATGGGTTTATAGCCATTGGAGTTGCTGTCTGCATGTTTCTGACATTCAAGCAGCTGGAACACCCACTATACCGTACTTAGATGGTGAACTACTTCATATGCTGTGAACAAAGTGTAGAGAAATTGGACAGAATACAGAATGCCATTACCTTAGACTACAGTCACATCATGTAAGGTGTTGCTACAATTATGAAATTATTATGGAAGGCTTGGTAATAAGTATATTATGATAGGTGTGTTTTAGATCCAGCTTAACCAAGGAAGGCAATACAGAGAATAGTGGTAGTGAAGTGATAGCATCTTGAACTTATAAACAAAAGGATTTAGACCAGAAAAATCTAGCACTTGGTCCCAAGGATTCTTCTGGTTTGAAAATTAGATAAGTTATAAATAACCTTTCCTTGGGAGATTGAATGACACTGGATTCTATGACTTGAGACAGAATTCCGTGTAAAATGTGTAGAAATAGAGGAATTTGGATCCCTGGGTGAGGGGGAATCCAATGGAAATGAGGGTGGACTCCCAATGAAGTTTTACATCCACTTTGGATTATGTTCAGAACCCAAGTCTTTCTGAAACAATGTGATTCCAGTAAAGAGGATGGAGTGTCAGAAAGAGAAAGATTTCCAGAGCTGGGGATGTTAAACAGGCAGGTAATCATGCTGATTGAGAGGAATGTACTTTACTTTCAGAGACATTTCCTTTCTTTATTGAGCCTCCTTTCCATTTCTAAAACCTCGTGACTAGCTCCACAATGCTTACATTATTTGTTAGAAAAAGGAACTAAAGAGGAGGAAAGCTATTTGTTGTGAAAAAAAAATAAGGTTGACAAATCTGAATCAGTCCAACAATTAGTTTTCCCACAAGTACATCTGCTGCACAGAGACAAAACACACCAAACAAGTCTCTGTTTCAGATTACACATAAGGAAAAGTTTGAGTGAAGCTAAGCAAATGTCCTCAAATGTGATCTTGATGTAGTAGATCTGGAGGAAGGTCAGCAGCATCATGAGTACATGTTAAAATATCTTTAGTCGCTGGAGAAATGGATATTACAGAAGCATTTAATGAATTCTTTAACTCAGAAGAAGGGAGGTTAATCATAAATTTCTCCACATTCCAAAAAGACACAAGAAAAAACTTCAACATAATGAATGTGACAGTTTAAAATCCTGAAAGTTAAAGAATACATTTGTGCTCACCATATGATGAGTGCTACAGTAGCCTTAACTATATGTTTTATATTTTACATAGGCTATAACAATCAGATAGCTCCCAAAGCTTTAGGGTACATTCCATGGGTATAAACCATCAGCGAGATTCAAAAGAGGAAACACAGACCATTCCTGTGACCAAACAGCAAGCTTTTTTGAAGCTTACAAGGATGGATGGTCGCCTTATGCTGCTTTTTTGCTGGGCAAGCAAGTTCCCTTTGGGGATACAAATCTTCCAGTTTAGGAAAAAAAAAGTTATGTACTCACCCTCAAGATCAAGATCTTGATAAAGTCTCCAATATTGGAGAGGAAAGCGCTTGATTTTACATATATTTCTTTATTTTTTTGGTCAACAAAGTATTCTTTAAGTATTAATATACTGTTTTGGATCGTTCTTCACTACCATTCCATTTGCGAACCACCGAGGCCTTTTGTGTGGCTGTTTGGTTTGTTTTATTGGACTTGTACATTCTATAACTATATCAAGAATCTAAATGGCGATGCTCAGATCTGCTCTGAGCTACAACAGAATGGCATTAAATATACTGATCCCAAGGATATTGCCAATATCTTGGCAGATCAATTCAGTGCCAACTTCACCCCCCCTCTCACCCCCTAAACAGCCCATCTCAATCCCAGAAGATTGCCAAGTTCCAGTAAAAAATGCACTCTCCAAAGCTAAGAATACAGCATCCATGGGACCAGATGACATCCCGGGCTGTGTATTACATGAACTAGAAAATGAACTGGCACCTCACCTAAGTGTCATGTTTAATCATAGCCTCACCTCAGGCTTCGTGCCCACTGAGTGGCACACAGCTACAGTTATCCCACTCCACAAGGGGGATCCACCTTGGATCCCAGGAACTACCACCCTGTCAGTATGATGAGCCTGATCATGCAAGGCCGTGGAACGTATTATCATGGAACTTATAAACAAAGACATTGACAACCTTCAAACACTGGACCCCACCCAGTTTGGGTTCGTGAAGGGCTGATGTTGTCTTCTGAACCTGACTGACTTCTTTGAATCAGTCTCCAGAGCCGTGGACGAGGGTAAGGTGGTCCACACAACCTATCTGGACCTCGCCAAGGCCTTTGACACCATCCCCCACCTTGGAATCATAGATAGACTTACTAAGCTGGGCATTAATTCCTACGTCACTCGATGGGTTGCCAACTGGCTTACTGACAGAACCCAAACTGTAAAAGTAGCTGACTCCAAATCCAGCTCCAGACAAGTGACGAGTGGGGTACCTCAGGGTTCAGTCCTGGGACCGCTCTTGTTTGGCATCTACTTCTCTGAAGTACAGGCCAACTCTAAGGGACTCTGGCTAACAAAGTTTGCAGATGTCAGCAAACTGGGAGCCATTATTGAATCCCCAAATGATGTGGCTACTCTACAAAAGGGCCTCACAGAAACAGATGCTTGGTGCCAGAGCCATGGGCTCAAGCTCCGTGCCAAGAAATGTATAGTTATACCCTTTGGGAAAAAACATATACCCGTGAATTACCACATAGATGGCAATACACTAAACACTGAAAGTGTGATAAGAGACTTAGGGACACAGGTTAACAGTGGTCTCACCTTCGATAACCACATCGCCACAACAGTCAGGAAATCCTTCTATGTGGCACACCTCATCACTATGGGCTTTTCATCCAGGAAAAAAGGAGGGCATTGTCCCACTGTACTCATCCCTCAATAGACCCATTATAGAATACAACAGTCCATTTGGTATGTACCTCTCAAGACATCTGCAACAACTGGAAAGGCCGCAGAAATGCCTCACTAAAAGAATCACAGGCCTAAAGCAGATGCCCTACGCTGACCGCCTTAAAAAAACTCCAGCTATACTCTGTCGCATATAGTCTACTCAGAGGCGATCTCTGCTTAACATACAAGGCCATGTCAAACCTAGAGCTGTTGGACATGCTCCACTTAAAGAAAAAATCCCAATCCCTCAGAGCCACATGCTCCGGGGATCTAAACCTTGTCATCACAATAAACAGAACATGCTGGAGGGATAGGTTCCTGACCCAGAGACTCCCCAGACTCTGGAATAGACTGCCCATACATGTCAAGCAGAGCACCTCTTTGGCCCTCTTCAAAAGGAACCTTGATGATTGGATGGGTGAAAGGAAATTCACCCCGGGGATGACGTCAGTCGCCCTGCTAGACAGGGGTCCAGGGAAGTAAACCGCGTGGGAAGAAATAGCCAGGCAATTGTTATGGCTAGGCTTGTATAGGTCCTAGGGCCAATAGCCTAGTACTAACCTGTGAATAAAGCCATACTGGAGAACTTTAAGAAGAGGAAGAATTTAATTATGGCATGGATTGACTATAAAAAAAAGTATTTGATAGTATCCCACATTCATGGATAAAAGACTGCTTAAAAATGCATATGATACACCCTACACTGATTGACTACATTACTGTGACCATGACTTTCCTGGTAGTTAGACGTCAGTAAACAAATATGTTTGTCCTTGTCCTTACAAATGGCTACCCTGCCTACACCCCGGTAATACACTACAATACAATACGATATACAGCTTGTGATTGCAACAACTACTCAACTGTAAACCAAGAACAAATTACACCCGGATAAGGAAATCTTTGAAAATAACTGGCCATCCACACCATAAGAAAAATAATCAGACTGAAAAAATACGAAAGCAATATTACTGGTCATTAACTACTTCATA
>NC_056744.1:1228854426-1228976926 GCF_019279795.1 Protopterus annectens
GAAGACAATGTTAAAGTGAAAACCATGCTTTCTTGTTGACGGACTGCTTGAGCAGCTAGGATGTTCTGCTCAGCAGCTCCTCCCAGATATGCGGACAGCACTTGAAACCAAAGCAGACCCTTTAAATGGTGGAAAGTGCTCCCCTCTTTTCCATAATGACAATCGGTTACCCCAAAAGAAATATGTGACTAGCCGGGCCGAGCTTGCACATCAAGGTAGGGCGAGGTAATATCTGAAGCTTGTAAGAGCTGATACTTCATCTTGGAGGGGGTCGCCTGCCTGCCTGCCAGCACTACACTGGTAAAGAGACTGTGAATGCAGATGTATGATATAGTCATTTTGCAAATTACCAGGAGAAGGATAAAACATTTTGCATCTGCAAGGTCCGCCTGCAGTCAAGAAAAATGCAAGAAGGAAATACCTTTCACTTAAAAACTCAATAAATGCATGGGAGGGATGAAGGAAGGACGGAAAGAAAGAAAAAAGAGAGAGAGAGAGAAGCAAAGAAAGACTGTCGCTGTCATGAGCAAGAGGTAAAGCAAGGTAAAGAAAGCAAGAATGGAATGAAGAAAAATGGAGGGAAGGAAAAAGGCACGCAGAGCTCCTTTTGAGAGAGAAAGACAGAAAAGAAGTGCACTTGGAGAAAAAAGGTAAGCACTGTAAATAACTGTAAACGACTGTTTGTTTCTGAGTTTGAAGAGTTAGATGTACAAGACAGGTTAGAAATAAGGACTTTGAGCTGAGCATACTAGAATGAAAGAAACTATTCTGCGTGTTAGTTGAAATTCAGGAATCTGTGCAGGCAAACTATTCTGCGTGTTAGTTTATATTCACGAATCTCTGCAGGCAAACTATTCTCTCTATTAGTTGAAATTCAGGAATCTGTGCAGGCAACCACAACTTACTATGCCTGGTGAAGCAGCAGGTGTAGTTCACGGGTGCGGGAGAGAAAAAGAAGAAGAAGAAGAAGAAGGCTGCTTGGAGAAAAAAGGTAAGCACTGTAAATAACTGTAAACGACTGTTTGTTTCTGAGTTAGAAGAGTTAGATGTACAAGACAGGTTAGAAATAAGGACTTTGAGCTGAGCATACTAGAATGAAAGAAACTATTCTGCGTGTTAGTTGAAATTCAGGAATCTGTGCAGGCAAACTATTCTGCGTGTTAGTTTATATTCACGAATCTCTGCAGGCAAACTATTCTGCTTGTTAGATTAAATTCAGGAATCTGTGCAGGCAACTACAAGTCACTGTGCCTGGTGAAGCAGCAGGTGTAGTTAAGGGGTGGAGGAGAGGAGAAGAAGAAGAAGTAGTAGTTGAGGGGTGGGGAGAAGAAGAAGAAGTAGTAGTAGTTGAGGGGTGGGGAGAAGAAGAAGAAGAAGAAGAAGAAGAAGAAGAAGAAGAAGAAGAAGAAGAAGAAGAAGAAGAAGAAGAAGAAGAGGACCATCCCTTCAGAAAATGTGGATATGGAGGAGAGGAAGGAGGAGGATAGTTGGGTTTCCGAATTTTGGGGAAAGTTACATGGGTTAACCAAACCGAAGTGTGTAGTGGATGAGTCTCAAAAAACATCTTCTTGATTGTGGAATTCCCCTGCCAGTTAAGTATGATCTTCCTAGGGGTACTCCCCCTGTCAGTTAAATACAATCTTCATAGGGGTGCTCCCCCTGTCAGTTAAATAAAATCTTGATTTTGGCAGTTACATGGGTCAACCAAACCAAAGCGTGTAGTGGATGAGCCCCTGGAGACATCTTGTTGATTGTGGAATTCCCCCTGCCAGTTAAGTATGACCTTCATAGGGGTACTCCCCCTGTCGGTTAAATACAGTTTTCACTGGGATACTGCACCTGCCAGTGAAATAAAATCTTGATTTTGGCAGTTACATGGGTCAACCAAACCAAAGCGTGTAGTGGATGAGCCCCTGGAAACCATCTGCTTGATTGTGGAATTCCCCCTACCAGTTAACTATGACCTTCATAGGGGTACTCCCCCTGTCAGTTAAACACAATCTTGATTGCGGTATTCGATAACTAGAAAAGAGCAGGTGAAGCAAGAAGAGGAGACCATTCTTGGCTTTTTTCAAGCGACAAAGGCAGAAAAGAAATGTTTTTGGAAAAATCCCAGGGATCAACTCGGCAAAGTGTACAACAGAAAAACCTTCCATGATCTTGATTGGTGCATACCCTGTGCCTGAAGCCATTTATTATGCTACCGAGAACAGGCAGCTCTAGTGTTGGAATTGTCATTACCTGCGTGGTGAGTTGTTTTTGCAATGCTGTATGAGGTTAGTGACAAAATGGGCTTTGATCCCAAAGACTGGCTCTGCATCTATATTGGAGCACAAGAAAAGTCTGAGGAAATTTTGGTGTCTGAAGTCATACCCCATTATACTTTGCCTGTCAACATCTTACACTACGTTCTGACTCATCTTTCTGTTAGAAGACAATGCAAACTTTTTGAAAGTGTGAAGGGCTTTTGAGTAACCTGAGGGAATTGTAGGTACGCTAGAAAGAAGCTGCAATCGTTTGCTGCGGCTTTTAAAAAAACGGGTGAAAACCATGCTTTCTTGTTGACGGATTGCTTGAGCAGCTAGGATGTTCTGCTCAGCAGCTTCTCCCAGATATGCGGACAGCACTTGAAACCAAAGCAGACCCGTTAAATGGTGGAAAATCCATAATGACAATCGGTTACCCCAAAAGAAATACGTGACTAACCGGGCCGAGCTTGCACATCATGGTAGGGCGAGGTAATATCTGAAGCTTGTAAGAGCTGATACTTCATACTGGAGGGGGTCGCCTGCCTGCCTGCCAGCACTACACTGGTAAAGAGACTGTGAATGCAGATGTATGATATAGTCATTTTGCACTTTACCAGGAGAGGGATAAAACATTTTGCATCTGCAAGGTCCGCCTGCAGTCAAGAAAAATGCAAGAAGGAAATGCCTTTCACTTAAAAACTCAATAAATGCATGGGAGGGATGAAGGAAGGACGGAAAGAAAGAAAAAAGAGAAAGCGAGAGAAGCAAAGAAAGACTGTCGCTGTCACGAGCAAGAGGTAAACCAAGGTAAAGAAAGCAAGAATGGAATGAAGAAAAAAGGAGGAAAGAAAAGAGGAAGGAAAAAGGCACGCAGAGCTCCTTTTGAGAGAGAAAGACAGAAAAGAAGTGCACTTGGAGAAAAAAGGTAAGCATTGTAAATAACTGTAAACGACTGTTTGTTTCTGAGTTAGAAGAGTTATATGTACAAGACAGGTTAGAAATAAGGACTTTGAGCTGAGCATACTAGAATGAAAGAAACTATTCTGCGTGTTAGTTGAAATTCAGGAATCTGTGCAGGCAAACTATTCTGCGTGTTAGTTTATATTCACGAATCTCTGCAGGCAAACTATTCTGCCTGTTAGTTTAAATTCAGGAATCTGTGCAGGCAGCCACAACTTACTGTGCCTGGTGAAGCAGCAGGTGTAGTTGAGGGGTGCGGGAGAGAAAAAGAAGAAGAAAAAGAAGAAAAAGAAGAAGGCTGCTTGGAGAAAAAAGGTAAGCATTGTAAATAACTGTAAACGACTGTTTCTGAGTTAGAAGAGTTAGATGTACAAGACAGGTTAGAAATAAGGACTTTGAGCTGAGCATACTAGAATGAAAGAAACTATTCTGCGTGTTAGTTGAAATTCAGGAATCTGTGCAGGCAAACTATTCTGCGTGTTAGTTTATATTCACGAATTTCTGCAGGCAAACTATTCTGCCTGTTAGTTGAAATTCAGGAATCTGTGCAGGCAACCACAACTTACTGTGCCTGGTGAAGCAGCAGGTGTAGTTCACGGCTGCGGGAGAGAAAAAGAAGAAGAAGAAGGCTGCTTGGAGAAAAAAGGTAAGCACTGTAAATAACTGTAAACGACTGTTTGTTTCTGAGTTTGAAGAGTTAGATGTACAAGACAGGTTAGAAATAAGGACTTTGAGCTGAGCATACTAGAATGAAAGAAACTATTCTGCGTGTTAGTTGAAATTCAGGAATCTGTGCAGGCAAACTATTATGTGTGTTAGTTTACATTCAGGAATCTCTGCAGGCAAACTATTCTGCTTGTTAGATTAAATTCAGGAATCTGTGCAGGCAACCACAACTTACTGTGCCTGGTGAAGCAGCAGGTCTAGTTGAGAGGTGGGGGGAAGAGGAGAAGAAGAAGAAGAAGATCGCTCCTCCCACCCTACCTGTACTGCATCGCTCCTCCCAGATACCTGAGATTAAGTTTTCTGCCAATCCTCCCAGAAGAGAAAAATACATATTTATATAAGACAGCTTAAAAAGATGCGCAGGAGCTCAAAACAGGAACAAAGGTTCCCAGTATTATCCGTCAGGTCCTTCAGAAATAAGGAAAGGGGAAGGAGGGAGGGAAGATTAAGGAACACTGAAACAGACAACACAGGTGGAACATTATGGTGAGTACATAACTTATTAATCTGATGTTGTCTGTTCACTCTTCATCAAACCTGTGGGCAGAGTCCCCAGCTACACTGATTTGAGTGGCCTCATGGAAGGATATTCCAGAATAATGCAGCACCAAAACTAGCCCTATTCCTGGAGATGATATCAAGTTTGTAATGCAAATACAAGTGTGAGAACTCACCCATGAAGCAGCTGCACAAATATCCTCCAAGGAAACTCTTGACCAAAAGGCCTGAGATGTGGCTACAGATCTCACAGAATTAGCTCTGACTGGTCTAGGTAAAGGAACACTGTTCAAAGAATAAACCTGATAAATACAATCCCTTAACCATCAAGCAATAGTAGCTTTGCAACAGCTTTCCCTTTTTTGGAATCTGAGAAAGCCACAAACACAATCAGATTTTCTAAAAGATGTTGTTCTATCCAGACAGAAGCACAATTGTCTATGAACGTCTAAGAGGTGCAATATATATTCACCCGTATTCTGAAAATTCAGGAAAAACACAGGGAGGTTAATGGATTAATTAATGGTATTTATTGACACAACTTTCTGTAATAAAGAGAGATTAGTATGTAAAGTAACTCTGTCTTTATGGAAAATGGTTACTAAACCTTGCTAGCTGCTTAGTATACTCCCTGCCAGGAAAAGCCAGCAGCCTAAACCCCCCTTGCTCCAAATTATCTACTCTTCCCCCTCTTCCCTGACTTACACTAGCTCCCTTCTTCCTTCTGTCTGTCTTGATCCAAAGGATATCCCAGAGGCCTAGGTGTACTTCTACATCTGTCCACTAGATGGCATCTTTCCCCCTCTAAAACAGACCTCTTTGCACTCACTTCAGGCTTTCTCTCTAAGCTTCAACTCTTCTTTTCTTACTCATCTCCTCTGCTCTTGTAGCCCACTTGTAGCTCCAACTTTTCTTCCCTCTCTCCTAAAGTCTCATAGCCCACCCTTACCTAACAACTAAGTTCTCTCTAATTACCGCACTGCAAACTTACCTCTCTGCTTTCAAAGTTCCACTGATTGGCTCTCATACCTCTCTAGCACTCTTTGGTTCTTCCCGCTCCGTTCGCCCTTCGGGCTCACTCCGCTCCCCTACCCAGCCCCCAATTTCCACCCGCCCCCAGCACATCTACATTTATTCCTAACAAACCCCTCCCTCCAACTCCAGCTTCCATTCACAGACCACAGTATACTACCCCTCCCCCACTCTATTATCCTATCTCAGTCTCCTCATAATTACCCATCCCCATTCTTTTATCTTACTATACACCTCCTCCTATTTCCTCCCCCACTACTACTACTCCTATCCAATTCCCACAACACTATATACCTGCCTTCCCCAATCCTTGTCATCTCTTTAACTCTCCTCATACACTTCTACACCTTCCCTCCTTAGCAAATTCTTTAACTTCCTGTCCCATTCTCTACACCACCCCTTCTAATCATGCCCTCCCAGTATCCCTTCACCATCCAACTCCCCAGCCTCCTTCTCTTCTAACTAATTCCCCTGTTTCATGCTACCTCTTTCTCACATATAGCCCTCCCATTGCTTCCCCTTCCCAAACTATCCCCAACTGTCATCCACAATCTTCCCAACTCACTCACTTCCACAACATATCCTCCTCCCTTATCCATCACAACCTGCTGCTCCTATTCCATGTTAAGCTATTCCCTACCCTATAAAAACTCCCTCTCTTATATTCCTACTAACCTCTGAGATAAATACCTTCCATGCAAACACCTCAGGCCAAAGCTTATTACCTGCAATTTCCTTGCCTTATCAGGAGATATTCGCCCAAACCCTGGCCCCTGCCTCAGCACAAACTTCACCTACACTCCACCCCCTCCTTCACCCACTATAGACAACAATCCCTCCCCTTCCCCTTCTCCACCCTCTTCCTCCCTTTACACCCTTAATATCTTCACTATCAATGCCCAAAGCCTCAACAACAAATTTCACCTTGTCCATGCTTGGATCAATCACTACCAACCTGACATCCTTGCCTTATCCGAAATCTGGCTAAAACCCCATATTTCTGACTCTGAAATCCTACCTCCTGTCTACCAAATCCTCAGATGTGACCATATAAATAAAAAAGGTGGAGGCTCCGCTCTAATCTACTCCAACCTTCTCTCCCTTATCCCTCTTCAAATCCATACCCCTCAATTCAAAAATTCTGAAATCACAACAGGCCTTCTCCGTTTGAATAAACATAAAACTATCTGCATTATTTCAATATACATCTCACCCGGCAACAATATCTCCACCCTTGAAGATATCCTACACTGGGCCTCAACCAAAATAAAATATGAAACCTTTATTCTAGGCGATGTCAATATTGACTGGAATAAAATCAACACTCCTTCCCCTCTTCTATCCATTAACCTTTACAACTTCACTCAAGTAATCCATTCAACTACTCGTCCAAACAAAAAACAACCTCCTGGCTCAATCATTGATTGGATACTAGTCTCCCACCCTAACAAAATTACTCTCTCTGGCACCATCTCTGACACTTTCAGTGACCATCTCCCTGCCTTCATCCATAGATCTACTAGCACCATCCAACACCAACATCTCTATATTCAAACCCATAACCTTAGCAATTTCAACCCCACTACTTTCTCTAACATCCTTAAACAAATAAACTGGCAAATCCTAAACACTCTCCATCTTGGCAATGCTGTAGAGCATTTTAACTCCATCTTCCTAAATACTCTTAACTCTCTAGCCCCTCTAAGAAACAAACGAATCAAAAGCAATTCTGCTCCCTGGCACTCCAAAGAAACTAAACTAATTATGCACCACAGAGACAAATCCTGGAAGCTTTACCAGAAAAACAAACTGTCCACTGCCCTGCTCCAATATACCCAACTCCGCAACCTAGTAAAAAAACTTATTACCAAAGACAAAAAAAACTTCTATAATAAATTTCAGCACAACAACAACAAGAACCCTAAATCATTCTGGAATTCAGTTAACCCCCTTCTCCATCCAGGATCTAGAAACAACCCCTGCCCTGACCCTAGCTTAACTGACAGCGAACTGAGCACCCATTTCAATACCTTCTTCACTGAATCCATAGCTAAACTAACTAAATCATTCTCTACTGAAAACCCTCCCAATCCCCTCCACAAAACACCCATATCCACAAATAACAACTCCCCCAATTTCCATCTCAAGCCAGTATCTACCATCCTAATAAAAAAGCTTTTATCTAAATGAAAGCCTTGCTCTAATGCCCCAGACAATATACCCTCCTCTTTCCCCAAATGTGCAGCTGATGGTATTGCTCTCCCAATCAGTATCCTGATCAATAGATCCTTAAATGAATCATATGTGCCCAAACTCTGGCGTTCAGCCTACTTTCTTCCTCTTCACAAAGGAGGCAAAGACACCTCTATCTCCAACTTCCGCCCCATTGCCCTCCTATCTCCATTATCTAAAATTCTAGAAAAATGTGTCCACCTACAACTTATGCCATACCTAATTCAGAATGACCTTCTTACTCCCACCCAGCACGGTTTCCGCCCTGGCCACAGTACCATAACTGCCCTTCTATCCTTCCTAGAAACTGTCAATCTAGCCCGAGACTCTGGACTCATAGTATCCACAGTCCTGCTAGATCTCTCAAAAGCCTTCAACACCATTTCCCATTCACACCTTCTCCTCCATGTCACAAGCCTTAATCTCTCCTCCAACACTCTTTCCTGGTTCTCCAGCTACCTATCAGACAGATCACAAGCTGTCAAATGGAAGAACTCCTCCTCTTCCTTCCTGCCTACACCTACTGGTGTTCCTCAGGGGTCCATACTCGGACCCATGCTTTTCAACATCTTCATAAATAACCTTCATGCTTTCATCCCTGACACTACAGTCATCCAATACGCTGATGACTCTACTTTGGTCTGTGCCGCCACCAACATTCCTGAACTTCTGGACAAAACTCAAATAGCTTTTTCCACTACTGAGAGCTGGATGCACCAAAATCACCTTTCCCTCAACTCTAATAAATCTAAAATCCTTATATTCCTCCCCACCAAGGTTACCTCCTTTGACAAAAATACTTTCAAGGTCCTAAGCAAATCTTCCAACTCAAGAGAAGTAGTCCCCTCTGCAAAACTCCTAGGCATTATCATAGACGAACACCTCAAATTCAATCTCCACATACTTCAAAATATAAAGAAAACCCACCAAAAGTTAGGCATGCTATATAGGAACAATCAATTTCTATCCAACTCCTGTAGTCATACCCTGGCAATACGCTACCTCCTACCTTCTCTCCTATACGGAGCTCCTATCCTAACCAATCTGTCCACATCTATCACCTCTAAACTTGAAGCTTGCTATAATAAGATCTCCAAATTTGCCACAAAATCTAAAACTTCGACTCACCACTGCATCAGCCTTCAATCCCTGAACTGGTTAGAACTTCCTAACCACCTAGACTATCTCCAACTAACCTATGCTCATAAACTAATATTCTCCCCTGATAAATGCCCAGCCTTAAAAAATATTCTTCCTCCCTACATCCCAAACAGATCTTTGAGATCTGAACACCAAAACCTAATCTCCATTCTCAAACCCAAACATCCTGCTGGCCAACTCCTATTCTCCTTCTCCCTAGGTAAAACATGGAACTCTCTCCCTCCTTCACTTAGGACTCTTCCTAACCTTGAAACCTTCAAACACCAACTTTTCCTACACCTATCTTCCAAATGGAAATGCTCATACTTTCACCCTACATAAACATTCCCACTAAACTCTACTCACTCCTACTCTACTACAGTCTTAAAATTAATCCCACTTCTCCAAAGAATCTGTAATAGCTGACATCAAATAATCTCCTAGATTGTAATTTTTTAGATCAAAAAAAAAAAGGATGTATATTACACTTGCAATTTTCTTTTCTTTTTTGAATGTATAACCTACATTTTTGTAACCTTTCTTTTTTGCTATTATATTTTGTACTTAATCTCCAACATTTTGTAACCTATTTGTATTTGTAACCAACTTTCTGTATTGCTCCCCGGGCCTTTCTGTATTTTCTCCCCGGGCCTCCACTGAAAATGGGCACTTCTTGGCCCAGTGGACTTCCCCAGTAATCAAATTGAAAATAAATAAATAAATAAGATAGGGAGATTTGGAAGATAAAGCTTGAAGTACCAAGACCCTTTAGGCAGAAGTAATTGCTACTATGGTAGGGGGATGAAGAAGGAACGTACCTTTGAGAAAGGCTTTGCAAAGCCTAGAAGAAACTAAAGATGCAGCATTTTCTCCAATGTGAATATTAGAAATGGCTGCAACTGAACTTTGACAGAAGAAAAATTGGCTCCGGAATGAAACAGACTAAGTAGGAAATCCAAGACTGCAGAAATGGGCGTCATAAGTGGGTCAATGTGATGCTGTTGGGCCCAAATGGAAAACTTTTTCCACTTACTTTTATAAATTTTGGTAGAAGACTTATGTGAGGAAATAAGAATCTTTTGGACTGCGGAAGAAAGCCTGGACTGTCTAACCATCATTGGAATTGGAAAACCCAAGCGTTAGTTTCAAGTTGTGAAGATCCGGATGGAGTTGCCCTGAGGGTGAGACAGAAGAGGTTCCAGCATCCACGAAGGCCAAATCAGATGTGACCATAGGAAACGGAATCAGACTTGTCCAGGCAAAAAGGGGGGCAATGAGGATCACTTTGCTTTCTGAAGAAATTTAGTAATCAGAGGAACCGGTGGGAATGCATAAAGCAGACCGGGGGGCCAAGCACAGACTAGAGCATCTCTTGGTAACTGTCCCTATGGAGGGATCAGGGCAAAGTACCTGCTGCATTTGTTGTTGAAAGGAGAGGCAAAGAGGTTGCAGCAAGGTTGACCCCATCTGAGGAAAATCCTGCTTGTCACTGACTGGTTTAGAGGCCATTCACGAAGCATCAATAGTACTATGCTGAGCCTGTCCACCAATACATTGTCCCCCCCCTTTTTTTTTAAATTGAAAATAGGAAGTAGGGTAGGTTGCAAAAACAAAGGATTGGCCACAGGCCACTTATGATTTCACAGGAGAAAACATGTTAGAAAAACATGCAAGGAGGAGCTCTAACCTTCACTGATGCATGGCAAATGAGATCTGAGGTATCCGGAAGGACTGAGGTAGTATGGGTAGGGTGGGAGGAGCACTAGCTTGGAATTCTTAGCTTGCTGATGGCTGAGTGGGTTCTGAGGTTGGAACCGAGACCCACAGGTCTGATGAAGGCTGAACAGACATCAGATCAATCAGTTGTTTCTGAGTTAGAAGAACTGTATGTATAAGACTGGTTGGAAATAAGGGATTCTGAGCTAAGCATGCTAGCATGAAAGAAACAGCTCTGCTAGTTAGTTTACGCTCAGGAAATTGTGCAACCAGAACTCCCCACTACCAAAATTTTCCAGAAAAAGAAGCAGAATCTCAGCCTTAGGAAGCAACATTCTTGTATGACTCTGGTTATGGAGAACCAGCACTGGAGGGGGCAGGAAGAGGAGGAGGAGGAAATATGCAGTTCAGCTTCCCACATTTGGGGAAATCACAGACATCAACCCAACCAAAGCATGCAATGGAACAGCCTCAGGACACCATCTTCTTGATTATCAAACTGACCCTGCCAGTTAAGTACAACTTTGGTTAATGGGAAATAGCAGGTGAGGTGAGAAGAGGAGAGCATGCATGACATATTTTGAGAGAGAAAGACAGAAAACAAGCCCTTTTGAAAAAAAAGGTAAACATTGATAACACTAAACAATCAGTTGTTTCTGAGTTAGAAAAACTGTATGTATAAGACTGGTAACAAATAAGAGATTGTGAGTTAAGCATGCTAGCATGAAAGAAGCATATGTGCTAGTTAATTTAAGTTCAGGAAACTGTGCAACCACAACTCCCTACTAGGAAAGCCAACAAATGCAGAGCCTCAGCCTCGGGAAGCAACATTCATGTATGACTTTGGTTATGGAGAAACAGCAGGTCCAGTGTTGTAAATGGCATTACCTGGGTGGTGAGCTGGTTTACAATGGTGTATGAGGATAGTGACAAACCTCGGTTTAAATGCAAATATGGGCTCTCTATTTTTATTGCACAAGAAGAAAAGTCTGGAACCTCACAGTTGGGAAACTACCCTCTTGATGACAGTGGAAGAGGAGGGGGAGTGAGGAGGAGGAAATATGTAGTTAAGTTTCCTCACAGGGGTCAACCCAACTAAAGCGTGCAATGGTAGAGCTTTGGGAAACCATCCTCTTGATTGTGGTACTGCCCCTGGCAGTTAAGTATGACTTTAGTTAATGGGAAATAGCAGGTGAGATGAGAAGAGGAGATGAGAGCATGCATGGCCTGTTTCAAGAGAGAAAGACAGAAAAGAAGTCTAAGTACTGAAAAAAAGTAAATGATCTGTTGTTTCTATGTTTGAAGAACTGTATGTATAAGACTGGATAGAAGTAAAGGATTATGAACTAAGCATGGTAGCATGAAAGAAACAGATCTGGTAGCTAGTTTAAGTGCTGGAAACTGTGCAACCACAACTGCACTACAAAAAAATTTCCCAAAAAAGCCAACAAAAGCATACCTTCAATTTAAAAAAGCAATGTTGTATGAGTTTGGTTATGGAGAACCAGTAGGTCCAGTGTCGTAAATAGTATTACCTGGGTGGTGAGACAGATTACAATGGTGTATGAGGATAGTGACAAACCTTGCTCTGAAAGCAAATATGGTTTCTGTATTTTTACTGGAGCAAGAAGTAAAGTCTAAGGAAAGTTCAGAATCTGCAGTAATATCCCACAGTGCTTTGCTCATGAAAAATTTGCATTAGGTTTTGACTTGTCTTCGTTCTGTTAGAAGAGAGAAAGACCAATGTTTTGAAAATGTGGGGTGCTTTTGAGTAACCTGATGTGATTCTAAGTAAGTTAGTAAGAAGCTACAATGTTTTCCTTATACTTTTTAAAAAACGGGAATAAAAAGAAGCTATGTAATCACCATAAAGTTCCATCTGAGTTGTCCATTTTCATTTATCTTCGACATATGGGTTCGGTTCCAAACTCTGGAACTGACTCGGTCATTACTACAGTTCGCGAAAGCTGAAAACATTCCAGCTTAATGCTTGCCCAGAATACTCCTCTCCTACTTACCTCAGATCGAGTTTGCTGAAAGAGAGACAGAAAGAATAAAGCCCAAAAGCCTTCATAGGGACCACATCTGGGACCATATAACAATAGTAATAACAGTAAGTGATATGTGTCCATTATCCGTTCCATCAAAAAAAACTTCAAAGGTCCTGGAAAGGTGGGAGGGGAGTCGAGGATAAATGAAAATGGATAACACAGATGGAACGTTATGGTGAGAGCATAACGTCTTTATCTGATGTTGTCAAATTTCATTTTATCTTTGACATACAGGACAGAGTCCTCAGCTACCTTTGACCTTGGGTGGACTCAAGGAAGGATATTCCTGAGCACCACTGAACCAAATAATGCTCTTCCACTGGAGACCAAATCCAATATGTAATGAATAATAATGGTATGAGGGGAAGCCCAAGTTGCTGCTGCGCAGATATCATCCATACAAGCTCTAGATCAGGAGTGTCCAACCTGCGGCCCGCGGGCCGCATGCGGCCCGCCACCCTTGAGTTGGAATTTTATTTTTTTCCCCATTTCATTTCATGTCCGCATCGTTGGGCTGCTATGCGCATGCGCCAGGGGCACCATTCCGTGGTTTTTTGCGTCAGTGAATGCATTCGCGCTGGGGAGCTGAAGGAGGAGGATCTTTGGGTTGAATTGAGCAAGAGGGATCTTCTGAATTGACGGGTAAGCTTGTTGTAGTTGTAGTGGTGAGTGGACTGAGTGAGTGAAAAGCTTTGAGAGCTATTTTTCTGTCCTGCAAGGAAGGATTGCAGATGCTAGGGTTGTGTACTGTGGATGGGAAGTCGGAGCCGTGTTGTGTGGGGCGCGGACAGAGGCTGGGGTTGTTCTGCCAAGAGGACAGAACTTTGTCTGTGTCTTGTGTGTTCCCAGGCATCCCGACCACAGTGTTGTGTTTTCACATGAGACAGCCAGTGTGTTTTGGGGTAGGGGATGCTGTCTGGTGACTGGCGTTAAGTGGCACGGCATTCCTCTGTGACATGTGCTGAATTTTCACCTTTGAAAGTATAGTTTGGCGGCTTGTATTTTGGGTGATGGAGAGTGTCTATGTCTGAGAGAATATATACTGCAATTTTAAGAGTATGTGCATGTTTGGACTCAGAGAATGGGCGATCGCACCATGCTCAATGAGTGGGTGTTCTCCAGCAGGACTTTAATTTGCTGGTGGTGCTCGCTGCTTCACTGCCATTGAGCTCGGACCGAAGAAACGGCCGGATTGTTTTGCGCTCGCTGGGCAGCCCTTTTGCTGTTTGGCGAGTGAGAAAGATGTGAATGTGTTTGTCTGTGGGAGTGCATGCGTGTTGTGCATGCGCGGTGTGCGTGGGAGTGAGAGATCGGTCGAGCGGTTATCTAGCTGGGCAGCATTTTGGGTGAGAAAAGTGTGGGTGTGTTTGTGGGAGTGCATGCGTGTTGTACATGCACGGTGTGCGTGGGAATGAGAGATTGGTCAAGCGGTTGTCTAGCTAGGCAGCATTTTGGCTAGTAGGTTGGAGAGAGAATGGAGGCATGTGCCTGTGTGTGGTGGAGACTGGAGGGCGATCCCTGGCAGCGGCAGTGAAGGGGTTTTTCTGCTGGACTGCTTCTTTGTACCTCTCACTCTGAGGGAATCGGAACAGAGCCACACAAAGCGGGAGGTAGATGACCAGAAAGTAAGAACACATTTTAAGATTGGGTAGTTAATTGGGCTTACAAGCTTGGAAATTGCTAGAACAGGTGGGTTTCCTTTGCCATTGTCGGAGGGATGTGAGGTCTGAAACTCGGGTGTCTTGTTTGTTGACTTCAATCCCCAATCATGTGCCAGAGGGCTGTTTTGTGGGATGGGACAGGATTGGTGCAGGGCTGGTTGCCCTTGCAAACCATTTTGGGCCTGGCCAGTTGTCCCTTGTGAGACTCAAACCCTGTGCCTTGTGTCGCCTTCCCAAATACATATATATATATATATGTGGATATATATATATATATATATATATATATGTGTATGTGTATGTTGCTGCTTAGAAACATTTTCTCTCATGTAGATTTGCAGTGAGCAGATATTGAGTGGAGAGGGAGTTTGCTTGTTTTTCCTTCTTTGGAGTACTTGTCGGCTTGTTTGACATGATTGTGATTGTGTGCTCCATGGGCATTTGTGGAGCTGTTGTGGCCTGAGGGTGTCACAGCGGTTGCTGCGTGGGACTGACTTGTGGGTCGTCTCCTGGGTAGGGTGTCACGGTGCTAGTGGGAGGCTGGCTGTCAGAGGGCCAGAGTAGAGTCCAGAGAGTTGATATAAAATGCGTAATATCTTGTGGGTGGTTTGACCCACTGATTGCATTCATTTTGGTTTAGGCTTCTGTTGCTTTGGCCCTGGAGTTATGGATGTTTCACTGGGAGTGTCGGTGTCACATCAGTTTGCACACTTGCCTTTGATGCTTGTGAAGGTGCAAGGAGCTGTGGTTCCATCTTTGCACGGGCAGTGGTCTTCATGTTCTGTCACATTTCATGGAGGATGCTGGACTTCAGAGATATATTAAACAATCAGCACAAATGTTATATTGTTGTATAATAAATGACAGCAGCATGCCCACGCAGTTAATTTGATGGACTTCACATGTCACACTTGGAGGCTCGGCTGATGCCTTTGGATGTGAAGTTTGATGGATTGATTTCTTGTATGTGCTTTTGTCGTGGCTCTCAACCTTCCATCTCCGGGGTGTGGAACACTGGCTCTGATGGTGTGGAACGGGTGGGCAAGGTGTGGAACACATAGTGGCTTGCTGGCAACTTCAACTGGGAAGGCCATAGGATAGTTGAAATATGCTGGTTTTACTTGTAGAGAAGATATTTTAATGAATTGGTATGATTGATTTCTATTTGCCATGGATTTCACTTGAGGAAGATCCTAGCAGTGAGTGTGTGAGTCCTTCAATGAGGAACTTTGGGGAACTTTGAGGAACGTGAACTTTTTGGGACCCCAAATGAGGTGCGTTCCTGATGATGAGGTGCACTTGACCGCTGGCTTTTGTTGTTTGTTATAAAATTCATGGGTGCCTTCCTTGGACATGAGATCGGGGTCCCTTCTGCCTGTTTTCATGGTGCCACAGATGGCTGTTGGAGATGCTGTGACATTTTGAGGCACACGGCAATTGAGGGCTTTCGTCACTGTCTTGACCCAGTTGTTTCACATCGCTGGAGGTGCAGCTCTTGGGCACCCTTTTGTGGCGCAACATGAATAGCAGGCCTGTTTGGCTCGGGGCACAGTGGGTGAGCAGGTTTGCTCGGAGTGCCACAATGGTCACAGGGCATGGCATGTATGTTTCTCATGGCTCTCAATCTATCAGTGCTAGAAATCTGGTTGGGGCACGGTATGGTCATGGTGGGAGGACAATGACCCAGAGGTGGGGACAGATGTTGTGTATTTGCTCTTTTAGACTTGCAGGTGTGCTGGCTGGCTGGAGTGACAAGGGGTTTGTGCAAAGTGCATTTTCTGAAGGATTTGAAATCTGAAACTCAAATTGTGTAGTTGTTGTGTGGCGGCAATCCTGAGATCATGCAAGTGGTATGGCAGAAAACCACGGGTTTGATAAGGTGTGCCATCTGTTGGTGACAGTGAAGCAAATGTAGAAATGGAGGTTATTCATTTTTTGAGAAGTGAGGGTCTCATCATTCCTGATGTTGCCGGTGCCGTGTTTCAGGGACAGATTGCAAAGCTGGAAACGGAGGAGTGCATGGGTGCTTTGGACGATGTGTGGGCATTGGGGACATGATGGAGGACATGGAGACCAGCAGAATCGCAGGTGTGGTCTCGTGCAAGTTGAAAGGTTTGTACCTGTTGATTTTTTTTGCAAATAAACTGGGATGTTAGATTTAACTGTTTTTTTTTATAATTAGAATGAGATATTGAGTTTTAGGGCAAATGTTATGCATTTATTGATTTGTTTATTGTTCAAGCTCACTTGCAATACAGCCAGTGGGCTGACTTTGTATTGGTCCGCGTATGCCTGGGGTTTTTTGCTCTTTGGTTTATGATGCGTCGTGTATTTTTTTTTTTTTTTTGCTCTTCAGTTTGAGAGAGACCTTTTTTTTTTTTTTTTTTTGGTCCTCACTTGCCGTCTGCCCCCAGGCCATTTCTGTTGACTCAAAGGTTGGACACCCCTGCTCTAGATTAAAAAACTGTTGAAGTAGCTACAGCTCTGGTACAATGTGCCTTTAAAGGTCTAGGCAACTTAATTTTATTTTTCTTGTACATAAAAGAAACACATTTTTGAGCCATCTGGCTAGTGTCTCTTTGCTGACTGGTTGTCCAAGTTTCATAGATGAAAAAGACACAAATAGTTGGTCGGATTTTTTGAAATTCTTGGTTCTGTGTAGATAGAAACATAATTGTCTGTGAATGTCTAATAAATGCAAGCAATATTCACCTTTGTTAGTATAATTGGAACAAAATACTGGTAAATTAATAGTTTGATTGATACTGGTCTCTGACACCATCTTAGGCAAAAGGAAGGATTGGTTCTCAGTGAAACTCTATCTTTATGGAAAAAACAGTTAAGGAGGTTTCCATGATAAAGCTTGTTATTTCTGAAATCCTTCTGGCCAAAGTTATTGCCACTAAAAATATGGTTTTCCAGGATAAAAATTTTAGATTGCATTCGGCTGAAGGTTCAAAAGGAGGCTGAACAATAGCTTTCACCACTAAATTGTGGTCCCAATGTGAAGTGGGATCTTTGTAAGGGGTTTTAGCAAGAGAATTCCATTTAAGAAGGCCTTGCAAAGCTTATGAGAAGCCAAACATGATTCTTTAAAGCCATTATGGAAATCTGAAACAGCCACTAATTTAATTTTTACAGTAGAATGGAAGGCACCTGTTTTAAAAAGTGAAGCTAAAATTTCTAGGATTTTATCGATAGTTGCTGAAAAAGGGTCAATATTGTTATCAAGAGCCCCAGAGGTAAACCTCCCAATTTACTACCATAGAGGCTGAGTGTAGCTGGTTTTTGAGAGACTAAGAGTATATGATGTACCGGGGAAGAGAG
The DNA here is from genome assembly GCF_019279795.1 of Protopterus annectens. Lineage (NCBI taxonomy): Eukaryota > Metazoa > Chordata > Ceratodontiformes > Protopteridae > Protopterus > Protopterus annectens. The sequence goes on from NC_056744.1 coordinate 1,228,872,019, forward strand.
TGAGGGATGCCTGGCTATCAATGGAACTGCAGAAACAAAGCTGTTAGCTTGAGGTTCACAATGTTCGGATGGATCAATCCCTCTGGATAAGAAAGAAGGTCTGGAGATGGGTCCAGGATCCAAGGCTGTTGAATCAGGTAAGGCCAAAGAAAGGGGAGCCATATTTGTCGAGGCCAATAAGGTGCAATGAGGATTACTTTGCTCTTGAACCTGACTGCTTTCTGTAGGAATTTCGGGGTTAGAGGAATTGGGGAAAGGCATACAGCAGTCTGGAGCGTCAAGAGTGGAGAACGCGTCCATATCACATTGTTAAATTTTCAAAAGTTTGAAAGTCATATTGTCAACACCATATGATACGTTTTAACAGCGATCTCCGTACAGCATGGAATGGGAAGATTTCCCTTTTCTGCACTGTAGTGCTATCTCGGAGTTGGTATATTTAAATATTTAAAGAGCGGGGGGGTGCAGGGTGGGCTTGCCCCCCCCCTCCTGCTTAAAACGTTCAGGTAGGTTTTTTGTGTAGTTTTTTTTTTTTATTATTAGATTTTCGAACTTTTAAATGTTCGATCATCTGATATAGACCCTGCAGAACAGCATTCTCGGTGACTCCCCCAGAGGGGGAATCAGGGCAAAGTAGTTGCTGCACTTGTTGTTTAGAGGAGAGGCAAACAGATCGCAGCAAGGCTGGCCCCACTGACAGAAAATCCCTTCTGTCACTTTTGGACTGAGAGACCACTCATGAGGTAGGAGAATTTACCTGCTTAGTTTGTCCGCTATCATACTGGAACTCCCCAGAATGTGCGTTACTATTAGAAAATGGTTGTAAGAGATTGCCCACTGCCAAACTCTGACAGCATCTTGACAAAAGGGGGAAGATTTGGTCCCCCCCCCCGTTTGTTGATGTTCAAACCACTGACATATTGCTCATTTGAATCACAATTGTTCCTGAAGGAAGAGCAACTCCAGTACACTGATATGCAAATTGGACTCTGTGAGGGACCAAGTGCCTTGGACAGTCTTACCCAGATAATGCCCCCCCCCCCCCAATCTGGGAGGTGTCTGTGGTCACTATGACTTGGGATTGTGATGGAATAAAGGGACGGCCTTGAACAATGTCTTCAGAATGCATCCAGCAAGCTAAATCTTTTCTGCAAAGATTGGTGATCAAAATCGGGTCCAACACGGGTTGGTGTAACTAGAGTTATAGCTGCAGCCCTGAAGCCCAGTGCTTGAAGGACTAGATGAGCAGTTACTTTTCTGTTGTTGATTAGTTTCTTTATCTCAATTCTGATTTTCTGTAATCTCACAGGGCTAGATGACTAGTTACTTTTCTGTTGTTGATTAGCTTCTGTACCTCAATTCTGATTTTCTGTAATCTCACAGAGGGAAGAGATGCCATGCAAGTCTGAGTATTTAGAAGAGCTCCTATGAACTCTAAATTCTGAGCTGGAAGTCAATTTTGATTTTTTCATAATTTACAGTTATTCCCAGATAACAGCAAATGTGAAGTACATAGTTTCTTGATTCTATCAATTGATGCCTGGTTGGAGCAGTAAAGCTTGAAGTACCAAGACCCTTTAGGCAGAAGTAATTGCTACTATGGTAGGGGGATGAAGAAGGAACGTACCTTTGAGAAAGGCTTTGCAAAGCCTAGAAGAAACTAAAGATGCAGCATTTTCTCCAATGTAAATATTAGAAATGGCTGCAACTGAACTTTGACAGAAGAAAAATTGGCTCCGGAATGAAACAGACTAAGTAGGAAATCCAAGACTGCAGAAATGGGCGTCATAAGTGGGTCAATGTGATGCTGTTGGGCCCAAATGGAAAACTTTTTCCACTTACTTTTATAAATTTTGGTAGAAGACTTATGTGAGGAAATAAGAATCTTTTGGACTGCGGAAGAAAGCCTGGACTGTCTAACCATCATTGGAATTGGAAAACCCAAGCGTTAGTTTCAAGTTGTGAAGATCCGGATGGAGTTGCCCTGAGGGGTGAGACAGAAGAGGTTCCAGCATCCACGAAGGCCAAATCAGATGTGACCATAGGAAACGGAATCAGACTTGTCCAGGCAAAAAGGGGGGCAATGAGGATCACTTTGCTTTCTGAAGAAATTTAGTAATCAGAGGAACCGGTGGGAATGCATAAAGCAGACCGGGGGGCCAAGCACAGACTAGAGCATCTCTTGGTAACTGTCCCTATGGAGGGATCAGGGCAAAGTACCTGCTGCATTTGTTGTTGAAAGGAGAGGCAAAGAGGTTGCAGCAAGGTTGACCCCATCTGAGGAAAATCCTGCTTGTCACTGACTGGTTTAGAGGCCATTCACGAAGCATCAATAGTACTATGCTGAGCCTGTCCACCAATACATTGTCCCCTTTTTTAAATTGAAAATAGGAAGTAGGGTAGGTTGCAAAAACAAAGGATTGGCCACAGGCCACTTATGATTTCACAGGAGAAAACATGTTAGAAAAACATGCAAGGAGGAGCTCTAACCTTCACTGATGCATGGCAAATGAGATCTGAGGTATCCGGAAGGACTGAGGTAGTATGGGTAGGGTGGGAGGAGCACTAGCTTGGAATTCTTAGCTTGCTGATGGCTGAGTGGGTTCTGAGGTTGGAACCCGAGACCCACAGGTCTGATGAAGGCTGAACAGACATCAGATCAATCAGTTGTTTCTGAGTTAGAAGAACTGTATGTATAAGACTGGTTGGAAATAAGGGATTCTGAGCTAAGCATGCTAGCATGAAAGAAACAGCTCTGCTAGTTAGTTTACGCTCAGGAAATTGTGCAACCAGAACTCCCCACTACCAAAATTTTCCAGAAAAAGAAGCAGAATCTCAGCCTTAGGAAGCAACATTCTTGTATGACTCTGGTTATGGAGAACCAGCACTGGAGGGGGCAGGAAGAGGAGGAGGAGGAAATATGCAGTTCAGCTTCCCACATTTGGGGAAATCACAGACATCAACCCAACCAAAGCATGCAATGGAACAGCCTCAGGACACCATCTTCTTGATTATCAAACTGACCCTGCCAGTTAAGTACAACTTTGGTTAATGGGAAATAGCAGGTGAGGTGAGAAGAGGAGAGCATGCATGACATATTTTGAGAGAGAAAGACAGAAAACAAGCCCTTTTGAAAAAAAAGGTAAACATTGATAACACTAAACAATCAGTTGTTTCTGAGTTAGAAAAACTGTATGTATAAGACTGGTAACAAATAAGAGATTGTGAGTTAAGCATGCTAGCATGAAAGAAGCATATGTGCTAGTTAATTTAAGTTCAGGAAACTGTGCAACCACAACTCCCTACTAGGAAAGCCAACAAATGCAGAGCCTCAGCCTCGGGAAGCAACATTCATGTATGACTTTGGTTATGGAGAAACAGCAGGTCCAGTGTTGTAAATGGCATTACCTGGGTGGTGAGCTGGTTTACAATGGTGTATGAGGATAGTGACAAACCTCGGTTTAAATGCAAATATGGGCTCTCTATTTTTATTGCACAAGAAGAAAAGTCTGGAACCTCACAGTTGGGAAACTACCTCTTGATGACAGTGGAAGAGGAGGGGAGTGAGGAGGAGGAAATATGTAGTTAAGTTTCCTCACAGGGGTCAACCCAACTAAAGCGTGCAATGGTAGAGCTTTGGGAAACCATCCTCTTGATTGTGGTACTGCCCCTGGCAGTTAAGTATGACTTTAGTTAATGGGAAATAGCAGGTGAGATGAGAAGAGGAGATGAGAGCATGCATGGCCTGTTTCAAGAGAGAAAGACAGAAAAGAAGTCTAAGTACTGAAAAAAAGTAAATGATCTGTTGTTTCTATGTTTGAAGAACTGTATGTATAAGACTGGATAGAAGTAAAGGATTATGAACTAAGCATGGTAGCATGAAAGAAACAGATCTGGTAGCTAGTTTAAGTGCTGGAAACTGTGCAACCACAACTGCGCACTACAAAAAAATTTCCCAAAAAAGCCAACAAAAGCATACCTTCAATTTAAAAAAGCAATGTTGTATGAGTTTGGTTATGGAGAACCAGTAGGTCCAGTGTCGTAAATAGTATTACCTGGGTGGTGAGACAGATTACAATGGTGTATGAGGATAGTGACAAACCTTGCTCTGAAAGCAAATATGGTTTCTGTATTTTTACTGGAGCAAGAAGTAAAGTCTAAGGAAAGTTCAGAATCTGCAGTAATATCCCACAGTGCTTTGCTCATGAAAAATTTGCATTAGGTTTTGACTTGTCTTCGTTCTGTTAGAAGAGAGAAAGACCAATGTTTTGAAAATGTGGGGTGCTTTTGAGTAACCTGATGTGATTCTAAGTAAGTTAGTAAGAAGCTACAATGTTTTCCTTATACTTTTTAAAAAACGGGAATAAAAAGAAGCAATGTAATCACCATAAAGTTCCATCTGAGTTGTCCATTTTCATTTATCTTCGACATATGGGTTCGGTTCCAAACTCTGGAACTGACTCGGTCATTACTACAGTTCGCGAAAGCTGAAAACATTCCAGCTTAATGCTTGCCCAGAATACTCCTCTCCTACTTACCTCAGATCGAGTTTGCTGAAAGAGAGACAGAAAGAATAAAGCCCAAAAGCCTTCATAGGGACCACATCTGGGACCATATAACAATAGTAATAACAGTAAGTGATATGTGTCCATTATCCGTTCCATCAAAAAAAACTTCAAAGGTCCTGGAAAGGTGGGAGGGGAGTCGAGGATAAATGAAAATGGATAACACAGATGGAACGTTATGGTGAGAGCATAACGTCTTTATCTGATGTTGTCAAATTTCATTTTATCTTTGACATACAGGACAGAGTCCTCAGCTACCTTTGACCTTGGGTGGACTCAAGGAAGGATATTCCTGAGCACCACTGAACCAAATAATGCTCTTCCACTGGAGACCAAATCCAATATGTAATGAATAATAATGGTATGAGGGGAAGCCCAAGTTGCTGCTGCGCAGATATCATCCATACAAGCTCTAGATCAGGAGTGTCCAACCTGCGGGCCGCATGCGCCCGCCACCCTTGAGTTGGAATTTTATTTTTTTCCCCATTTCATTTCATGTCCGCATCGTTGGGCTGCTATGCGCATGCGCCAGGGGCACCATTCCGTGGTTTTTTGCGTCGGTGAATGCATTCGCGCTGGGGAGCTGAAGGAGGAGGATCTTTGGGTTGAATTGAGCAAGAGGGATCTTCTGAATTGACGGGTAAGCTTGTTGTAGTTGTAGTGGTGAGTGGACTGAGTGAGTGAAAAGCTTTGAGAGCTATTTTTCTGTCCTGCAAGGAAGGATTGCAGATGCTAGGGTTGTGTACTGTGGATGGGAAGTCGGAGCCGTGTTGTGTGGGGCGCGGACAGAGGCTGGGGTTGTTCTGCCAAGAGGACAGAACTTTGTCTGTGTCTTGTGTGTTCCCAGGCATCCCGACCACAGTGTTGTGTTTTCACATGAGACAGCCAGTGTGTTTTGGGGTAGGGATGCTGTCTGGTGACTGGCGTTAAGTGGCACGGCATTCCTCTGTGACATGTGCTGAATTTTCACCTTTGAAAGTATAGTTTGGCGGCTTGTATTTTGGGTGATGGAGAGTGTCTATGTCTGAGAGAATATATACTGCAATTTTAAGAGTATGTGCATGTTTGGACTCAGAGAATGGGCGATCGCACCATGCTCAATGAGTGGGTGTTCTCCAGCAGGACTTTAATTTGCTGGTGGTGCTCGCTGCTTCACTGCCATTGAGCTCGGACCGAAGAAACGGCCGGATTGTTTTGCGCTCGCTGGGCAGCCCTTTTGCTGTTTGGCGAGTGAGAAAGATGTGAATGTGTTTGTCTGTGGGAGTGCATGCGTGTTGTGCATGCGCGGTGTGCGTGGGAGTGAGAGATCGGTTGAGCGGTTATCTAGCTGGGCAGCATTTTGGGTGAGAAAAGTGTGGGTGTGTTTGTGGGAGTGCATGCGTGTTGTACATGCACGGTGTGCGTGGGAATGAGAGATTGGTCAAGCGGTTGTCTAGCTAGGCAGCATTTTGGCTAGTAGGTTGGAGAGAGAATGGAGGCATGTGCCTGTGTGTGGTGGAGACTGGAGGGCGATCCCTGGCAGCGGCAGTGAAGGGGTTTTTCTGCTGGACTGCTTCTTTGTACCTCTCACTCTGAGGGAATCGGAACAGAGCCACACAAAGCGGGAGGTAGATGACCAGAAAGTAAGAACACATTTTAAGATTGGGTAGTTAATTGGGCTTACAAGCTTGGAAATTGCTAGAACAGGTGGGTTTCCTTTGCCATTGTCGGAGGGATGTGAGGTCTGAAACTCGGGTGTCTTGTTTGTTGACTTCAATCCCCAATCATGTGCCAGAGGGCTGTTTTGTGGGATGGGACAGGATTGGTGCAGGGCTGGTTGCCCTTGCAAACCATTTTGGGCCTGGCCGGTTGTCCCTTGTGAGACTCAAACCCTGTGCCTTGTGTCGCCTTCCCAAATACATATATATATATATATATGTGGATATATATATATATATATATATATATATATGTGTATGTGTATGTTGCTGCTTAGAAACATTTTCTCTCATGTAGATTTGCAGTGAGCAGATGTTGAGTGGAGAGGGAGTTTGCTTGTTTTTCCTTCTTTGGAGTACTTGTCGGCTTGTTTGACATGATTGTGATTGTGTGCTCCATGGGCATTTGTGGAGCTGTTGTGGCCTGAGGGTGTCACAGCGGTTGCTGCGTGGGACTGACTTGTGGGTCGTCTCCTGGGTAGGGTGTCACGGTGCTAGTGGGAGGCTGGCTGTCAGAGGGCCAGAGTAGAGTCCAGAGAGTTGATATAAAATGCGTAATATCTTGTGGGTGGTTTGACCCACTGATTGCATTCATTTTGGTTTAGGCTTCTGTTGCTTTGGCCCTGGAGTTATGGATGTTTCACTGGGAGTGTCGGTGTCACATCAGTTTGCACACTTGCCTTTGATGCTTGTGAAGGTGCAAGGAGCTGTGGTTCCATCTTTGCACGGGCAGTGGTCTTCATGTTCTGTCACATTTCATGGAGGATGCTGGACTTCAGAGATATATTAAACAATCAGCACAAATGTTATATTGTTGTATAATAAATGACAGCAGCATGCCCACGCAGTTAATTTGATGGACTTCACATGTCACACTTGGAGGCTCGGCTGATGCCTTTGGATGTGAAGTTTGATGGATTGATTTCTTGTATGTGCTTTTGTCGTGGCTCTCAACCTTCCATCTCCGGGGTGTGGAACACTGGCTCTGATGGTGTGGAACGGGTGGGCAAGGTGTGGAACACATAGTGGCTTGCTGGCAACTTCAACTGGGAAGGCCATAGGATAGTTGAAATATGCTGGTTTTACTTGTAGAGAAGATATTTTAATGAATTGGTATGATTGATTTCTATTTGCCATGGATTTCACTTGAGGAAGATCCTAGCAGTGAGTGTGTGAGTCCTTCAATGAGGAACTTTGGGGAACTTTGAGGAACGTGAACTTTTTGGGACCCCAAATGAGGTGCGTTCCTGATGATGAGGTGCACTTGACCGCTGGCTTTTGTTGTTTGTTATAAAATTCATGGGTGCCTTCCTTGGACATGAGATCGGGGTCCCTTCTGCCTGTTTTCATGGTGCCACAGATGGCTGTTGGAGATGCTGTGACATTTTGAGGCACACGGCAATTGAGGGCTTTCGTCACTGTCTTGACCCAGTTGTTTCACATCGCTGGAGGTGCAGCTCTTGGGCACCCTTTTGTGGCGCAACATGAATAGCAGGCCTGTTTGGCTCGGGGCACAGTGGGTGAGCAGGTTTGCTCGGAGTGCCACAATGGTCACAGGGCATGGCATGTATGTTTCTCATGGCTCTCAATCTATCAGTGCTAGAAATCTGGTTGGGGCACGGTATGGTCATGGTGGGAGGACAATGACCCAGAGGTGGGGACAGATGTTGTGTATTTGCTCTTTTAGACTTGCAGGTGTGCTGGCTGGCTGGAGTGACAAGGGGTTTGTGCAAAGTGCATTTTCTGAAGGATTTGAAATCTGAAACTCAAATTGTGTAGTTGTTGTGTGGCGGCAATCCTGAGATCATGCAAGTGGTATGGCAGAAAACCACGGGTTTGATAAGGTGTGCCATCTGTTGGTGACAGTGAAGCAAATGTAGAAATGGAGGTTATTCATTTTTTGAGAAGTGAGGGTCTCATCATTCCTGATGTTGCCGGTGCCGTGTTTCAGGGACAGATTGCAAAGCTGGAAACGGAGGAGTGCATGGGCGCTTTGGACGATGTGTGGGCATTGGGGACATGATGGAGGACATGGAGACCAGCAGAATCGCAGGTGTGGTCTCGTGCAAGTTGAAAGGTTTGTACCTGTTGATTTTTTTTGCAAATAAACTGGGATGTTAGATTTAACTGTTTTTTTTTTTTATAATTAGAATGAGATATTGAGTTTTAGGGCAAATGTTATGCATTTATTGATTTGTTTATTGTTCAAGCTCACTTGCAATACAGCCAGTGGGCTGACTTTGTATTGGTCCGCGTATGCCTGGGGTTTTTTGCTCTTTGGTTTATGATGCGTCGTGTATTTTTTTTTTTTTTTTTTGCTCTTCAGTTTGAGAGAGACCTTTTTTTTTTTTTTTTTTTGGTCCTCACTTGCCGTCTGCCCCCAGGCCATTTCTGTTGACTCAATGCGGCCCTTGCAGCTGAAAAGGTTGGACACCCCTGCTCTAGATTAAAAAACTGTTGAAGTAGCTACAGCTCTGGTACAATGTGCCTTTAAAGGTCTAGGCAACTTAATTTTATTTTTCTTGTACATAAAAGAAACACATTTTTGAGCCATCTGGCTAGTGTCTCTTTGCTGACTGGTTGTCCAAGTTTCATAGATGAAAAAGACACAAATAGTTGGTCGGATTTTTTGAAATTCTTGGTTCTGTGTAGATAGAAACATAATTGTCTGTGAATGTCTAATAAATGCAAGCAATATTCACCTTTGTTAGTATAATTGGAACAAAATACTGGTAAATTAATAGTTTGATTGATACTGGTCTCTGACACCATCTTAGGCAAAAAGGAAGGATTGGTTCTCAGTGAAACTCTATCTTTATGGAAAAAACAGTTAAGGAGGTTTCCATGATAAAGCTTGTTATTTCTGAAATCCTTCTGGCCAAAGTTATTGCCACTAAAAATATGGTTTTCCAGGATAAAAATTTTAGATTGCATTCGGCTGAAGGTTCAAAAGGAGGCTGAACAATAGCTTTCACCACTAAATTGTGGTCCCAATGTGAAGTGGGATCTTTGTAAGGGGGTTTTAGCAAGAGAATTCCATTTAAGAAGGCCTTGCAAAGCTTATGAGAAGCCAAACATGATTCTTTAAAGCCATTATGGAAATCTGAAACAGCCACTAATTTAATTTTTACAGTAGAATGGAAGGCACCTGTTTTAAAAAGTGAAGCTAAAATTTCTAGGATTTTATCGATAGTTGCTGAAAAAGGGTCAATATTGTTATCAAGAGCCCCAGAGGTAAACCTCCCAATTTACTACCATAGAGGCTGAGTGTAGCTGGTTTTTGAGAGACTAAGAGTATATGATGTACCGGGGAAGAGAGTGAGGGATGCCTGGCTATCAATGGAACTGCAGAAACAAAGCTGTTAGCTTGAGGTTCACAATGTTCGGATGGATCAATCCCTCTGGATAAGAAAGAAGGTCTGGAGATGGGTCCAGGATCCAAGGCTGTTGAATCAGGTAAGGCCAAAGAAAGGGGAGCCATATTTGTCAAGGCCAATAAGGTGCAATGAGGATTACTTTGCTCTTGAACCTGACTGCTTTCTGTAGGAATTTCAGGGTTAGAGGAATTGGGGAAAGGCATACAGCAGTCTGGAGCGTCAAGAGTGGAGAACGCGTCCATATCACATTGTTAAATTTTCAAAAGTTTGAAAGTCATATTGTCAACACCATATGATACGTTTTAACAGCGATCTCCGTACAGCATGGAATGGGAAGATTTCCCTTTTCTGCACTGTAGTGCTATCTCGGAGTTGGTATATTTAAATATTTAAAGAGCGGGGGGGTGCAGGGTGGGCTTGCCCCCCCCCTCCTGCTTAAAACGTTCAGGTAGGTTTTTTGTGTAGTTTTTTTTTTTTATTATTAGATTTTGAACTTTTAAATGTTCGATCATCTGATATAGACCCTGCAGAACAGCATTCTCGGTGACTCCCCCAGAGGGGGAATCAGGGCAAAGTAGTTGCTGCACTTGTTGTTTAGAGGAGAGGCAAACAGATCGCAGCAAGGCTGGCCCCACTGACAGAAAATCCCTTCTGTCACTTTTGGACTGAGAGACCACTCATGAGGTAGGAGAATTTACCTGCTTAGTTTGTCCGCTATCATACTGGAACTCCCCAGAATGTGCGTTACTATTAGAAAATGGTTGTAAGAGATTGCCCACTGCCAAACTCTGACAGCATCTTGACAAAAGGGGGAAGATTTGGTCCCCCCCCCCGTTTGTTGATGTTCAAACCACTGACATATTGCTCATTTGAATCACAATTGTTCCTGAAGGAAGAGCAACTCCAGTACACTGATATGCAAATTGGACTCTGTGAGGGACCAAGTGCCTTGGACAGTCTTACCCAGATAATGCCCCCCCCCAATCTGGGAGGTGTCTGTGGTCACTATGACTTGGGATTGTGATGGAATAAAGGGACGGCCTTGAACAATGTCTTCAGAATGCATCCAGCAAGCTAAATCTTTTCTGCAAAGATTGGTGATCAAAATCGGGTCCAACACGGGTTGGTGTAACTAGAGTTATAGCTGCAGCCCTGAAGCCCAGTGCTTGAAGGACTAGATGAGCAGTTACTTTTCTGTTGTTGATTAGTTTCTTTATCTCAATTCTGATTTTCTGTAATCTCACAGGGCTAGATGACTAGTTACTTTTCTGTTGTTGATTAGCTTCTGTACCTCAGTTCTGATTTTCTGTAATCTCTCAGGGGGAAGAGAAGCCATGCAAGTCTGAGTGTTTAGAAGAGCTCCTATGAACTCTAAATTCTGAGCTGGGAGTCAATTTTGATTTTTCATAATTTACAGTTATTCCCAGATAAGAGCAAATGTGAAGTACATAGTTTCTTGATTCTATCAATTGATGCCCAGTTGGAGCAGTAATGAACCAATAGTCTAGGTACAGAAACACTCGGAATCCTTGCAGTCTCAAATGAGCTGCTACTACTGCCATATACTTGGTGAACACCCTGGAGGCTGTGGTGAGGCCAAAGGGCAGAACTCTGAATTGAAAGTGATTGGCTCCCAGCAGGAAGTGGAGGAATCTCCTGGATCATTTGCCCATCTTTATGTGATAATACACATCCTGAAGATCTAATGAGCACATTAAATTGTCTTTTTCAAAAAATGGAAGAATGAACTGCACCATGACCATCCAGAATTTGGTTTGACAAATTGGTTTATTCAGTACTCTTAGATCCAAAATCATTCTCCAGTCCCCTATCTTCTTTGGCACTAAAAAGAATCTTAAGTAAATTATGAACTCTCTCAGGTCTGGTTGGTCTCCTTGGATGACTCTTTTTCCAGCAGTTTTTGTATTTCTAGAACTGCTTGTTCACTTTGATTGGGTGGAATGTCAAGGATTTTCTTGCATACAGGAAGAGGAAGGCAAAAGGGAATTAATTGTATAACCTCTGGATATAGTCCTCTGCACCCAAGCATCCGAAGTTATTTGTAGCCAGGCATTTTGGAGCAAGGATAAGTGTCCCCGACTGCCTCTAGAGGAAGATAATTGGGCCTCCTTTCAGGATTGCTGGTAGGACCTACCAGAGAAAGGATCCCTGAAACCCTGATTTTGTGAGCCACCTCTGCCAAGCAGGTGGCATCTTCCATTAAAGTTCCCTCTTCTGCCCCTGGGGGGAACTACCTCCACACGTGTCCTGAAAATGCCCTTGGGACTTTTTGAAACACATTTTTCCACTGCTTCTCTGATTTCTACAGAAAGGTCACTGAGGACTGAAAAAATGTACACCCACAGCAGAAAGGGTCTTTCCATCCTTCTCACACCTGGATAAAGTTTCTCTAACTTTTGGGAAAAACAAAGATGATCCATCAAAGGGTGCATTGATGAATGGAGACTTAAATGGCTTCGCAAAGTCACATAGACACATCCAGGCATGTCTCCTAATGGCAACGCCTGAACCCGCTGCTCTGGTGGTCTTCGGCTTCATGAGCAATGAGCCTGATGGACAAATTGGACACAGACTCCATGGTAGCCAACTGGGAGTCCTTGGACATCCACAGAAGCAATTCCTGCAAGGGTGACCAATAACTCCTTGACCAGATCCATCTGAAGTCTAATAAAGTGTGCCAAGAAATTCAAGGACCTTAAGGCAAAGGTTGATGAAATACAGATCTGCTTCCTAAACTTATCCATCGCCTGAGACTCCCTGTTGGGTGGATGGACAGAGGTACTCTCTTCAGCCATTCACCTAATCCTTTCAGCCAGAATTGTCTGTCTTCAGGGGTGGACAGAATTTTGTCAGGTCTCCTGGGGAGAAGTTCAGTTGTGTAAGGGGCCTTCTGCACCTCCTGAGAGATCACCTAAATGAGCTCATCAGTGGGTGGAGTCACCCAAGAAGTAGAGGGTCTTGTGCTGAAGGCCTCCAGGTACATTGACTCCTTGGAAGAATGATTTTGGGACTTCCAGTAACCCCTTTGTTTCAATATTTCCATGATGTCTCCAAAGGAGACATCATCAGGGGGTGACCTTGGGTACTCCCACCTTCATCAAAGTCAATGTCTTCAGTGATTGATTCCTCTGCGGAATCCAAGCACTTCCACTTACACTCTTTCTTCGTTGGAACATCCTCACTGAGGTGATGTGGGTGGTATCAGAAGAGGAGAGAACTGTTATCAAAGACTCCTGCAGTCTTGGCACTCACTGACTCAAAGGCAGTGCAGGTTGAATATCTGGGCATGAGGAGGAAAGGGACAATGGCTCCAAAGTGGAAGGGACCAACTGTCTGACTGGGGCAGCTCTCTCCATGCCCTCGAAAGCTGGACCTCCTACAGAGGGAAGGGAGCCTGGAACCAAGAAAGATTGTCTCTGAACCGTGGTCACCCCCCGCTCTGAGGAGACAGCCTCCAAGACCAAAGCCAGAGCCTAGCTGATCCCCACTGAAGTCCCAAGGTGCAGAGACAGTTCCAAAAACATAGGTATCGACTCATGCTCCCCAGAGCTGGCAGGACAGACTCAGCTCCTTGAGTCCTCCAAAGCAGATGGGGCCAAAGACCTCCAAGTAAGAACTGGTTCTGAAGACAGGGATATCTCCGGAACCAATGCAGTCGGTGCCGGATGGTTTGGAGCCGAGAACTCAAATGCTTCCGAAGAAGTCAGAGGAGGAAAACTTGCTGGGGTAAATGGCTCCCATACCTGATGGCACTAAAGCCAAAGAGGTACCTGACAACCCTCTTGCCCAGAGTATCTTATTCACCAGCCTCTCCACATCATCTTCAGTTAAGCTCTTGGTGGAACTGATCGAAAGGGAGGAGGATGCCTCTGGCCTTTCCAGAAAGGGCAAAGGTAGCCTTCCTGCAAAGGGGTCAATACAGGAAGTAAATATGGTGTCCTCAGAAGATCTATAACAGATGGCTCCTCAATTTGCATACTTGGTGTCAAAATAGTTGAAAACGGAAGAGACGTCTACGCCAAAAGTTTTGATGTCAAAAAATCAAACAGCTCCTGCACCAAAATGCTAGGTGCTGAAGACTTTGTCCATTCCAATACATTTGGTTCTGTAGGTCCTTTTGGAACAGAAGTTTTAGTAGAGGAGTTGGTCAGTTCCAAGAGTTCTAAAGGAACCGCGGACTTAGCCTTTTTTGAAGACAGTGCCAACAGAATGGAATGCACCAGTACTCTTCTCCTTTTTGTTTTTTTCCATAACTTTTGAAGACAAAGATGAGGAAGAAGGAGAAGAAACATCAGTCATATACCTAACGTCATCAGCACCAGATAAGGCTTCACTGAAGGCTGATGGAAGATACCCTTCAAAATACATTTTTTACATCTTTCTACTAGTGCCTTGTGACTGAAACTGTGGCAAATAGAGCAGTCCTCTTGAAGGTGAACAGGTACTAGGTAATAAACACATAGCAAAAGTGCGTCTGACACAGGAATTTTGTGCACCTTATGAAACCAGCTACTTTTGGTTTATCAGGCACACTGAAACAAATTCTGAAGTGCGTAAATAACTAGCAACCACAGGCCAGTTATACAAACCATACACACAAACCAAAATTTTCAGATAATTACTGAAGAAAAAAGTAGTTTTTAACTGAAAAAGAAGCAGCAAGAAGAAAAACTATCAACGATGATAGTTAAGAATGGTTTACTATCAAAGTGTGGAATGGCATTTATGCGAAACTGGAACGGTTGAATGCGTGTTTTCCAATTTCCGTAATGCCAATCCAGAAATGTTCGAAACCACATTAGCGAATGGTAGTGTGCATTCTCTAATATGGGATCGACATTTTGACAACAGATCGCACTAAAGCGGGGATTGGGAAATTCACCCTTTTCTTCACTATAGTGTGATCTTGGAGTTGGAATATATAATATGCAGGAGGTGTGGGGAGCACAGCCCCCCAACATGGGGGGGTGTAGGGGGCTTGCCCCCTGAAAAATTGTAAAAACTTGCGCTGTAGACATATAATTCCTATGGCAACTTCAGCACAAGAGCCTCAGAGTCTGACGTCAATTTCTAACATTTCAAATAAGTCTGAATGTGGATGTCAAGGTGATGAGTTCCGACACTCTGTAAAAGTGACATTCACAAATATGAAATGTCAGTTCAGGCAACCGAGCAGATTTTGTTTTGAGATTCAACATTTTGATAGTAAACTATCAACAATAATAGTTTAGAATACACAGAATTGTACAGAAAGAGGAGGAGAGGAGAAGAGGATAAATTTAAAGCTGCGAGAAAGAAGTGGGTAGGTAAACGACTAAAGATAAAGGAGAAAGAAGCAAAAACTCTTTCAAAAAATCTGAATTACATCACAATGGCAAGCGCACCTGTCATGAAAAGTGGCAAACGAGATCTGAGGTAACTAGGAGAGAAGCATTGTGGGTAAGGGATAAGCTCAAGAGTTTTTGGCCTTCACGAGATGTATTAATGGTCAACTCAGTTCTGAGGTTCAAAAACAAACCCATATGTCAAGGATAAAATTAATATTGACAACATCAGATCATGCTTTACTGTTAAGAGAATGCATGCTTTCCTCAGCAGCTCTGCAAAGACACACAGACAGTATCTGAACACAAAGGAGGCCCTCTAAGTTGTTGAAAGTGTACCTCTGGTTGCTATAATAACATTCCGATAACACAAATGGAATATTTGACTGATGCAGAAAAGCATGCACATCTCGATAGGAAGTGGTCTTTTTTAACGCTTGTAACACATAATGCTTCTTTAGTGAGTGATGGCCTGCCAGAACTATTCTAATGAGGTGGGTGTGTACGAGCACATATGACACAGTCATTTTGCAACTTTCATGGAGAGGGATAGGTCATTTGGCATAAGTAAAGTTTAGTCATGGTGAAGGAAAAATGTTAAAAGAAAACTTCTATCACATGAAACGCTGCAGGAAAGGAAAGGAAAGGAAACAAGAAAGGGACTGGTCATTTGGCTAAGGTAAGGTTCACCTGTAGTTAAGAAAAATGTCAAATGAAAAGACCTTTCAGACGAGAATGTAAGCTTCATGGGAGGGATGAAGGAAGAACAGAGGGTAGGAAAGCAAGAACGACTGTCGATGCTGTGTGCAAGAAAGGAAGGAAGATAAACAATAAAAGGAAGTACTGAATGATGAAGAAAGAAGAAAGGCAGAAAAAAGGCATGCACGGATATTCTCCAGAGAGGGAGACAGAAAAGAAGTGCATTTGGAGAGAAAAGAAGAGGAATTATGTAGGTGAGTTTCCCACATTTGGGGAAATGACAGGGGTCAACCCAACCAAAGTGTGCAATGGAAGAACCTCACCCTCTGGAAACCACCCTCAAGATGATGATGGTGGAGGAGTAGTTAATATGCAGTCGAGTTTCCTACATTTAGGGAAATCACAGGGATCAACCCAACCAAAGCATTCAATGGAAGAGCCTCAACCTTGGGAAGCCATCTTCTTGATGATGATAAAGGAGGAGTTGAATTATGCAAACCATCTTCTTAATAATGATGGAGGTGGAGGAATTGAACTGTGCAGCTGATTTTCAAACATTTTTGGAAATCACAGGGGTCAACCCAACCAAAGCGTGCAATGGAACAACCACACTCTAGGGAAACCACCTTTTTGGTTACTGAGAACCAGCAGATGAGGGGATGAGAAAACAGAAAAGCATGGCTTGGTTTGAGAGAGAATGAATACAAAAACAGAAATGCTATGGGAGAAAAAAAACAAGTGTTGTTAATAATGGCAAATGATTAACTTTTTCAACATTAAGACCTTAGAAAACTGCATATGTGGCTTAAAGATTATGATGCACCCATTGCTACTTAAGCATACTTACACTTGGAGAACCAGGATGTCTAGTGTTGTTTTTTTTTTTTTTTGCAATGCTGTATGTGGTTAATGACAAGCCAGGGTTTGAATGCAAATACCATAGGATCATAAGAAGTTACTAGGCTACTGGCCCTAAGGCCCTTATAAGCCTAGCCAAGAGTTTAGCCCATTCACAGACAAATCAGCACCCGATACCCCTGTCCAGCAGTGACACGGGTGGAATCCCAGGGATGTATTTTCTATTTCCCATCCAGTTATCCAGATTGCACTTAAAAAGGGGTAAAGAGGTACTCTGCTTGACGTGGAGAGGGAGTCTATTCCATAGATGGGGGAGTCTCTGGGACACAAATCTGTCCCACCAGCAAGTCCTACTGATGTCACAGACCAGAGTGAGGCCATGTGTGTGGGTTACTCGAGTGGAGCTTAACTTACAGATATGCAGCAGTCCTTTCAAGGCAGGGTCCGAGATCGCCTTGTATGCCAGACAGACGTCACCTCTGAGGAGTCTGTATGAAACAGAGTAGAGGGACAGGGCTTTTAGCCTGTGTATGGTAGATTTTGGAGGGCCTAGATTCTCTTGGTGAGAAACCTCTGTGGTCTCTCCAGCTACTGCATGTGCTTTGCGAGGTACATGCCAAATAGGGCATTGTACTCAATAATGGGCCTTATAAGGGAAGAATACAGGGATGTTATCACGTTTTTAAATAAACATTTAATTAACATAAATAATATATATAAGTTATTATTCATGAATTTACCTCATAAAATCATATTTTAATTAATTTTTCTTTCAATAGTATCTGGTATTCACATTTTAATTTGGTAATTTTTTGTAAAAAACTTTTCTTAAATTGGATTCTTATTATTATGGATTGCTATACACAATGTTCATTACATATAGACATATTTTCTTATTTATTATGCACAACATACTCACTTCAACTATGAGACCATAGAGTTTACGTTTACTATCTCTCTGTTTACTCTTTTTGGTGATGTACACATACATATACGTTAACCACATGTGTACTATACATATGAACACTTAGGTGGTTCTATTAAGTAACGATGTTACTGCACACTTCCACTGTACGCTCCTGTTTGTAGTAACAAGATATACATTCTTTATTTATTGTACAATTTTTTCAGTATAGCATTATTATTGTACTTTTCATTGATCTTTATAATGTAATACCTAGCTGTTTCTAACTTGAATCTAGTTATTTTAAAACTTGTTAAAAATTGTTTTTTCAGTTAGAAGCTTTGATATATATGAATGCCTTTTTAAATTTGTGATTGAGCTAAAGTAAGGAAATGACGTTTTATTATAAATGAAGTACTTTGCTTCTTATCTTTGTCTGAAGAAGTTGCTCTATTCAGAGTGACGAAAAGCGCTTCACACTACTCTATTAAATCTTTGACTTATCATACGCTGCTGGTTCTCTGTCGGAGTTTGTTTAGCTCTACAGTGTGTTTCTTTTGCCGTAGTTTGTTTCTTGCGTCTTGTCATGGCCTCCGGAAACCACAGCGATGAAGAGGATATCGGCAGTCCAACACCTATTGCACCTAGTAGGGGAGAATTTCATGCTGGCGACGTCAACCTTACAGCTCTCATTTTAGCATTAACGGAGCGTGTAGATTCGCTTGCTACACGCTTGGATACTCAAATTAACAACTTCAACGCAAGCGTTCTCGCTACAAATATTACAGACTCAGTGAGTCAAATCCAACCTGGCCAACGAACACCAGAAAACTTCAATGAAACTCAGCGATGTAGCTTACTAGACCTGAACACATCGCAGGTTCTAGTACATGAAAGTGTCTTGAATTTTGAACCACAAGGAGCAGGCAGTGGCAGTAACGGAGGTGAAAAACAACATTCACAAACAACTAATGCTACACTAACCTCAGCTTCTCACAGCAAAGTACCTAATACCACTGAAAGGAATGGCAATAATGGGCATTCTTCTAGAGGGAATGGCGTTGAAGAGCTTATAGGGGCTCCGACTTTCCAACATTGGATCTATGACACCAGCAAGTTTAGCTTCAGTCAGAGCAACTTATGGGAGCAACCGCTGACAACGCCACACAAGCTGAGGTTAGTAGTGACAACAGCATAACAAATAAGTTAAAAATACTTGATGCTAAGTTATTGAAAATCAAAAAATTACAACTGGAAATCAATTACTTCCAAGAGTGCAAAAAACAATGCTTAGTCCCAAAAGGCTTGAGACACCACTTTTACCCTACGGGACTAGTAGCTAATTCCTTGTTTCATCTAGAACTAAACACGCTATTCGATGAACAAGGTTTTGCTCTCATGGATTTACTCACTAAACATTACGGATTTCTAGTAGTTGAACTTTCAAAAGAAGTAGCTATTCTTAATGAAGCTATTGTTAAACATGATGACTTTGCCAGGTATAAATACGAGTATGATAGATGTTTTAACTCCATCGATCAACTCATTGTGAAACTAAAAGCTAACAAAAACAAAAAGATGGCACGAGATCGAGCTTCATACGACAATGGGTTAGCATATCTTAACCCTCCTTTATCACAAAATGGACTGGCTACTACGAGTATTCCTAATATTACCATTGACACTTCCAATCTACAAGAAACTGGACACGAATCAAATCGTAGTACAGTAAACATAAATTACAATGACCATAATTCTTATCCAGATGATAATACATGGGCAGGACGGCTCAGAAATAGTAAAATTAAAAACAACTATGGGGGACATGTAAATAAACCTCACTCCAATGACTCTTTTTCTTGTGATGAACAGTCTAATACTAGAACAGGCGCTATACCTAAGCGACCCTACAATAATAATCAAAGGTTTCAGAACCAAAAAAACAAGTACCGCCCACAGAACCAAACAATGAGGTGAACGACTTTACTAATGGACCGACCATCGTCCAGAACAAAGCAAGAGACTTTAATATCTACAACTTTTCATGTGTCGACATTGATCATAACTTAGTCGAACTCTTAGCAAAAGGACAAACGTTTGTCCCTAGTAGACACATGAATTTAGTTCAAAACATCAAAGATTTAAAGTTTTTTGTTAGAAAACTTAACCTCAACCTATCACTAGGTGACCTCACACACCCTAAAAGCGATTATCATGTAGCAAGTGAATACAATCCACCATTGCACCCTACGTTAAGCACTTTTGAATCTATTATGGAACTTGATTTACGTCACTTACATAATAGTACTAGCAAACTCTTCAATAGAGACCCGAGACGCAATAACATATCTAAAGACGAAACAATGGCATTAACTTCTTTTCAATCCATAGGAATCAGAACCATAAAACCTGACAAAGGTGGCGGTTTAGTGGTGTTTGACAACTATGACTATATCAACAGAGTTGAATCCATTTTAGAGAATGACACTTATGTTGAGGCTTCACTTAATGAAGTCAATGTTGCGTATGGCAGGATCAGAGGCTACTTTAGCGATTTATTTATTGATGGATTTATTGATATTGATACATACCATTATATATCTACTAGTTGGCCAAAGATTCCTGTTTTATTCGCAACACCTAAAATTCATAAAAACACAACTAATCCGCCTTTGAGACCACTGATTGATGGACGAGCATCTATTACCTATGCTGGAGCAAAAGTGGTAGATAATATTTTGAAAAAATATCTAGCAACAGAAACACAAGTCTGTAAAGACTCGTGGACACTTTTGGCTAACATCAATGATATAAAATATGAAGATAATACTAATTTTTTAACAATAGATGTCATTGATTTATATACATCTATACCCCATACAGAAGGAATCGAGTGGGTAAATTTATTTTTGGTTAGTAAGGGGGCATCACCCAATGAGATATTCACTGTTACGACTTTACTTGACATCATTCTAACGAACAACTACTTTACGTTTAATAAGAAACTGTACTTGCAGAAATGTGGTGTAGCGATGGGCTCACCATGTGGAGCCAGTTTCAAACACAGTAATGGTCTACTGGGAATCTAATTTCATCTTTAAAACAAAGAACTGACCAAATATATTAAATATTACACTCAATTCCTTGATGACATCTTCATTTTATATGATGGGTCTCAAGACTTAGCCACAAAATTTCTACAACATTTGAATAACACCACTTATTTCTTTAAATTCACTTTAGACTTTCAGGAGTTATCCATTAACTATTTAGATGTGAACTTGTGTAAGGATGTGATTAGTAAACAATATACTGCTAAAATACATAGAAAGGACACATTCTGTAACTCCTACTTGCACTACACAAGTTCACACCCTTACTCACAAAAGAAGTCTATAATAAAGGGACAGTTAATCAGAGCAGCACGTATGTCCACCCTTTACAGTGATTTTTTAAGCGAATGTAAATTTTTAACTACTTTATTCCTAGAGAGAGGTTACCCCTCTGAGTTTATTATGGATATTGTTAACAAAGTGAGAACTAAAAGAGAAAACTGTATCATAGAACCCATTTTAGTGGCAAAAAATAACATACTCGACGATGCTACAAGATTTCAAACAACAAATTAAAAGAGTCCCCCCACTGACAACTTGGAGATCAGCATCAATTTTAACTTCACAAACAATAATAACAAAGATACTATATTTAATAAAAACAAAAATAACAGTATTAACAATGAGAATGATATTAACAAATACCAACTTAGTTACATCACAACCTTTAATATTGATAGTAACGTTTTCAAGAATATATTATACAAAAATTGGACACTTATCCAACAAGACAACAATATTAACTTTAAATTACCTGAACACCCCATTATAGTGTTCAGAAAAGGTCAAAGCATCAAGAATATTCTTGAAACAAGAAAAACTAGTAACTACAACTATCGTATAGGTATGTTACCTTGCAACAGCTGCAACATGTGTAAACACATACTAAGCGGAGAATATGTTACTATTAATAATAACAAATATAAGATAAAATTCAAACTTAACTGTAATTCAAAACTTATAGTCTATGTAGCAACCTGTACACTTTGTACTGCGTTCTACATAGGAAAAACTGAACGCCGCCTTAAAGACAGAGTTTATGAACATGTATATGCTATCGCAAACAACAAAATGGAAAATGCTCTAGCAAAGCGTACAAACTCAAATTTTGGACACAATTTTAAATTTACAGCAATTGACCAAGTTGTAACTGACATCAGAGGGGGATCATACAACTTACTATTAGAAGAACATGAACTAACTTGGCAATGGCTAACCAATGCCTTTATAAAACCAGGGTTGAACGAACACTGTAACATTGCATGTCTACTAAAACTGAGAAGTTTGCTTAGATGAAATTAACAAGCACTTTGTACATAATGGTTAGTCTCTTTTAGAAAACATTATAAACAAAACATATAAAACGTTTTTAAATAAACATTTAATTAACATAAATAATATATATAAGTTATTATTCATGAATTTACCTCATAAAATCATATTTTAATTAATTTTTCTTTCAATAGTATCTGGTATTCACATTTTAATTTGGTAATTTTTTGTAAAAAACTTTTCTTAAATTGGATTCTTATTATTATGGATTGCTATACACAATGTTCATTACATATAGACATATTTTCTTATTTATTATGCAC
Organism: Protopterus annectens; assembly: GCF_019279795.1. Classification (NCBI taxonomy): domain Eukaryota; kingdom Metazoa; phylum Chordata; order Ceratodontiformes; family Protopteridae; genus Protopterus; species Protopterus annectens. Next base: position 1,228,894,172 of record NC_056744.1, read on the forward strand.
AACATACTCACTTCAACTATGAGACCATAGAGTTTACGTTTACTATCTCTCTGTTTACTCTTTTTGGTGATGTACACATACATATACGTTAACCACATGTGTACTATACATATGAACACTTAGGTGGTTCTATTAAGTAACGATGTTACTGCACACTTCCACTGTACGCTCCTGTTTGTAGTAACAAGATATACATTCTTTATTTATTGTACAATTTTTTCAGTATAGCATTATTATTGTACTTTTCATTGATCTTTATAATGTAATACCTAGCTGTTTCTAACTTGAATCTAGTTATTTTAAAACTTGTTAAAAATTGTTTTTTCAGTTAGAAGCTTTGATATATATGAATGCCTTTTTAAATTTGTGATTGAGCTAAAGTAAGGAAATGACGTTTTATTATAAATGAAGTACTTTGCTTCTTATCTTTGTCTGAAGAAGTTGCTCTATTCAGAGTGTAAAAGCGCTTCACACTACTCTATTAAATCTTTGACTTATCATACGCTGCTGGTTCTCTGTCGGAGTTTGTTTAGCTCTACAGTGTGTTTCTTTTGCCGTAGTTTGTTTCTTGCGTCTTGTCATGGCCTCCGGAAACCACAGCGATGAAGAGGATATCGGCAGTCCAACACCTATTGCACCTAGTAGGGGAGAATTTCATGCTGGCGACGTCAACCTTACAGCTCTCATTTTAGCATTAACGGAGCGTGTAGATTCGCTTGCTACACGCTTGGATACTCAAATTAACAACTTCAACGCAAGCGTTCTCGCTACAAATATTACAGACTCAGTGAGTCAAATCCAACCTGGCCAACGAACACCAGAAAACTTCAATGAAACTCAGCGATGTAGCTTACTAGACCTGAACACATCGCAGGTTCTAGTACATGAAAGTGTCTTGAATTTTGAACCACAAGGAGCAGGCAGTGGCAGTAACGGAGGTGAAAAACAACATTCACAAACAACTAATGCTACACTAACCTCAGCTTCTCACAGCAAAGTACCTAATACCACTGAAAGGAATGGCAATAATGGGCATTCTTCTAGAGGGAATGGCGTTGAAGAGCTTATAGGGGCTCCGACTTTCCAACATTGGATCTATGACACCAGCAAGTTTAGCTTCAGTCAGAGCAACTTGCGGGAGCAACCGGCTGACAACGCCACACAAGCTGAGGTTAGTAGTGACAACAGCATAACAAATAAGTTAAAAATACTTGATGCTAAGTTATTGAAAATCAAAAAATTACAACTGGAAATCAATTACTTCCAAGAGTGCAAAAAACAATGCTTAGTCCCAAAAGGCTTGAGACACCACTTTTACCCTACGGGACTAGTAGCTAATTCCTTGTTTCATCTAGAACTAAACACGCTATTCGATGAACAAGGTTTTGCTCTCATGGATTTACTCACTAAACATTACGGATTTCTAGTAGTTGAACTTTCAAAAGAAGTAGCTATTCTTAATGAAGCTATTGTTAAACATGATGACTTTGCCAGGTATAAATACGAGTATGATAGATGTTTTAACTCCATCGATCAACTCATTGTGAAACTAAAAGCTAACAAAAACAAAAGATGGCACGAGATCGAGCTTCATACGACAATGGGTTAGCATATCTTAACCCTCCTTTATCACAAAATGGACTGGCTACTACGAGTATTCCTAATATTACCATTGACACTTCCAATCTACAAGAAACTGGACACGAATCAAATCGTAGTACAGTAAACATAAATTACAATGACCATAATTCTTATCCAGATGATAATACATGGGCAGGACGGCTCAGAAATAGTAAAATTAAAAACAACTATGGGGGACATGTAAATAAACCTCACTCCAATGACTCTTTTTCTTGTGATGAACAGTCTAATACTAGAACAGGCGCTATACCTAAGCGACCCTACAATAATAATCAAAGGTTTCAGAACCAAAAAAACAAGTACCGCCCACAGAACCAAACAATGAGGTGAACGACTTTACTAATGGACCGACCATCGTCCAGAACAAAGCAAGAGACTTTAATATCTACAACTTTTCATGTGTCGACATTGATCATAACTTAGTCGAACTCTTAGCAAAAGGACAAACGTTTGTCCCTAGTAGACACATGAATTTAGTTCAAAACATCAAAGATTTAAAGTTTTTTGTTAGAAAACTTAACCTCAACCTATCACTAGGTGACCTCACACACCCTAAAAGCGATTATCATGTAGCAAGTGAATACAATCCACCATTGCACCCTACGTTAAGCACTTTTGAATCTATTATGGAACTTGATTTACGTCACTTACATAATAGTACTAGCAAACTCTTCAATAGAGACCCGAGACGCAATAACATATCTAAAGACAGAAACAATGGCATTAACTTCTTTTCAATCCATAGGAATCAGAACCATAAAACCTGACAAAGGTGGCGGTTTAGTGGTGTTTGACAACTATGACTATATCAACAGAGTTGAATCCATTTTAGAGAATGACACTTATGTTGAGGCTTCACTTAATGAAGTCAATGTTGTATGGCAGGATCAGAGGCTACTTTAGCGATTTATTTATTGATGGATTTATTGATATTGATACATACCATTATATATCTACTAGTTGGCCAAAGATTCCTGTTTTATTCGCAACACCTAAAATTCATAAAAACACAACTAATCCGCCTTTGAGACCACTGATTGATGGACGAGCATCTATTACCTATGCTGGAGCAAAAGTGGTAGATAATATTTTGAAAAAATATCTAGCAACAGAAACACAAGTCTGTAAAGACTCGTGGACACTTTTGGCTAACATCAATGATATAAAATATGAAGATAATACTAATTTTTTAACAATAGATGTCATTGATTTATATACATCTATACCCCATACAGAAGGAATCGAGTGGGTAAATTTATTTTTGGTTAGTAAGGGGGCATCACCCAATGAGATATTCACTGTTACGACTTTACTTGACATCATTCTAACGAACAACTACTTTACGTTTAATAAGAAACTGTACTTGCAGAAATGTGGTGTAGCGATGGGCTCACCATGTGGAGCCAGTTTCGCAAACACAGTAATGGTCTACTGGGAATCTAATTTCATCTTTAAAAACAAAGAACTGACCAAATATATTAAATATTACACTCAATTCCTTGATGACATCTTCATTTTATATGATGGGTCTCAAGACTTAGCCACAAAATTTCTACAACATTTGAATAACACCACTTATTTCTTTAAATTCACTTTAGACTTTCAGGAGTTATCCATTAACTATTTAGATGTGAACTTGTGTAAGGATGTGATTAGTAAACAATATACTGCTAAAATACATAGAAAGGACACATTCTGTAACTCCTACTTGCACTACACAAGTTCACACCCTTACTCACAAAAGAAGTCTATAATAAAGGGACAGTTAATCAGAGCAGCACGTATGTCCACCCTTTACAGTGATTTTTTAAGCGAATGTAAATTTTTAACTACTTTATTCCTAGAGAGAGGTTACCCCTCTGAGTTTATTATGGATATTGTTAACAAAGTGAGAACTAAAAGAGAAAACTGTATCATAGAACCCATTTTAGTGGCAAAAAATAACATACTCGACGATGCTACAAGATTTCAAACAACAAATTAAAAGAGTCCCCCCACTGACAACTTGGAGATCAGCATCAATTTTAACTTCACAAACAATAATAACAAAGATACTATATTTAATAAAAACAAAAATAACAGTATTAACAATGAGAATGATATTAACAAATACCAACTTAGTTACATCACAACCTTTAATATTGATAGTAACGTTTTCAAGAATATATTATACAAAAATTGGACACTTATCCAACAAGACAACAATATTAACTTTAAATTACCTGAACACCCCATTATAGTGTTCAGAAAAGGTCAAAGCATCAAGAATATTCTTGAAACAAGAAAAACTAGTAACTACAACTATCGTATAGGTATGTTACCTTGCAACAGCTGCAACATGTGTAAACACATACTAAGCGGAGAATATGTTACTATTAATAATAACAAATATAAGATAAAATTCAAACTTAACTGTAATTCAAAACTTATAGTCTATGTAGCAACCTGTACACTTTGTACTGCGTTCTACATAGGAAAAACTGAACGCCGCCTTAAAGACAGAGTTTATGAACATGTATATGCTATCGCAAACAACAAAATGGAAAATGCACTAGCAAAGCGTACAAACTCAAATTTTGGACACAATTTTAAATTTACAGCAATTGACCAAGTTGTAACTGACATCAGAGGGGGATCATACAACTTACTATTAGAAGAACATGAACTAACTTGGCAATGGCTAACCAATGCCTTTATAAAACCAGGGTTGAACGAACACTGTAACATTGCATGTCTACTAAAACTGAGAAGTTTGCTTAGATGAAATTAACAAGCACTTTGTACATAATGGTTAGTCTCTTTTAGAAAACATTATAAACAAAACATATAAAACGTTTTTAAATAAACATTTAATTAACATAAATAATATATATAAGTTATTATTCATGAATTTACCTCATAAAATCATATTTTAATTAATTTTTCTTTCAATAGTATCTGGTATTCACATTTTAATTTGGTAATTTTTTGTAAAAAACTTTTCTTAAATTGGATTCTTATTATTATGGATTGCTATACACAATGTTCATTACATATAGACATATTTTCTTATTTATTATGCACAACATACTCACTTTAACTATGAGACCATAGAGTTTACGTTTACTGTCTCTCTGTTTACTCTTTTTGGTGATGTACACATACATATATGTTAACCACATGTGTACTATACATATGAACACTTTAGGTGGTTCTATTAAGTAACGATGTTACTGCACACTTCCACTGTACGCTCCTGTTTGTAGTAACAAGATATACATTCTTTATTTATTGTACAATTTTTTCAGTATAGCATTATTATTGTACTTTTCATTGATCTTTATAATGTAATACCTAGCTGTTTCTAACTTGAATCTAGTTATTTTAAAACTTGTTAAAAATTGTTTTTTCATTTAGAAGCTTTGATATATATGAATGTCTTTTTAAATTTGTGATTGAGCTAAAGTAAGGAAATGACGTTTTATTATAAATGAAGTACTTTGCTTCTTATCTTTGTCTGAAGAAGTTGCTCTATTCAGAGTGACGAAAAGCGCTTCACACTACTCTATTAAATCTTTGACTTATCACACGCTGCTGATTCTCTGTCAGAGTTTGTTTAGCTCTAGAGACCGCCTTGTATGCCAGACAGACGTCACCTCTGAGGAGTCTGTATGAAACAGAGTAGAGGGACAGGGCTTTTAGCCTGTGTATGGTAGATTTTGGAGGGCCTAGATTCTCTTGGTGAGAAACCTCTGTAGTCTCTCCAGCTACTGCATGTGCTTTGCGAGGTACATGCCAAATAGGGCATTGTACTCAATAATGGGCCTTATAAGGGAAGAATACAGGGATGTTATGACCTCCTTGTCCCTGGATGAGATACCCTTACTTATGAGTTGGGCCATGTAGAAAGCGTTTTGTACAATGGAAGCAACATGGTGGTCAAAAGTCAGGCTGCTATCAATCTGGGTGTCCAAATTCCTCATGACTGACTGCGTGCTTAGAACATTGTTATTAATTTGATAATTTGTGGGGACATCTCTCTCCTCAAATTGGGATGATGATGCATTTTTTGTATTCAGCTTGAGGCCATGTTTCTGGCACCAGTCATTTGTTTGGGTGAGACCCTCTTGGGGGATTTCCACGTCACTAGGGAAACTGATGACAGCTCCCAACTTGCAGTCATCTGCAAACATGGTCAGCCATAGCCCACTGGGCCTGTACCTCAGAAAAGTATATCCCAAATAACAGAGGCCCCAAAACTGAACTCTGGAGTATGCCACTCGATACGGATCTACTGCTTGAGGTGCCATCCCCTATTTTGGCTAGGTGGGTTCTATCAGTGAGCCAGTTGGCTACCCATCTGGTGACATATGGATTGATGCCTAGTTGAGAGAGGTTATCTATTATCCCCAAGTGGGGAACAGTGTTGAAGGCTTTGGCCAGGTCAAAGTAAGTGGTGTGCACTGTCTTCCCCTCATCCATGGCTTTGGTGACTGTCTCAAAAAAGTCGACCAGATTTAACAGACATGACCTCCCCTTGACAAACTGTCAAAAAAATCCAAAATTGTGTGGGATCGAGTGTTTGGAGGTTGCCAATGTCCTTGTTAATGAGGTCCATGATAATCTGTTCCATGGCCTTGCAGATCAGGCTAGTTAGGCTGAAGGGTCTATAATTTCCCAGATCAGTGGACGCTCCACCTTTGAGTAAAGGGATGACAGTGGCTGCCCTCCACTCAGCTGGGACAAAACCAGTACTCAGGCTTTTTTTGAATAGGATGCCTAATGGTGCTGCAAGTTCCTGCCTGAGTTCATGTAGGATGCAGCTTGGGATGTTATCAGGTCCCATGAAAGCTGTATTTTTTGACTTTGAGAGAGCAGTGATGACCTGATCCCTAGATATAAGGGAAAGGGGGCAGGTACTGGGAATGGCCTGATTTACTGATGGGAGGACAGAGGGGTGAAATTTTCACTGAATCTGTCAGCCAGCAAGTTTGCTATATCTATGGCATTTGTATATGTGGTGTCCTTGACCACCAGTTCTGAACAGATCTGGGTGCTACCTTTGAGATCATGGACATATGTGAAGAAGGCTAAACCAGAACTGGAAACACAAACACAAACTTGGAAACACAAGTGTCTTCTCATCTGATGAGAAATCCACTTTATTGTAGAACACAAAAGTACTAAAAACTGAATAAGATTAAGCGTTTTCCATTTAACACTTTGGCTTAAATTCTTCAGATAAACGTCACCTAAAATTACATGCTTATAAAACACTGCTCATTAAGCTTAATTAGACAAGTGTTTACAATCAATTAACTTTGAAAATCACTGTAGGTATTGTTTTACAGAGAACCAAGTACCTAGTTTAAACCTCAGCTAAATGTGCTTCATCGCTACAATCTGCAGGTAAGTAATATATACAGGAAATATACAACTATATAAAATTATAAAAAAGTATGTATGTGTAATCAGATGTATATAAATATATATATATTTTACCAATACAAATGTCTAACTAAAACAGTATGCATGTGTAAATAAAATATCACTCTACAAACAATGAGTAACATTTTAACACCAGACTGTGTGTTACATAACTCAGTTAACTAAAACATTTACTAAGTGTTTACAAAGTGTGACTAAGACCATAAGGCACTACACTTATATGTGAAGAAGGCCTTATGACTGTCTCTAGTAGATGTGGCCAATTTGGACTCGAAGTTTGCTTTGGAGGATTTCACTAGTAAGAAGTGGCTGTGTGTGTGTGTGTGTGTGTGTGTGTGTGTGTGTGTGTGTGTGTGTGTGTGTGTGCGCGCGCGCATCAGATTGGGAGAGTGAGAGCGATGTGTGAATGAATGCAGGAATGAATGAAGAAGTGGCTGTGTGTGTGTGTGTGTGTGTGTGTGTGTGTGTGTGTGTGTGTGTGTGTGTGTGTGTGTGTGTGTGTGTGTGTGTGTGTGTGTGAGTGAATGCAGGTATGAATGAGGAAGTGTGTGTGTGTGTGTGTGTGTGTGTGTGTGTGTGTGTGTGTGTGTGTGTGTGTGTGTATGTGTGAATGAATGCAGGTATGAATGAGGAAGTGGCTGTGTGTGTGTGTGTGTGTGTGTGTGTGTGTGTGTGTGTGTGTGTGTGTGTGTGTGTGTGTGTGTGTGTGTGTGTGTGTGTGATCGGGAGAGTGACAGCAATGTGTGAATGAATGCAGGTATGAATGAGGAAGTGACTGTGTGTGTGTGTGTGTGTGTGTGTGTGTGTGTGTGTGTGTGTGTGTGTGTGTGTGTGTGTGTGTGGGTGGGTGTGTGTGTGTGTGCGTGTATGTGTGTGTATGTGTGTGACTGGGAGAGTAAGAGTGATGTGTGAGTGAATGCAGGTATGAATGAGGGAGTGACTATGACCGTGTGAGAGATCGGAAAAGAGTGAGAACGATGTGTGTGGGTGAATGCGTGCATGAATGCAAAAGAGACTGTGTGTGTGTGTGTGCGTGTGTGTGTGTATGTGTGTGTATCACGGGGGGAGAGAGTGAAGAGTGAGAGTGATCCCTGGCAGCAGCAGCAAGTCTGGACCATACCACTGGACACATACCTCTCACCCTCAAATCAAGAAATCTGGACAAATCCAAAAATAGTGGGGTGCAAAGGCACAAAACAGGGACACTTTTAAGTACTGCTCTCACAAACTTAAAAAGTTGACAGAAATGCAGGTTTTGCATTAGCATGAATTTTCTGAAGGGTATGAAGTATGAAACTCAACTGTCTGTCATTATTTTCTAACTTCAACCTCAATGATCTTCCAGTGATTTGCCAGAAAACAATTTTATGAGAAAAAGAACAAAAATATGAGGCAAAAATCTGAACATTCTGCAAAAATCTATACAGTTGAGAGGTATCCTGGACAAAGCCAAATAATAGGGACAGATTTTAAATATTGCTCTTATAAACTTAAAGTTAATAAGGCTGCCATTAGGTTTGCTTACCTCTTAACCATAGCAGATCAGTGTTATGCTGTTAAGCAGAATGTACGCTTTTTTTTTGGTAATTGTCTTTTGATTGTACTTTTTGGGCTTTTCTCCCCAGGTCTCCTAGTCCAGTCGGGTAGCCTTATTAAACAAATGTCAAACTAATAAATAAATAAATAATTGAAATATGCACTTTATGGGCATTCGGGCGGGGGGGCGCCTTGGAAAAACCTGAATTCAGCAATGGAGCCGAGAATCGAAAAGGTTTGGGAGCCACTGGTTTAAACCATCCCTCAGGAGGTTGTACTCAGCTTTGGAGAAGTTGTTTTTATTGACCCTAGTTAGAATGGGGATAGGGGAGATGGTGACTACGAACGTGACTGCTTTATGGTCGAATCATACAAAGGAGGATGATACTGCAGGGATGTTGCAGTGGTTACTCATGTTGGTTAATACCAAGTCCAAGACATTATCACCTCTTGTGGGGGTATCGACTAGCTGTTCCAAAGCATTTGCATTGACAAAAATCGAGGAATCTCTGGGCATTTGTGTTCTGGCAAGAGTATTTCTTCCAGTCTATTTTTGGGTAGTTAAAGTCACCCAGGATCAGGGTATAAGGATTGAATCTTGATAGATACGAAGAGGTCTAGATAGGCAGTTTGGGCATCTTGGGTCAGATTTAGGGGCCGGTAGCTAGCTATGAATTGTATAGGGGGCGTGTCAATAGTTAAACTGCACCTGGAGTGTCTCCTGTGCATCATACTGTTTGACCAGCTTGGAGGTGTGTATGTCTTTAATATATATTGAAACTCCACCTCCTTCGGCTATACTACCCACAGTTTGGGATCTGAATGTATGATAAGATGAGTAACCAGGTAAGGCTGGGGTGCTCTCCGCAGCGTTGAACCAGGTTATTGTGACTGCACAGATGTCAGCATTTTCCAGGGTTAGGAATGCTTGCAATGAGTGCAGTTTCATATCACCTCTGTATCCTTAGTGCTGTAACAAGAAATGTCTGAGCAAAGTTTGCTGCCTGCAGTAATATCCTATAATGCCGTGCCCATGAAAATTTTGCATTAGGTTTTGATTTGTCTACTTTCTGTTAAAAGAGCGAGACCAGCGTTTTCAAAATGTGAAATGCTTTTGAGTAACCTGATGTAATTCTAAGTAAACTATTAAGCAGCTACAATATTTTCCTCAGTCTTTACAAAAATAGGTAACAAACATACTTTCCTGTTCACCGAATGCTTGAGCAGCTATGATGCTTTGCATAGCAGCTCTTAGCAGACAGAGACTATCCAAGCACAAAGGAGCATATCTAAGTTGTTAAAAGTGTACCTCTGACTCCCATAATAACATTCTGATACCTCAGATGAAGTACGTGACTGACAGACCAGAGCCTGCACATATTGGTAGGCACAGGTCTTTTTAAGGCTTGAAACACACAATGCTTCTTAGTCGGGAATTGTGTGCCAGAACTATTCTAGTGAGGTGGGCGTGTATGCACACATATGATGAAGTCATTTTGCACTTTAGTAGGAGAGGGGCAGGTCATTTGACATCGGTAAGGTTCAGCCGCAGTGAAGATAAATGTAAGAAGGGAAATGTCTTTCACATAAAAACCTAACAGCTGCAGGAAAGGAAAGGACAAGAAAGGAAAGGACAGGAAAGGAAAGGGAAGGGAAAAAAGAAGTTATGTACTCACCATAACGTTCCATCTGAGTAGGTAAACTTCATTTGTCAGCAACTTGTGGGTTTCAGATCCGACACAGATCAGAACTGGCAGCAGACCAAGCAAAAAGATCCGAGCTCCAAGCTCCTCCCCCCTACCCATACTACACTGCAACCTCCTCCCAATCCTCAGATCGAGTTTGCCACTCCATACGTGACACCAAACTAAAACTTGAGACCCCTGAACCAAGGACAAACATGAAGCTCGTGAACTCCGAACATCGCGCTCAGCAAAAATAATAGCCAAGGTAAGGGGGAAGGAAGGAGGGACGGTTGCTGACAAATGAAGTTTACCTACTCAGATGGAATGTTATGGTGAGTACATAACTTCTTTATCTGAAGTAGTTAACTTCACTTGATCAGCAACCTGTGGGACAGAGTCCCCAGCTACCCAAAATCTTAGGAGGCCCTTAAGGAAGGATAATCTGGAGCACTGCAGAGTCAAAGGAAGCACTTCCTCTACACACCAAATCCAGTTTATGAGTAATAAAGGTGTGAGAAGATGCCCAGGTAGCCGCTGAGCAAATGTCATCCAGGGAAACTCTAGACCAGAATGCACAGACGTTGCCACAGAATGTGTAGAACGAGCATGAACTCCTACTGATTCTGGTAAACCAAGCTCTCTATCTGCTTGTAGGATACAAAGGGAAATCCACCTAGCGAGAGTTACCTTTGAAACTGGTTTCCCTAAAAAAGGCTTAGCAAAGGAAAGAAAAAGTTGATCAGATTTATGAAAGACCACCATCCTGTGCAAATAAAAACGTAACTGCCTGTGAACATCCAGCAAATGAAGTTTGTATTCCCTTTGTTCTGAAGATTAGGGAAAAAAACAGGCAAATTAATAGATTGATTAATGTTTGTCTCAGAAGCAACTTTAGGGAGAAAAGACAGATTAGTCCTGAGAGACAACCTGCCCTTATGAAACACTAGATATGGGGGTTTCATACAAAGAGCCTGAAGCTCCGACACTCTCCTGGCTGAGGTGATACCTACCAGAAAAGCCATCTTCCATGACAAGTATTTTAAGTCAACTGATGCTGAGGGCTCAAAAGGAGGTGCAACTAAGGCCTGAAGAACCGCAGTCAGATCCCACGGCGGGGACAGATTCTTAATAGGAGGTCTCAAAAGAAAAGTGCCTTTCAAAAAATTCTTACAAATTCTGGCTGCAGCGAGAGAGCCTAAATTGTCCCCTACAATTTATTGGGGGTGGGAGGATGACATAATGGTTAAGGTGTTTACCTTACCTTAACAAGGTGGGTTTGATTCTCACATGGGGGGGTGGGCTGCTAGGGCTTCAATTCAAAAAAGGGCGGTTAGCCTAGCACTAACCTATGAACCTATGGAAATGAAAAATAGCCACCAGCTGGACTTTCACTGTGGAAGAGCTGGCTCCTTGCTGGAAGATATGCGACAAAAAGTCTAATACCACTGGGATCGGAGCAGTAAAAGGATCCAGATTTCTCTGTGAAGCCCAAATGGAGAAACGTCTCATTTGCTACAGTAAATTTTCCTGGTAGAGAATTTATGTGCCACAAACAAGATGGATTTAACAGGGGAAGAGATACCGGGAGTCCTAGCAACTAGTGGAACTGGAGCAGCCAAGCTTTGAGCTTCAGGCTGTCCAGATTTGGAAGAAGCATTCCCGAGGGATGATGAATCAGATCCAGAATGGGATCCAAGATCCAGGGTGAAGCTATGAGATGAGACCGTAGGCAGGGAAACCAGACTTGACAAGGCCAGAATCGGGCTATGAGGATCATTCTGCTCCCCAATCGATGAGTTTTCTGTAAGAATTTTGTCATGAGCGGGAGCAGGGGATACGCATAAAGAAGACAGGGTGGCCAAGCATGAACAAGTGTGTCTCTGGGGGCTTCCCCCACTGGGGGGGTTAGAGTGAAAAACTCACTGCACTTCGCATTGGATGGCGATGTGAAGAGATCCCAGCAAGGCTGACTCCATTTCAGGAAGATCTGTTCCGCTACACAAGGGTTCAGAGACCACTCATACGGAAAAAGGATAGTTCTGCTCAATTTGTTTGCCAAGATGTTGGACCGACCCGGAATGTGCGTTGCTATCAGAAAGCAGTTGGTGGAGATCGTCCATTCCCAAACTCTCATGGCTTCTTGACAGAGGGGATAAGACTTGATTCCCCCTTGTTTGTTGATATACCAGACCACTGACATATTGTCTGACTGGATCGCAATACTTCCCATAGAAAGATAAGCATGAAGGGCCTGCAACACTAAAAGGACCATTCTCATCTCTAGAACATTTATATGCAGAACGGTCTCACTTTGAGTCCACGTGCCTTGAACAATCCTGCCCAAACAGTGCCCCCCCCACCCCAGGTGGGAGGTGTCTGTGGTCACTGTGGCTTGGGGTTGGGGTACAACAAAAGGACGTCCCTCCTGCAAATTCCGGGATCGGAGCCACCACGTGAGAGAATTTCTGCACACTCTGCTCAGAGGATGGGAAAATCTAGAGGTTGATGAAGTATCGACCACTGAACTTGCAACATCTACTGTAAAATTCTCATATTCAGATGAGCACAAGGGATCAGTTTAATAGCTGCTGCCATGGACCCTAAGGCTCTCAGGACTAATTCCTCTGGGGGTGCAGGGGACTGCAGAAATGCTAACACATGAAGTGTCAGGCTGTGTAGTCTGTCTGGAGTTAAAAATGCCCTGGCCTGAAGAGAATCTTCTCACCCTTATGAAGTCTAACACTTGAACAGGTTAAGGGGAAGACTTCCTGAGATTTATAGTGATCCCCAGCCGAGGTGATATCTGGAGAAAGAAATCTCTGGCTAGTAAGAGTAGATGCCTAGTGGGGGCGGTGAGAAGCCAGTTATCCAGGTATGGGAAGAACTGAATGCCCTGAAGTCTCAGGTGGGCCACTACAACTGCCATGACCTTGGTGAACATCCTGGAGGCTGTGGTGAGACCGAAGGATAGGATCATGAATTGATAACAACTGGCCCCTAGCTGAAAGCGGAGGAACCTCCTAGATTGCCTGTCCATCAGGATGTGGTAGTATGCATCCTTGAGTACTATCGAGCACAACCAGTCTTCCTCCTGCAAGAAGGGCAGGATGGATTGAAGCGTGACCATCCGTACCTTTTCCTTGGCAATGAACAGGTTCATTACTGATAGGTCGAGGATCGGCCTTAGATCCCCCATCTTTTTTGACACCAAAAAGAACCTGGAATAGATGGCTGATCCGGACTGGTCTGGGGGCACCTGCTGCATGGCTCTTTTTTCTAGTGGCTTTTGTATTTCCAGAGCTGCGGCCTCTCCTGAGTGGGTGGGATGTCTGGGAGGCACCTTGTATAAGGGGGCTTGTTTGTGAAGGGAATAGAATAGCCTCTGGATATTATTTGAAGTACCCAGCGATCTGTTGTGATGGATTCCAACTGGGCTAGGTGCATCGAAAAACGCCCCCCCCCCTCGACTGCCTCCAGAGAGGAGCAGTCAGGCAACCCCTCAGGGCTGATGCGCGGATCAATCTGCAAAAGGTTCCCGTGACCCGAAGTTCTTCGGCCCCCTCTGGCAGCCACAGATGTGGTTAGCGAAGAAGCTGTGGAAGAAGAAGCAGAAGCTGATTCCGTGGGTAGAAGACCCGCCAGAATTAACTTGTTCCTGGGATTCCGCAGGGCTCGGGGGTTGAAGGCCGCACAGATTTTGCAGCCGGATGACAAATGAGGCACCCACAAGCAAACCACACAGAGTGTGACCGTCGGCTGGTGACAGCTTGTGGCCACACTCTGTGCACTTAGAGAAAGTCACTTTATGACTTTCTGACATAGTAAACACACACACACACACACACACACACACACACACACACACACACACACACTCTAAGGGTGGGAAGGGGGGCCTACACTGACAGAAAGTTAACAACTTTCTAACTACAAAACGCAAATATCTAGTGAGGAAGGAAACCCGTAATGAGAGATAAACTAATAGTTATCTATAGAAATATCAAAGGGGCACACACAGACCAAAAAATTTCGAAAAACCCTGACAAACTTGCCTGGAGCTCAAAAATCCCATGCTGACAAAGCCGCGGCAAATAAGATCTGGGGATCGGAAGGATGTTGCAGTGTAGTATGGGTATGGGGAAGGAGCTTGGAGCTCAGATCTTTTTTTGCTTGGTATGCTGCCGGCTCGGATCCGTGTCAGATCCGAAACCCACAAGTTGCTGATCAAATGAAGTTAACTACTTCAGATAGACTATTTTGAGACAGAAAGACAGAAAGGAAGTGCATTTAAGGAAATGTAAATATGAGTAAATAATTGGCTATTTCTGAGTTAAGGGCTTGAGGAATTGTATGCATCACATTGTTTAGACATACAAGTTTGTGAGGAGCTAGACATGCTACAATTAAAAAAAAAAAAACAGATCTGTTTGTCATCTTAAAACCATTAATTATGCAGTTGAGTTTCCCACCTTTGTGAGAATCACAGGGGTCAACCCAACTGAATTATGTAACAGAACAGCCTCACCCTGGGGAAACCACCTTCCTGATTGTGGTACTCCCCTTGCTAAGTAAGTATCCCATGGATAACTTGAGTATTTTTACGTGAAGTTTTATTAAAACCGGAATTTGTCATGCAACTTTACAATTAATTTTCAACAAAGGATTTAGTGGTGAACATGAACATCCGTGCTTTAAGACCCAAGACTGGATAAGGCAATCCATTAAACATGATCTTTAAGCCATCATAACATTTTTACTGTCCTTTCACCTTTCTGTGTTAAATCTTCTTGCTGTAGTTTAGTACCCTAGATGGTTTCGGAACACAAGAACACATGCTCCTAGTCTGTCTCTGGTCTCCTTCCCCGCTCCCTGCTCTACTTATTCCTGGTCTGTCTTCACCAGAGTGTTAAACTTGTAGCTCTGATTCAAAGCAACCCTTATAGAATCTGTTTAGTCTCCTGACATATTCTTTATAATTCCAGTATTCTTCTCCATAGAAATCCCTCTGTAGAAAAATATTTTTCTAAATTTACCTGAGGTCACAATAGACAGATTTTCTAATCCTTTGTAGCCCCCTTCTAACCACTCTCATCCTTTATTCTCCATGCCCCTCTAACTTTCCTCTTAGGAACACTCTTCCCATTCTTCACTGTCTCATGCTCTCTCCCTGTCTCTTCTTCACTCCCTTTCTTCTTTCTGCAGGAATGTCACTCCTCCACCATGTTTTTGTGTTGTGAAGAAAACTCTTGGTCCAAAAAGTTTAGATTCTACTTCTAGCCCTCCTGATACTTCCTACTGACCTGCAGCATATCACACAGCAGAACAGATACATGCATTTAGTTTTTTATTGTACATGAGTCAGATGAGTGTAACATTGTGTAAATAGTACTGGAGCATAACATCCAATTACTACAGAACTGTAAATATGTACCGATTGTCCTTGCATGTGCAATGTAAACATCTGATACATTTCAATGGCAACAGCTTAAATTTGTGAGTCAGACAGAATTAAGTTTACATGGCCTACTAGTTCTGCCATTTTATAAGTGCAACAGCAAGGAATTGTATACTACCTAACAAAACTTTGTTCAACTGCTATCTTACAGTGTTGCAAGGCTGAGACTGTGTAATGTACTGATAACAATTAAAAATGCTTATGTGTAGTTTAGAGCAAAACTCTTGTCTTACCATTATGTAGAGTTTATTATGTTCTAACTGTCCTGCAAACAATTACAATGCCTCAAGTCTGCTGTTTAATTCTCCTGAAAGTAATAGCTGTTTCCTGGAGATTTAGATTTGCTGGTCTCACCTAACTCTCTGTCTCCTCTCTCATATATCATCTCCCTCCTCTCAGTTCCCAATCCACTGCTCTATCTTTATCTCCCTGCCTCATCCCCTCCAATCCCTATTGCTCTCTGTAAACCCTCTATCTGCCTATAATACTGACCTAAGCATCCTTTCTGTCAGCCTTTAAACTATAACTCATCATCCACTGCCTGCTGTGTGTACTTCACTTTAAACCCCCTCTGATTAACACCCTTCCACCCCCTATCTCTCTCACCTCTTCACTTTTCAGGCTATTACTTTATAGTGTACAATGTCTGCAACTGAACAGTGATTATACCCATGTGGTGATGATCTTACACACCAGCTCAGCCTCTCTCAATGTTTTATGCATTTGCATAGCTGACTACATGCCTCTCTGGCATACACTTCACATAAGCTGCCCTAAAACACTGTGATAGCCCTGGAAATCATTCCACTCAATATTCTTTTACCATTTCTGTCTTTCCTTCTAACTGCTTTTTGCTGCTACTATCCCATCTGCTACATCTTAACCACTAACTACCAGTCAGACTTCTTCCCCACAGTCAAACTCCACCCTCCTCCTACGTATTTTTCTCTCTACTTACTCCAGACTGCCTTATCCCCCTCACAGCTAATACCAGTTACTGCAGTCTCTATAACCACTCCTAGTAGAAACTTTTATTTTTCTACCTCCACTTTTGCAACCCTCAGATTAAATAAAAATGATTCCTAAGAATTGTACTGATCTAGCTTGAGGAGCTGCTAGCTGAACTATAACTACACGTCTCTCCATTATCCATTACTGACTACCCTTGTTGATCCTAACAATTCCAGGGCCCCGCCATGAACAGTTCAGAGAGAAAGGTTGCCCCAGTTGTTATAAGTTCCACTCCATACTGGTGCACAAGGCGTACACTATACAAGAACTTAGATTAATCAGCCATATGTTCTATCCTTGTAAAGACACAATAGAGCTTCACACTCCAGTCTCAAACCAGGTAAAGAAAGTCATTTGTAAGCTGAACAGCCCTAATGTGAACACCCATACAAGATAGTAAACACCAGTGTAATGTCACCGAGTCCCCCTCAAGCAACTGTAAATAGTGTAAGCAAAATTACATTTTGCGCTGTGTTGGACATCCCACTCTAAGCCTCTGCTGTCTATTCAGCTTTAAATGTTACTACTAGGTTCACATTAGTGTCCCCCTGATGGTTTCTGCACAAAAAAGGTAACCTCCTACTCCTATTCTGTCTTTAGTTTTCCACCGCACTTTTGCTCCACTTATTCCCAGTCTGTCTCTTCCCTTCTCTAGAGTTAAATGTCTTGTTCTGATACAAGGCTAAACTCCCAGAACATGCTTACTATATTCTTTATGAATTTAGTGTTCATCTACACAGAAATCCCTCTGCAGAAATAACATTCTAAATTCACCTGACTTTTTCTACAGATATTTTTTTTTTCAAATTCTTTGCATTCTGGTTGGGTGAAAACACACTTCACTCATCTACCCTTCCCCCAATCCCACTCACCCCACTGTTTTCTACACTAATACAGAGACACATCACACAAAAAGAAGTTATGTACTCACCATAGCATTTCATCTGTGTTGTATATTTTCATTCTTTCTCTACATGTGGGTAGGAATCCAAGCCGCTTTTACAGCTCATGGATACTGCAAACTCTCGAGTTCCTCCCTTACCCATAATACTCTAGTCCCCTTCTATACCTCAGAGTTTGTTTGCTGCCCTTTATAGCTAAAAAATGATGCAAGAAATAATGGTTGTATGAGAAACCACTATCAAGCTCAAAAAACAGGAACTTTGGTTCCCATGGTATTTTCACATTCTTCCAGAAGTCAAAAACAAGAAAGTTAGGGGACTGGATGAGGGTAGTTGAGGAAGAATGAAACTGAACAACATAGATGGAACGTTATGGTGAGTACTTAACTTCTTTATCTGATGTCAATTTTCATTCATTACTCAAGATGTGGGACAGAGTCTCCAGCTACCTAAATCCTGGGCTGAAAGCTGCTCTTTTCTTACAGACCAGATCAATTTTGTAATGAGTAATAAAAGTATGAGGATTAGCCCAAGTAGCTGCAGCACAAATATCACCCATGGAAGATCTGGATAGAAATGCTGAGGAGATTGCCATGGATCTAGCTGAACAAGCCCTCAAGGTAGTTGGCAGGGATAAACCCAATTTGTTGAAGACAAAAGAAATGCAATCAATTAGCCACTTAGCTAAAGTTATTTCTGTAAATGGCTTTGCTAATCTTGATTCTCCATAGGAGACAAATAATTGATCTGATTTTCTGAATTTCTTATTTCTATATAGATAGAAACGTAATTGTCTGTGAACATCCAGCAAATGTTAAATGTACTCTCCTTTGTTCGAGATATGTGAGAAGAAAACTGGAAGGATGATAGATTGATTAATGTTGGATCCTGGCACCACCTTAGGAAGAAAAGATGGATTGGTTTGTAACTGCACCCTATCTTTATGAAAAATGAAATAAGGAGGTTTAGAAGATAAAGCTTGGAGGCGGCCGCAGTGGTGCAACAGTTAGCGTTGTCACCTCACAGCAAGAGTTTCTCCATTTCGATCCTCGGCTGGGGTGCCTTCTGTCCAGAGTCTGCATGTCCTCCCTGTGGTCACGTGGGTTTCTTCCCAGTGCTCCGGTTTCCTCCCACATCCCAAAGATGGATTGGACAGTCTAAATTTACCCTAGGTGTGAGTGCATGCATGTGTGTGCTTTCTGTGGAAGGTTGGGTGCTGGGTTGGCAACTCAACACCGTAGAAACTCCACTGCGAATCATAAACGGACAGGTGATCTGCTGTGGCAACCCCTAACCGGGAAAAGCTGAAAGAAGAAGATATAACTTGAAGTTCTGAAACTCTCCAAGCCGATGTTATGGCTACTAAAAATATAGTTTTCCAAGTTAAAAACTTTAATTCACTTTGTTGCCAGTTCAAATGGTGACTGAGTCAGGGCTTGTAACACCAAATTCAATATCCATTGTGGAGCAGGATCTTTAAAGGGAGGTCTTAGTAAAAAGGTTCCTTTTATAAATGCCTTACAGGCTCATGATGACACTAAGGTAGAACTGTCAACTCCAACATGAAAATGAGAAATAGCAGTTAATTGTACTTTAACTGTTGATAAACTGGCCCCTTCATTAAAACAGTAGTCAAAAATTCAAGAACTGTGGGTACTGGCACTGAAAATGGGTCAATTTTTTTCTGTTATGACCAAAAAGACAAATCTCTTCTATTTACTTTAATAAATCTTTCTAGTGGAAGCTTTGTGGGAAAACAAAAGAATGAGATGGACAGGGAAGAAGAGTCTGAGCTGTCTAGTTATCAATGGAATTGGAGAAAGTATGCAGTCAACTTTAGACCCAAAATGTCTGGGTGAATCATGTCTGTTGGGTGAGACAGAAGGTCTGGAACTGGATCCAAGATCCACGGGGGATGAACTAGATGAGGCCAAAGGAAAGGGAACCAAATCTGATGAGGTCAATAAGGGGCAATGAGGATTACTGTGCTCTTCAGTCGAGATACTTCCTGAAGGAACTTGGGGATTAGAGGAGTTGGGAGTAAGCATAGAGGCCACCAAGGGGCCAATCGTGGATAGAGTGTCTCTTGGTGACTCCCCTCATGGGGAGATCAGGCCAAAAAACTGCTGCACTTGTTGAGGGGAGATGCAAAGACGTCACAGTGTGGCTGGTCTCATTGACAGAATATCTTCTCCGCTATTTTCATGTTTAGAGACCACCTGTGAGGCATTAGAATAAACCTGCTTAACTTGTCTGCTATCACACTGAATTTCCCCGAAATGTGTATTGCTATCACAAACTGACTGGATGGCCTCACCCACTGCCACACTTGCAGAGCTTCTTGACATAAGGGGTAACATCTGATGCCTCTTTGTTTGTTGATGTATGAGAGTACTGGCATGTTGTCCGACTGAAATGCAATATTCCCTGAAGGGAGAGAGTCTTAAAAATCCTGCAATACTAGGAGAACTGCTCTCATTTCTAGGACATTAATATACGTGTTGGCCTCTTCTGGGGACCAGGTGCCTTGGACCATCTTTCCCAAGAAGTGTCCCCCCACCTGAATTGGGATGTGTCCATGGTCACAATGCCCTTGGATTGAGGAAGCATGAAAGGGCAGCCCTGTGAAATTTGTTTTGAGCAAATCCACCACCTGAGGTACCTTTTGCATGCCTGAGTTATTTTGATCTGGGTGGACAAAGGTTGGTACAGAATGGATACTGAGTAGCCAGGGTCCACTGAAGAATTCTTATATGCTATCTTACTAAAGAATCCAAAATTATGGCAGCAGACGTGGACCCTAAAGCCTGGAAAATCAGTGGGGCTGACAGTGAGTTCTGAATTATCTTTTGGACATGAAATCAAATAATTTGCACTTTTGACAAAGGAAGGAAGGCTATCACTGTTAAAGTACTGAACAAGGCTCCTATAAATTCTAGTACTTGAGTTGGTTCTAGATGAGCTTTGTTGAGATTGGCGGTAATGCCTAAGTAAGAGCAAGGTTGGAGTACATACCATAATCTCTTGCTTTGATCAGTAGATGCCTGGTCGGAGTGGTTATAAGCCAGTCATCCAGGTAAGAAAACACTTGGAATTTGTGCAGTTTATAGTGGGGTACTACTACTGCCATGCATTTGGTAAACACTTTGGGAGCTGTGGAGAGGCCAAAGGGCAGTGCTCTGAATTGATAATGACTGACTCCCAGTCAGAAGCATAGGTATCTCCTACATCGCCTATGCATTTTTATGTTATAGTACGCATCCTGAAGATCTGTTGAGCACATCCAGTTGTCCTGCTGCAGGAACGGCAAACTGGATTGAAGTGTGACCATCCTGAACTTTGTATACTGAACCAATTTGTTCAGATTGCTGAGATCCAGAATTGGTCTCCAGGCCCTGTTTTCTTTGGCACTAAAACTAATTTTGATTAAGTTCCGGATTCTTTCCAGTCCTGGAAGACTTGCTGGATGACTCTTTTTTTCTAACAGCTTTTTACTGACAGAACTGCTGCTTTCCTCTGACTGGGTTGAACATTAGGAATGCTGTTTACTTTTGAAGGAGGGGGTAGGGAAAAGGGATTTATATGACCTCTGGAAATAATTCTCTGCACCCATGTATCTTTTGTAATCTCTAGCCAGGTTCTCTGGTGCAGGGATAGACGACCCCCGACTGCCTCCAGAGGTGAACAATCGGGCCTCCTTTCAGGAGCACTGGTAGGGTCTGTCAGAGAAGGAATCTCTGGACCCCTGGTTCTGCAGGTCTCCTCTGCCATGTGGGTGGCATCTTCCATTAAAATGACTCCCTCTGCTCCTAGGGGAACTATCTCCACGTGGATCATGGAAAGGACTCTGGGACTTTCTGAACCACATTTTCCAACCACCTCATTGAATCCTAAAGAAGTTTCTTTGAAAGGTCGATAAAATGTACGCCCATTGCAGACAGAATCTTACCATCTTGCTCACACCTGGAGAGTGTATCTTTAACTTTAGGGCCAAACAAAGAACTTCCCTCAAAAAGTGCACAGACGAAGAAAGACTTGAAGGGCTCCGCAGAAATCACAGAGGGGCATCCAGGCATGTCTCCTTATGGAAATGCCTGAAACCGCCACCCTTGAGGTACCTTCAGCTGCATGTGAAATGAGCCTCATGGATGGATTTGCAATGGACTGTAAGGCAGCCAACTGTTATATAAAGGAAGCCTGTGCCTCAGCAGTTATTGTCCTGAGAGGAATTTGGAGAGTTCTTTAATGAAACCCCTCTGAAGACTCGTGAAATGTGTCAAATACACACACTTCCCCAGTCTGTCCAATGCCCAAGACTCCGTGTTAGGGGGATGAACAGATGAAGTCTGCTCCACAAGTTCTTTCTTTGTGGCCGCTGATATGACCATGGCATTGCTCCAGAACTCTTTTCCCTTTGGTCGTGCCAGGATCCTATCTGGTCTCTTAGGGATCAGCTCAACAAAATAGGGTTCCTTCCACACCAGCAGGGTGTGGATCCCCAGGGTAAATTTTCTATTTCCCATCCACTCATCAAGATTTCTCTTGAAGACGGCCAGTGAGGTGCTCTGTATATAAAGGCAATATCTGTCCCTGATTTTAGTCCTATGGCCCCCATTATTTTTTTTTATTTTTTCTTGATTCTTGAGCTAAGATGTTGAGAGTTATTTTTTGAGGGGAAGAGGGGAAGGTTGCAATAGTAACATTCACTATTCTGATATTAGTGAGTTGGCAAGATAAATTCCTCAGTGGCAGTTATTTATGCATTTATTCATGCATTAAATTGCAACAAAACACCTGTGTTATACACTCAAAGTTAAACAAGTGCCTGAATGTGTTTGTGTGAGTATGCATGTGTGTACGTATGGGGGATGGGTGAAGATGCTCTTAACTTTCCGTGATTTTGCAGAATGTCTTTGAGTTTTGCATTTCCCATTTTGGTCCATTCCTCATAAAAGTCTTTGTTGTTTTTCTGGTAAATCAATGAGTATTACAGTCAGTCAATAATGATGACAGGCACTTGGGTTTTAGACTTAGCCTTCAAAAAAGCATAATAATGTAAAGCCTATAACAAGTTTCTAAATATATAAAGGCAGTAGAACTCCCTGATTTTGGTCCTTTCTCCATCGTTACTTTTAGTTTTTCCCTTGATTCTTGGGGTAAGAGGTTCCGACATATGTGTGTGGGTGGGATTGCTTAGTATTTTGATATTTAGCTGTAAATTGTTGCTGGATCAGTAAGTTACCTTTTGATTGAAGATTATGCTTCTGTACATTGTTCTTTCCAGTGCAAGTGTGTGCTGTACACCTCACAACTTGTCTATGAATCCTGGCTGATGTGTATCCTAGTACAGTCCATTTAGTCACGGCTATTGCCTGCGGACAGAAATCCATTTCTGCGGATGAACATGGAAAAAAAACAAAATGAAAAAATGCATTTGAATAAAGAAAGTAATTCACACAAGAAATGTGGTTTCAACTTGCCACGTTTACTTAACTGTACTGCAAGAGTGAACTCTTATCTGTTTGACACTCAACAGTTGTCTGATTATGTTTACACACTCAGACATAGAACCACGCTCACATAGACACTTGCAAACACACACACACACACAAACACACACACACATTTTTTTTGCCCCTGCTCCATGCAGATCATCATCCCTCATCTTAGCCTAATGACCAATATTTTCTCCATCACCAAAGGTGGGAGTCTGCCAAAAGAAGCCATCATTAAGGCAGCCATCAAGAGGTGGTCCACTGTTTTTCTTGTTTTGGCCCTACATCCACCACACATACTCAGTTATTAAGGAAGCTAGGGCATGCAATAGGTTGAAGGCACTGGGCAGTTCCTCATTTCTGCAAGAGGAGAATACCATCAAGTATCTCTGCCCACTAATAAGAGAACCACGGCAGATGGAAATCATATCATGCCTCTATGCTCTCAAGAGTTTGCAACCCCCCCCCAGAGAGAGGTAATTTGACCATGCTCCTTCATTCCTCCTTCTCCCCACCTGGCTCTTGCAGTGCTAGAGCCACTAATAGAACCCCATCACTTTTGTCAGGGCTTCATCCCTCTGCTGAAGGCCACACATATGTTTTCATTCATTATCATGATATTTTGACTTGGGTCATGTATTACAACTAGTTAGAAATGTTTGTGTGTGTGTGTGTGTGTGTGTGTGTGTGTGTGTGTGTGTGTGTGTGTCTACGCATGCATATATATTTGTGGAGGAACATAGATATAAATATCCCTGATTTTGCAGAATGTCTGATTTTATTTTTATTGAGTCATATTTTGGTCTGTTCCTTATAATGTTTGCATTTTTTCTGGCAAATCAATGAACACTATATTCATTAAACAATGACTACGGACACTTGAGCTTCAGATTTAATAGCTTTCAAAAAACATGCCAATGCAAAGCTTGTACTAAGGTCCTAAGTATATAAAGTCAGTAATTCTCCTTGATTTTCATCTTCTAGCCATCATTTACTTATTCATTTTTAGTTTTCTCCTTGACTTTTAAAATAAGAGCTTGAGACATATGTGAGGAGGGTGGTTGCATACTTTATTTTGAAAGCAGTGAAATAGGAAGATAAATTCTTGTGTGGCAGTCATTTACATATTTATTCATTCATTTGATGCAATGAAATGTCTGAAGTACACAGTCACAGTCATACAAGTAGCTATAACTGATGGCCATCTGAGTGTCTGCATGTGTATATATATATATATATATATATATATATATATATATATATATATATATATATATATACACACATACATGTACGTGTGATTGTGCATGTGCCTATAAGCACATATGTTATAGCAGCCCTCAGTGAGACCAGGTTCGCAGATGGAGGCCAGATGACAGAAGTCAAAGCTGGTTATACATTTTTCTGGAGTGGCTGCAACAGCAATGAATGTCGTGAAGCAGGAGTGGGTTTTGCCATTAGATCTAATTTGATCAGCAAGTTAGCTAGCCTCTCAAAAGCATTCAACGACTGACTCATGTCTCTGTGTTTCTCCCTCAAAAGAAAGTGCCACGCCAACTTCATCAGTGCATATGCCCCTACCCTGACAAACACACAGGAGATCAAAGACAAGTTTTATGAAGACTTGGCATCCCTCATAGCACCTATGCCCAAGGTGGACAAGCTCATCATTTTAGGCGACTTCAATGCCAGAGTCAGTGAAGACTACCAGACATGGGGGGAGTTATTAGGAGGAATGGAGTCGGCAAAAGCAACAGCAATGGTCATCTACTTCTGAAGACCTGCACAGCTCTTGACCTGTTGATCACAAACACAATCTTCCACCTACTTAACCATAACAAGATGCCCTGGATGCACCCATGCAGCAAGCACTGGCATCTTACTGATTATGTCATAGTAAGGAGAAGGGACAGGCAGGATGTTAGAGTGACTAAGGCCATGTGTGGCACAGACTGCTGGACAGATCACAGACTCATCCTCTCAAAACTCAAAATGCACATCCAGCCCAGGCATCACCTGCAGGGGAAAAAAGACCAATAGGCGCTTGAATGTCAGCAGTTAGAATGGCACTCTGTGCACCAGAATCTCAGTGAGGACCTTGAGAGTAAGCTTGACCAACTCAGCTTTGGCACCAACGGTGCAAAAGAGGACTGGGCAGCTTTTAGGGACATGGTCTACAATACCGCTCTTACTCACTTGGACCTGAACACAAGCAAACGCCAGGACTGGTTCAATGACAATGATGAAGACATTCAGAAGCTGCTGGATAAGAAGTGTGAAGTCTTCTGATCCCTCCAGCAAGACACCACATCTGTCTCCAAGAAAGCAGCCTGTAACTCCATCAAAAGCAATGTTCAAGCAAAGCTCAGAGAGATGCAAGACTTCTGGCTCAGCAGAAAGGCAGATGAGATCCAGAAGTACGCTTGACAGCAACAACTTCAAGCATTTCTACGATGCCCTGAAGACCATCTGTGTGCCACAGTCCTCTGGAACATCACCACTGCTCAGTGACAACGGGTCCACCCTGCTCACTGACAAGAATGCCATCCTGGAAAGATGGGATGAGCACTTCAACAATGTCCTGAACAGTCCTTCCTCCATCAATGTCGAAGCCATTGACCGTATGCCACAAGTCACCATTAGCACTAGCTTGGCAGAACCTCCAAAGTAATCAGAGGTTAAGGAAGCAATTAAGCTTTTCTCCAATGGTAAAGCATCAGGCTCTGACTCCATCCCAGCCAAAATCTACAAAACAGGGGGACCAGTCTTGTTACAGAAGCTCATCGAGCTCTTCTAGACCATGTGCCAACAGGAAGTTATCCCTCAAGAGCTTAGGATGCCTCCATCATCCATCTCTACAAGAGAAAGGGAAACAGGCCACCTTGTGAAAACCACAGAGGAATCTCTCTCCTGGTCATTGCCCGCAAAGTCCTTGCCAGAATCCTCCTCAACTGCCTTACTCAACACATGGAAGATGGACACCTGCTAGAGCGACAGGGCGGCTTTAGAAAAGGCCGAGGGACAGTGGACATGATATATGCAGCATGTCAGCTACAGGAGAAGTGCTAGGAACAAAGCAGGGACATTTATACAACGTTTGTGAACCTGACCAAAGCCTTTGACACCATTAGTCATGAGGGGCTTTGGCGTATCATGGAGAAGTTTGGCTGCCCAGCAAATTCACCAGTATGGTGTGCCAGTTCCATGATGGCATAATAGCTCAAGTTTTGGATGATGGAAACACCTCTGATGCCTTTCTAGTCACCAACGGAGTAAAGCAAGGCTGTGTACTGGCACCTATGCTGTTCAGCATGATGTTCTCAACCATGTTGTCACATGGCTTCTGCAATGACAAAGAAACCAGCATTAAGATCAGATGCAGGACCAATGGCAGGTTCTTTAACCTGTGGAGGCTACAGGCCAAGACCAAAGCTGAAGAGGATTTTGTGCGCGATTTCCTGTTCACAGATGGCTGCGAACTCAACACTGCTACAGAGGCCCAGATGCAGCGAGAATGAACCACTTTTCCTCTGCTTGCAGAAACTTCAGCCTCATAATCAGCACCAGGAAGACTGAGGTTTTGCATCAGCCCACACCGCAGAAGACGTATGCAGAACCAACTATCACCGCTGAAGGTGAGATCCTGAATTCTGTTGGCAAGTTTACATACCTCAGCAGCACACTCTCCAGATTTGTGAGTATTGATGATGAGGCAGATACACACATCGCCAAGGCAAGCTCTGCATTTTGATGGCTGCAGGAGTTAGTCTTGGGGAGGAGAGGCACATGGACTGTGTACAAGTGTCATGTCAAAACGCTGAATCGCTTTCATATGAATTAAGAAGGCTGCTGGCAGGGCAAAGTTCCAAACACAGTTGTGCTCTCTCAATCTGGACTGCCAAGTATCAATACCCTGCTGAGGAGAGTCCAAGTCAAGTGAGCAGGCCACCTTGTACGTATGCCAGACACACGCCTCCCCAAGAGACTGTTCTATGGTGAACTGGAGGGAGGCAAACACACACAAGGTGTGCAGAAAAAGCACTTTAAGGACACACTGAAAGTCTCTCTGAAGAGCTTTGGCATTGATCCAGACACCTGGGAAACTCTAGCGCAAGACCATCCTGCCTGGCGAAGTTGTATCAGCAAATCAGCTACTTCCTACGAGCAGAGCAGGACTGCAGAGGAAGCGTGAGTTGCATAAATCCATAGCCAACTCTTTGCCAACCACTTACTAGACCATCTGTGCCCAACATGTGCTTTCCGAGCTCACATCAGACTTATCAGCCACAGCCGGACACACCGTATTCAGTCAACCTCCTCGATGTGATGTCCTTGATCATCGCCGACGATGGATGAACACAACCACAATAAGCACATATGTGTGTGTGTGTGTGGGGGGGGGGCACAGATACTTTTACCTGTCCCTAATTTTGAAGAATATGAGGTTGTTGAGATGTATGTGTAGAGGTTGGAGATTGTATACTTTATTCTGACAGTAATAAGCTGAAAAGATCAGTTCCTATGGGGCAGTTAGTTATGCATTTATTAATTTATGTATGTATATAGCAAGCACCTGGGGTATACATCACAATAAATAAAAAAATATAATTAACTATTACACATCTGTGTGTGAATATTTGTGCTTATATGTATACATATATATACATACATACACATGTATATGGAGCATAAATGCTCTAAACTGCCGCAATTTTGTAGAATGTTTGATTTTTTGCATAATATTTTGGTGGTTTGTTCTTCATAAAGGTCATAGTTGCACTTAATTTTGGTCCTTTATTCATCATTGTTTTTAACCTACTCCCTGAACCGTAAAGTAAGAGGTTAAGATGTCTGTGGGGTGATGTTTGCATGGCACAGTCTAACAGCAATGAACTGAGAAGCTAAATTTCTGTGTAAAAGTAGCAAATTGGCCATTATTTTTTTCACATTCACTCACAGTCAGACATCAGCACTGGACTCATTAAGTAGCTATCTGTGACAGTCAGAGCAAGCTGTATGTGATAGCAGCTGATCATTTGCAGAATGTCTCAATAAGAAGTTTTGCCATCTAAAAGCGCTTGGTTCTCTGGTTGAGATTTTGGCTGTGATTCTTTTTATGTGGAATCTACATGTATTCCCTTTCACTGCTTTGGTTGTATACCTGTGCTTTGGATTCTGCCCCAGACCCTCAGCTGTATAATATATGCCTCTGGCCATTTGTGCTTTTGCTTACATCCCAATCGAATATCAGTGGAATACACTGAAGGGAACTAAAACTCTTTGTAGGGGCAAGAAGACAGGAAAAACATGAAATATTAAATATTTATATATCCTTGCATTTATCTTCTCATTTCTGGGGGGAACTTTAAATACAACCTATTTTTCCTTGAAAGAAAAAAAAATAAGTCTGAATTGTACAGCTATGATTTTTTATTTAGGCTATCATTAAATCAAAAAGTTAGAAAAAAACTCTGAGATGTACCTTAGAGCCGCTAGACACTATGACTTCTGGTGACACCTAGACCCCCCCCCCCCAATTTAATTCATTTACTTCCTCTGGACTTGTTACAGTACAGTCCTGGACAGTTGTGGTGTGTTAAAATCATGGGAGAGGAGCTAAAAAGTAAGACAAAGTGTGAAAAAAGCAAGCAAGAAAGAAGTAATCTGTGTGGATGGAGTGGGGGCCAAGATGAGGGGGAAAGCAGGGGAGGGCACTGGGGCAGTGTAGTGGGGATAAGTGTGCAACAGTGAGGCCCACAGAGTTCTTTGTTTAGCTAAAGCTGGCTTTGTTGACTGTAGACAGACAAGCGAGGTATATATAGTATAAAGTGGCTATAACGAATGGGCAGAAGTGTAGCTAAGGTGGAGTGAAAGGGGCAACTGCCTCGTGCACAACGTTTCAGTGGGGCATGGTTAACCATCCATAATGGAGACTGTAATAAGCTGATATCTACAATGTAGTAATAGGCTTAATACAGTACACTGTGTGGATTTTTATTTTTTTTGCTCTTCACTTGAAAAGCTGAGGGGAGTGGGGTATTGGTTTAAGGTAGGGTGACGGGATGTTGTTGAAGCCAGCTATGCTTCTGTTAATGGGTGCATACCAAGGAAGAGTCTGTGAATGAAAATGAATGACCACTCCTGTTGTTTGAACACTGGTAATGGTCATTTACCTGCTGCTCTTCTCGCAACGGGGATCACTAGTGCCTTGTATATACACAATCTCCTGAACTTCAAATTTCCCTATAAAGAAGAGCTTGGAACTTTACCTCAGTCTCACAGTACTCACCATGCAACTCATTTGTGCGGTCTGCAGCACTTACACATTCAATTAGGACTATGTAGGTCTGCATTACCTTAGCATGGCACCCATGACCATAGCTGCTCAAACAGCATCTGGTTTGGGCGCAGGGTAGCACAGAGTAGCATCACTGGCTAGGTTAGCTGTAGATTACATCAAGTAAGCACCCCCCATCCAGTTATAAACCCCCTCCAATCCTATCCCCTGCAAGTACAGTAAGACATGCAAACATGGGTGGGCACCTTCTTACCATCTCTTCCAGCCTGGTGGACATGCACATCCTTAAACAATGTAGCAATTGCCTCATGTACACGAACAACCACTTAATTCTACAACAGACAAATACACTATGTGAGAGATGTAGTTACACACTGCCACTGGAGACCAGACTCTCACATACAGACACAAAATGCAACAAGCAGGGTGCCAGGAACTCACACACACCATTAATGGCACCCAATAAGGACTATAAACAATGACCTACATACATGGACATGATTACATGTTACGCCCCAAAACCTCAAAGGCCTCACAGGCACAGTCCTTAGAAATGTGGTATGCAAACAAACAAAACATTTACCTGCATAACACATAAAGCCACATCTCCTTGTGTCTCATCTACCAAGCCCATAATGCAAAACATTTCACAACCCAACATTCTGATCACAGCTGACTCTACTGTGAGACACACCAATGTCCCACTTATAAGGCTGGATAAGGAGAAGGTTACATTTAGTTGCCTGTCAGGGCCCAGGATCTGGCAGATCACGCAAGCACTCAGGTCAGTTATCCCTAAGTACCAGTATGACTCAATCATAGTCCAAATGGGTGTAAATGACCTGAGATATACTTCCTTGGACTATAAGAAAAGAGAGACAAGATGGAACTCTCAGAATATTTGCGCAGGTAGGTATGAGCCTAACATTGAGCAGCATTCTACCATCTCCAAGGATGATGCCACAATAAAAAAAAAAAAATAACAGACTAAAAAATTGACTTGGCTACTGGAGTCATTCCAAAAGGGTCCAACATTTGTCAGCCTGGGAGGACATGGTCAACAGGCCTGCTTTGCCAGGGATGGTCTGCACCTGTCACCTCTAGGCTTTCGAATATTGTCAAAAACATTATTCACCCCTATATTGCCTTTTAGGCATTGCCAAACAGACAAACCTTCCAACATGACAAAAACTAATCAGGACAAGCTAAAGGTGGTACTGCTCAGTGTTGGAATCTCAACAGCAAAATGCAGTCCCTATAATCTCTTCTCACTCTGGAAAATGCAAACATCTGTGCAGTTACCAAGACATGGTTTAAAGCCATAGAAAGAACTCTGGCAGTGCATGGCTACAACACCTATTATACATTCTGTACACCCACTAAACGTGAAAGAGTAAAAGGCAGACGTGTATTTATCTACATAAAGGATAAGCTCACCTCAAGGTTGGGCAAACAATATGACATGCTTAAGCTACTACATGTCCAACAAACTATAGGGAAAATCCATTAGCACATTTTTGCTATCTATAGGTCCCCATCTATGAACCAGGCCCACACATCATACCCAGAGCTACTTGAATCACTCACCATCTAACCCAATAGCATACTCATGTGTGATTTTTAACTACTCCTCCATTAACTGGGAGACATACATGACCACTAACATACAGGTCCAAAGATTTCTCGACTTTGTGAATTCAAACACCCTGGAGCATCTGGTCTGCACTCTTACTAGGGGAACAGATATCCCAGATCTGGTACTCACAAATATGGAAGAGTGCTGCACTCCCCCCATGTCTGATGCCTTCACTACTAAGATGAGATCACAAAATGGTCTCCCTGGAAATTAAGGTAAAACTAGACCTCCCACTGAATGATGACATAGCTAGATTCCAAGATTACAATCTCCTGAGGGATGATATAAACAGCTTCACAGCCCCTCCCCCTCTATAGGAACTGGCACCAATGTCCAAATCTACACCAAAGTACTATACAAACACTTATATAGATGCATGGAATCAAGAATACCTGACAGGACAAAATCATCCTCCGCAAGGAAGAGTAAACCTGTCTGGTGGACATCTGCAATAAATAAACTATATAACAAAAGGGAAAAATTGCTATCCAGGACCAAGAAGGAACAGGTGCCCAGTTAGAGGCAATCTCTACTTAGTCTGAACAAGCAAATAAGAGCATTAGTGAGATCTTCTAAAGCCAACTTTGAGTCCATATTGGCCACATTTACTAGAGACAATCATAAAGCCTTCTTCACATATGTCAGCAATCTCAGAGGAAGCACCCAGATCTGTTCAGAACTGATGGTCAAGGACACCACATACACAAATGCTGTAGATATAGCCAACCTATTGGCTGACAGATTCAGCGAAAACTTCACCCTTCTGTACCCGATCAGTAAATCAGGGCATCCCCAGTACTTGCCCCCCCCTCCCCTTATCTCTAGGGAACAGGTCATCACTGCCCTATCAATGGCAAAAAATACAGCCTCCCATGGGATCCGATAACATCCCAGGCTGCATCCTACATGAACATTTGCACAATGGTACCTCCTATACCAAGCCAACAGATATTGCCAATATACTGGCCGACAGATTCAGTGCCAACTTCCAGTAGATTTCCAGGCACCCAGTATTACTGCTGCACAGGTTAAAACAGCACTGTCCAAGGCCAATAATACAGCTTCTATGGGACCTGACAATATCCCTGGCTGTGTTCTATATGAACTACAGAGTGAACTGGCACCTCACCTATGTGCCCTGTTTGATCACAGCCTCACCTCAGGCTTTGTCCCTACAGTCATCCCTCTCCACAAAGGAGATTAGCCTGACAAGTCTGATATACAAAGCTATGGAACACATCATCATGGACCTAATAAACAAAGATATAGGGAAGCTCCAAACTCTGGATCCCACACAGTTTGGTTTTATGAAGGGTAGATCATGCCTGCTGAACCTGGTCGACTTCTTTGAGTCAGTCACCAGAGCTGTGGATGAAGGCAAGGTGGTTCATACAGCCTACCTTGATCTGGCCAAGGCCTTTGATACCATTCCCCACTCAGGAATCATAGAAAAACTTACTAAGCTAGGCATCAACCCCTATATCACTAGGTGGGTTGCAAACGGGCTCACAGATAGAACCCACAGTGTGAAAGTAGCTGACTCCAAGTCAGACTATCAACCAGTCACAAGTGGAGTGGAGTCCCACAGGGTTCGGTCCTGGGTCCTCTCCTGTTTGGTATCTACTTCTCTGAAGTTCAGGCCAACATGAAGGGACTGTGGCTGACAAAGTTCACAGATGATTGCAAGTTGTGAGCCATAATTAACTTTATTAAGAAGAGTATATTCAGAGAATGTTTTAACAACAGCGGAAGACAGAGTTAAAAGGAAGTTGGGGCTAACACATGAACAAGGAGTCTGAATAGATAGAGCAAAGACAGATAGGATTTATCACGGGGAAAGGGTTGAAAAACAAGAAGCTCTATTCTCTGTGAATAAATTTTCCCCATTTTCAGATGTACCGAGAGGTTTGGTTATTCTTAGTGATGAAAAATATGGTCGAATTTTTCCAGACAAAGTCACATTTTCTTACAGTAGATCAAAACATTTGAAAGAATTACTGTCTATAGGCATATTAGAAAATAAACATGGCAGGAAATGAAGTTTCCCTTGTGGGAAGTGTATTATATGTAAGAAAATTAAAAACTTGGATGGGATTAACATCAATGGTAAAACTTATACTGCCAGGGACTCATATAATAGTGAGTCTGGGGGGTAGTATACATTATAGGCTGTGGTTGTACTTCTACAAAGTAGTACATAGGTCAAATCAAAAGAGCAGTGAAAAAGAGAATTATGGAACATATGGGGGATATCTGAAGAGGCAGGATAGAAAGTCCTGTAGCTGAACATTTTATTCAAGCTCATGAAGGCTCAGATGAATCTTTCTTTTTTAGTGTGTTGGCCAAACCCAAACAGCAGAGAGGAGATGAGAGCTGGTAGTCTAACCCTGTTGGAAACGAAATGTATAATCAATTTTAGGACCCTATATCCCAGGGGGTTAAACATGGAATTGGATTTAAATGTTAATAATTAACTAAACATTCTCAAGAACCAAGATTTAAGCATAATATTTAAGGTATAATGACTCAAGTACCATAAACTATATGTTATAGGGTTCTCTTTCATTATTTCAACTTTATTCGGGCTAGCCCGGATACTGGCATAGTGTATATGTGTATATATTCACAATGAACATTTATATTCATTTATGTATTTAATTATTGTCAACAATATGTATATCCTGTCAGGGTTATGCACATTTTATATAATGGGTCAATATATATATATATATATATATATATATATATATATATATATATATATATATATATACAGTGATTTATGAAGTTCTTTGTTTTAAAATGTATTTTGATAATTAAGAAAGTTTGATAAAATAGATATTGTATTTAATAGGAAGTATAAATCTAGAAAAAATGTTGTTTATAGATAAGGGAAGCATAGGCACTTTAATTAATGTGCTGAAATGAATTTATTATTTAATTCAATTGCTTTAATGGAATAAATGATCAGTTAATTAATTGATGTTACAGCACATAAAAGATGGCTGCTTGATGTAAAAAGTTAAGGCACACGCCGAGGTACCGGATACATCAGTATAGAATTCTATTTCATCCTGGTGTGGTGTGTGTTTTGTTGTTTCATGTAGATTGCAGTGTGTTTTAGCCATAATTAACTCCGCAACTGATGTTGACATCCTACAGAAAGGCCTCACTGAGACAAATGACAAGTGTCAGAACCATGGCCTTAACCTCAAGGCCAAAAAATGTATCGCCATCCCCTTTGGGAAAAACCCGGTTCCCATGAATTACCACATCGATGGTAGTCCACTGAACACAGAAGATATCATAAGAGATCTGGGAACACAGATTGACAGCAACCTCTCTTTTGACCACCACATTGCCACTGTGGTCAGAAAGTCCTTCTATGTGGCACATCTCATTAATAAGGGTTTTGCATCCAGGAAGAAAGAGGTCATTGTCACCCTCTACTCTTCCCTCTAGGCTAATCATTCAGTACAATGCCCCTTTTGGCATGTACCTCACTAGACACCTACAACAACTGGAGAGGCCACAAAAATACTGCACAAAGAGGATCTTAGGCCTTAAACACTTGTCCTATATGGACAGACTCAAAAAAACTCCAACTATATTCTCTATCTCATATCGCTTACTTAGAGGAGATCTCTGCTTGACATACAAAGCCATGTCTGATCCAGCTCTCTTAGAAATGCTACATCTAAAGAAATCCCAATCCCACCACACTATGCACTCCAGAGACCTCAACCTCATTACCATAATCAACAGAACAAGCTGGAGGGACAGGTTCATAACCCAGAGACTGCCCATGCTATGGAATAGACTTCCCATATATGTCAAGCAGAGAGCCACACTGGCCCTCTTCAAGAGAAATCTTGATGAGTGGATGGGAAATAGAAAATTCACCCCGGGGATCACTCCAGTGGCTCTACTTGACAGAGGCACTAGGAACTAAGGTTGGGTGGCATGATGCCAGGGTAATCCTATGGGCTAAGCTTGTAAGGCTCCAGGGCCATTAGCCTAGTACACACCTATGAACTCAGGCATGAACTTGCAGCACCATTAGGCACCCTATTCAACCAAAGCCTGAATATCAGCTTTATCCCAGCTGAGTGGAGACAGCCACTGTCATCCCTTTACATAACAGTGGAGCATCCACCGATCTGGGAAATTATAGACCCATCAGCCTAACTAGCCTGATCTGCAAGGCCATGGAATGGATTATCATGGACCTCATTAACAGGGACGCTGGCAACCTCCAAATACTCGACCCCACACAGCTTGGCTTTGTCAAGGGGAGGTCATGTCTATTAAATCTGGTTGACTTCTTTGAGACAGTCACCAAAGCCATGGATGAGGAGAAGACTGTGCACACTGCCTACCTTGACCTGGCCAAAGCCTTCACACTATTCCTCACTCAGGCATAATAGCTAAACTCTCTCAATTAGGCATCGGTCCATGTTACCAGATGGGTAGCAAACTGGCTCACTGATAAAACCCACCTAATTAAAATAGGGGAAGCCACCTCAAGCAGTAGACCCAAATGAGTGGCATACCCCTGGGATCGGTCTTGGGGCCTCTGTTATTTGGGATATATTTCTCTGAGGTGCAGGCCAAAACCAGTGGGCTATAGCTGACCAAGTTTGCAGATGACTGCAAGTTGGGTGCAGTCATCAATTCTCCAAGTGATGTGGCCGTCCTCCAACAGTCTCACCCAAACAAATGATTGGTGTCAGAAACATGGCCTCAAGCTGAATGCCAAAAATGTATCATCATCCCCTTTGAGGACAGTGACATCCCCACATATTATCACATTAATAACAATGTCCTAAGCACGCAATCAGTCGTGAGTGATTAGGGCACCCAGGTTAATAGCAACCTGACTTTGACCACCATGTTGCTTCTGCTGCATGGAAAGCTTTCTACATGGCCCACCTTATAAGTAAGGGTATTTCATTCAGGGACAAGGAGGTCATAACAT
The DNA here is from genome assembly GCF_019279795.1 of Protopterus annectens. Lineage (NCBI taxonomy): Eukaryota > Metazoa > Chordata > Ceratodontiformes > Protopteridae > Protopterus > Protopterus annectens. Next base: position 1,228,930,236 of record NC_056744.1, read on the forward strand.
TCCTGTATTCTTCCCCCTTGGTATGTACTTCACAAAGCAAATGCAGCAGCTGGAGAGACCACAGAGGTTCCTCACCAGGAGAATCCAGGGCCTCAAACATCTGTCCTACACAGACAGGCTAAAAATCCTGTTCCTCTACTCTGTTTCATACAGACTCCTCAGAGGTGACCTTTGTCTGCCATAGAAAGCAATCTCAAACCCCGCCTTGATGGGACTACTGCATATCCACAAGTCAAGCTCCACTCGAGTAACCCTGCACATGCGACCTCAACCTGGTCTGTGACATCAATAGGACTTGTTGGTGGGACAGATTTGTGTCCCAGACACTCCATCTGTGGAATAGACTCCCTCTCCATGTCAAGCAGAGTACCTCATTATCACTTTTTAAGCGCAACCAGGATAACTGGATGGGAAACAGGAAATACACCCCTGGGATTTCACCTGTGTCCCTGCTGGACAGGGGCTTTGGATGCTGACTTGTCTAAACATGGGCTAAACTCTTGGCTAGGCTTATAAGGGCCTCAGGGACAATAGCCTAGTAACTTCATATGATCCTACCACAAATCCAGAAAACACAGAAACCTATGAGGAGTACACAAAAGCCCCATCACATAAACAACTGCATAGAAACTGCAGTAACAAACAGAAATAAGCCCAGGTCAAAATGCAAAACCAAACCTCCCTGATGGACCCCTGATTTGAATATGCTGTACAATAAAAGAAAGAAAATCCTTTTGAAAAGAGGGAATGTGCACAACCGAGCAATATGTCCCTCATTAGTATAAACAAGTGAATCAGAGAACTAATCAAGTCTCTGAAAGCAGATTTTAAGGTAAAAATACCTCTAAAGCTAAGGGTAACTATAAAGCATTTTTCAGTTACGTCTGCAATCTTAAGGGCAACACCCAACAATGTGCAGAATTATTTATAGATGGCAACTCCTATACTCAGCCAGAAGATATAGCAAATCTGCTAGTCAATAAATTCAGCTCAAATTTTACTTCCCCATCACCAGGCTAAACAAGGAGAAGGTTACTGTCAGCTGCCTGTCGGGTGCCAGGATTCGCCACATAACCCACGCACTCAGGTCACTCCACAACAAGTACAAATATGACTCTGTCATTGTCCATGCTGTTGTGAATGACCTGAGACATACCTCCCTGGACTACATGAAAAGGGACATGGAAGAGCTCTCCCATCTTGTAGCCCAGGCAGGTATGACCCTAGCCCTGAGTAGCATTTTTGCCATCGCTCTGAATGATACCGCAGTACAAGAACAAAATGATTGACTTCAACAATTGTCTAAGCTTCTGGTGTCATTCTAAGGGGATCCAGTATCTGACTGCTTGGGATGACATGGTCGACAGACCACGATGCTTTGCCACAGATGGCCTGCACCTGTTGGCCCTGGGATTCCGGATAATGGCTAAGGCTCTTGCTGCCCCTATAGTGCCTTTTTTAGGCAAAGTTCAAATGACAAATTCACCATCGTAACAGGAACAGGCAAGCAAAAACTGAGGGTAATGCTACTCAATGCTACAAGTCTAAATCTCAAAATTCACTCGCTCGAGGCACTCCTTAAAATGGAGAACATCGATATCTTTGCAGTGACTGAGACCTAGTTCAAGGCTCCAGAGAGCACCCCTGCACTACCAGGCTATAACTCATACCACACTTTTTGGCTATGTAACCTGGACTGGAACACCAAAGGTGTAGGTGTGTCCATATTCATTAAGGATAGACACCTCCAGGCTAGTTGCTCAGCATAATGCATCTGAGGTTATCCAAGTGCAACTAACTCTGCGCAAAACTGCAATCCAAATTGTAGCTTACTACAGATCCCCCACCATGCCCCAAGATTCCCACTCCTCTTTTCTTGATGTACTGGTGGGCGATTCCAACTACCCCACCATTAACTGGGAAAACTACTCATGCACCAACTCCTTCACACAACGCTTTCTAGAATTCATAAACTCCAATGCCCTGGATCAACTTATCCACACCCCCACCAGTGGCAACAATATCCTAGACCTAATCATTAGCAACATGAGTGACCAGTGTTCCACACCTGAAGTCAACTCCTCGTTGGTCCAATCTGACCATAAGCTAATCACCCTTGATATCCACATCCCGCCCCCACCCCCATTAAGGAAACCACAGTAAAAAAATTTCTCCAAAGCCAACTTCATGCTTCTTAAGACAGAAGTGGTGAAGTTCATGACACCCATGTAGATGGACAATACAGTTACTACTGCTGAATCCTACACAAATGCACTCTATAAGCACTTACATGAGTGCATGGATCGTGCTATCCCAAACAGAACCAAGACGCTATCCTCCAAAAAAAGGAAGCTAATCTGGTGGTCCCCTGCCATAAACAAACTGTACAACAGAAGGAAGAAATTGTTGCAAAAGAGGGTAAAATCCCATGAGTGGAGGAGCTCCCTGGTCAGCCTCAGTAAGAATCGTTCAAAGCTAGCTATGAAAACAAAATCACCACTAATTCTAAGGACAACCACAAAGCATTCTATAGCTATGTCACGAATCTCGATGGCAACACCCAGATCTGCTGAGTTACAGCACATTGGCACGAAAATTACAGAACCAACTAATATTGCCAACATCCTGATAGATAGGTTCAGTGCTAACTTTACCCCCCCCTCACCCCCTAAAGGGCCCATATCTCTACAGGAAGAATGCAGAGTACCTGTAATCACAACTACGCAGGTAAAAGCTGCACTCTCTAAAGCCAAAAACACAACATCCATGGGACCAGACAACATCCCAGGCTGCATTTTACACGAGCTTCAGAATGAACTGGCTCCCCACCTAAGCACCATGTTCAGTCATAGCCTCACATCAGGCTTTGTGCCCACTGAATGGCATACAGCAACAGTTATCCCACTCCACAAAGGGGGAGCCACCACTGATCCCGGGAACTATCGCCCTATTAGCCTGACGAGCCTCGTCTGTAAGGCCATGGCACGTATCATCATGGAACTCATAAACAAAGACATTGGTAAACTCCAAACTCTGGATCCCACCCAGTTCAGGTTTGTGAAAGGCAGATCATGCCTCCTGAACTTGATCGACTTCTTTGAGGCAGTCACCAAAGCTGTAGATGAGGGTAAGGTGGTTCACACAGCCTATCTTGACCTCGCCAAGGCTTTCGACACCATCACCCATTCTGGAATTATAGCTAAACTCACTAAACTAGGTATAAATCCCTACATCACAAGATGGGTTGCCAACTGGCTCACTGACAGAACCCACACTGTAAAAGTTGCACACTCCAAATCTGACCTCAAAGCAGTATCAAGTGGAGTACCACAGGGTTCAGTCCTGGGACCTCTCCTGTTTGGTATCTACTTCTCTGAAGTACAGGCTAACACAGAAGGCCTCTGGCTAATGAAGTTAGCAGATGACTGCAAACTAGGAACCATAGTCGAGGCCCCAAATGATGTGGAAATCCTACAGAAGGGCCTCGCTGAGACAGATGCCTGGTGTCAGAGCCATGACCTCAAGCTCAATGCTAAAAAGTGCAAAACTCTGTACCCATGAACTACTACATAGACAGCAATCTACTTAACACCAAATGTGTAATAAGAGACCTTGGGACCCAGGTGGACAGCAGTCTGTCCTTTGATAGTCACATCACCACAGTAGTCAGGAAGTCCTTCTATGTGGCACACCTCATCATAAAAGGGTTCTCATCCAGGAATAAAGAGGTCATTGTTCCCCTCTACTCGACACTCATTAGACCCATTATAGAGTACAATACCCCTTTTGAAATGTACCTCACAAGACATGTACAAGAATAAAATGATTGACTTCAACAATTGGCTAAGCTTCTGGTGTTATTCGATGGCCTGCGGATAATGGCTAAGGCTCTTATAGTGCCTTTTTAGGCAAAGTTCAAATGACAAATTCACCATCGTAACAGGAACAGGCAAGCAAAAACTGAGGGTAATGCTACTCAATGCTACAAGTCTAAATATCTTTGCAGTGACTGAGACCTAGTTCAAGGCTCCAGAGAGCACCCCTGCACTACCAGGCTATAACTCATACCACACTTTGTCCATATTCATTAAGGATATCCACACCTCCAGGCTAGTTGCTCAGCATAATGCATCTGAGGTTATCCAAGTGCAACTAACTCTGGGCAAAACTGCAATCCAAATTGTAGCTTGCTACAGATCCCCCACCATGCCCCAAGATTCGATGTACTGGAAAATATTAGGGTTCAACCAAACACCCTAATAATGGGTGATTTCAACTACCCCACCATTAACTGGGAAAACTACTCGTGTACCAACTCCTTCACACCCAATGCCCTGGATCAACTTATCCACAAACAATAACCTAGGCCTAGTCATTATCAACATGAGTGACCAGTGTTCCACACCTGAAGTCAACTCCTCGTTGGTCCAATCATAAGCTAATCACCCTTGATATCCACATCCCACCCCCACCCTATATTAAGGAAACCACAATAAAAAATTTCACCAAAGCCAACTTCATGACACTCATGCAGATGGACAATACAGTTACTACTGCTGAATCCTACACAAATGCACTCTATAAGCATTTACACGAGTGCATGGATCGTGGTATCCCAAACAGAATCAAGACACTATCCTCCAAAAAAAAGGAAGCCAATCTGGTGGTCCCCTGCCATAAACAAACTGTACAACAGAAGGAAGAAATTGTTGCAAAAGGAGTAAAATCCCATGAGTGGAGGAGCTCCCTGGTCAGCCTCAGTAAGAAGCTGAGATCCCTTATAAGATCCTCCAAAGCTAGCTACGAAAACAAAATCGCCACTGATTCTACGGACAACCACAAAGCATTCCATAGCTATATCAAGAATCTCAATGGCAACACCAAGATCTGCTCTGAGTTACAGCATGTCAGCATGAAAATTACAGAACCAACTGATATTGCCAACATCCTGGCAGATATGTTCAGTGCTAACTTTACCCCCCCACCCCCTAAAGGGCCCATATCTATACAGGAAGAATGCAGAGTACCTGTAATCACAACTACACAGGTAAAAGCTGCACTCTCTAAAGCCAAAAACACAGCATCCATGGGACCAGACAACATCCCAGGCTGCATTTTACACAAACTTCAGAACGAACTAGCTCCCCACCTAAGCACCATGTTCAATCATAGCCTCACATCAGGCTTTGTGCCCACTGAATGACGTACAGCAACAGTTATCCCACTCCACAAAGGGGGAGCCACCACTGATCCCGGGAACTATCGCCCTATTAGCCTGACGAGCCTGGTCTGCAAGGCCATGGAAAATATCATCATGGAACTCATAAACAAAGACATTGGAAACCTCCAAACTCTGGATCCCACCTAGTTCGGGTTTGTGAAAGGCAGATCATGCGTACTGAACTTGATCAACTTCTTTGAGGCAGTCACCAAAGCCGTAAATGAGGGTAAGGTGGTTCACACAGCCTATCTTGACCTCGCCAAGTCATTCAACACCATCCCCCATTCTGGAATTATAGCTAAACTCACTAAACTAGGTATAAATCCCTACGTCACAAGATGGGTTGCCTACTGGCTCACTGACAGAACCCACATGGTAAAAGTTGTACACTCCAAATCTGACCTCAAAGCAGTGACAGGTGGAGTACACAGGGTTCAGTCCTGGAACCTCTCCTGTTTAGTATCTACTTCTCTGAAGTACAGGCTAACACAGAAGGCCTCTGACTAACAAAGTTTGCAGATGACTGCAAACTAGGAACCATAGTCGAGTCCCCAAATGATGTGGAAATCCTACAGAAGGGCCTCGCTGAGACAGATGCCTGGTGTCAGAGCCATGGCCTCAAGCTCAATGCTAAAAAGTGCATTGTCATCCCCTTTGGTAAAAACTCTGTACCCATGAACAACAACACAGACAGCAGTCTACTTAACACTGAATGTGTAATAAGAGACCTTGGGACCCAGGTGGACAGCAGTCTGTCCTTTGATAGTCACATTGCCACAGTAGTCAGGAAGTCCTTCTACGTGGCACACCTCATCATAAAAGGGTTCTCATCCAGGAATAAAGAGGTCATTGTTCCCCTCTGCTCGACACTCATTAGACCCATTATAGAGTACAACGCCCCTTTTGGAATGTACCTCACAAGACATTCACAGCAGCTGGAAAGGCCACAGAAGTACCTCACAAAGAGGATTACTGGCCTCAAACAGATGCCCTACACTGACCCTCTCAAAAAACTCCAGCTTTACTCCATAGCATATCGCCTACTCCAAGGTGATCTCTGCCTAACATAGTAAGCTATGTCAAACCAAGAGCTGTTGGACATGCTACACCTAAAAAAATCCCAATCCCTCTGAGCTCAGAGGCAATCTCTGCTTAACATACAAGGCCATGTCAAACCCAGAGCTGTTGGACATGCTACACCAGGGATCTAAACCTTGTCATCACAATAAACAAAACATGCTGGAGGGAGAGACTCCCCAGACACTGGAATAGACTGCCTATACATGTCAAGCAGAGTACCTCTTTGGCTCTCTTCAAAGGGAACCTTAGTCACCCTGCTAGACAGGGGTTCAGGAAAGTAAATAGTGTGGGAAGAAATAGATAGGCCCTAGGGCTGATAACCTAGTACCAACCTATGAACCTATGAGCTACACGGTCTAGGGACCTAAACCTTGTCACCACAATAAACAAGACATGCTGGAGGGATAGATTCATGTCCCAGAGACTTCCCATACTCTGGAACAGGCTACCCATCTATGTCAAGCAAAGTTCTTCATTAGCACTCTTCAAGAAATATCTTGATGAGTGGATGAGAAATAGGAAATACACCCCAGGGATCACTTCTGTGTCTCTGCTCGACAGTGGCTCAGGAAAATAACTTTCTTGGGTGGCACCTTGTTGGTTAGGCTTACGTAGGCCCTTGGGCTGATAGCCTAGTACCTACCTATGAACCTATGAATTTTAAGTCTGTGTAATAGTTTTTATACATGTAGCATACTATGTGTTCGCACCCCCTCTCCTTTAAAGAATTATAATTCTCAGCATAACAGTGTAATACTTGTGTATAAATGCAGCATATTCTGTGATCAGTACAGCATTTGTAAGTACATGTTCTGCCAAATTATTAGTCTAAAATGTAATTTATCGACGCCTTTGATCACAAGCAAGAAAAAGCTTTGTAGTAGGAGACAACGTTTAGCATACTCATCTTTCTGATGATGTGTTTCCCATGTTTATTCAAAGCACTTTTCAAAATAAACGTCATGAGCAAAGTGCTGGGCGTCCTTTGAGCGGTCCTTGCTACTGCGCATCTGGCGGGGTAATGTTCTAATACAAAACCATGTCTGGATCTGTCCCTGACTGGTTGAGAGCTATGGTTATGAGGGAATTGTATGATAATGGCTGAATGCAGAAAATACATTTTACTGGTACAACTTTGCAAGTTTCAATTTGAAAAGGAAACGCAACCCACTATGACTTCAAATGCACATACATAGAATCACCAAAAATAGTACACACGAAATTGCTGCATATACAGTAATGATGGGTGCCATTACATAACGGTACATATTTGAGTTTCAGACTACACTCCTGTCCTGTAGGTGGATTGGACACTCTAAATTGCCCGTAGGTGCAGTGTGTGTGAGTAGTACGGATGAACTGCCTTAGCGGGGATTGCCACCCAGCAGTACAAACCTTGGCTTGAGATGATTGGCACTGGTGACACCCCGAATCTCCGACCCCATCCATAAGCAAAAATGGGAAAAAGGGGTAGAGGATTGATGGAGCCTTCAGAAAAAATGCATGCTAACACAATTTTTCTTATTGTTGCAACGTGCAATGTTCTAAGCTTATAAAAAACAATATTTAAACTCTAACCCTAGTCTGGGGCCTTTGTCATTCCCCCTTCCCCCATTATCTTAGACTTATCTAGATTTCTTTTACTAAGAAGTTGAGAGGTATATCCGGCACCATTAGCACATTCTCTTACCAGGTTCCCTGTACAGTGTATATTCTTGCGTATGCACTCTGCCTTTATTTTGAAGTCACATCAGGGTCCTACATCAAAAGTAACACTGACCTTGTGCTTTTCAAGATGTATTTGACAATGCGAGCAAAACTCATTAGACCACTGTAATACCTGCTAGTGACGCCACCAGTAAGAAGTACAAAAAAACATTCAAAGACCTGGACAGACATAACTGGATAATTCTGTTGGGTGGAGTGATAGATTTGGAAATTTGCTGATATTTTCATACTGTAGAAAATCATTTTAAAGACTGCACTAGATGTGCTTCTCAGAAATGGTGAGCATTCTCTTACTTAATGGTTGCATAATATTTATTTCAGAAGATAGGAATGGGAATGTGTCGATGACATTGTTTTAGGGGACAAGTGCTGCTCTCACCCCTTATGGAGTCGAAGTTGTGTTTCCCACACCCCTTTCTGTTTAACACTGGTGCCTGCAAAGAAGCCGGTAGTCTGAGAAAAGGCAAAAACTCTTTTTTTGCACAATAAGAAAATGGTCGCCTTTTTCATTTCTTCAACAGCGTACTAACTTGTGTTATATGCTACGGATTATTTGAGTGATAAATACTAAATAAGTATTGTACTGTTACTGGGACGAGTTTGTTTAATGTCTGAAAATGTTATGTTACATTCAGTGTACCTCACAGCTGTACGGATTTTTGCAGAATGTTTTTGGTTTGTTCTTCACAACAATTGTGTTTTTTTTTCTGACAAATCAGTGGATTGATCTAAGGATTAAAGTCCCTAAATAATGACATGCAATTGAGTTTTAGACTTCATACTCTTCAGAAAATGCATGCTAACACAAATCCTGTAATTCTTGCAACTTACTAAGTTTAGAAGAGCTATATTTAAAATGTATCCTTATTTTTGCCCCCCATGATCTCTTCCACTAGGAGGATGAGAGGTATGATGCCTTTGTGTGTTAACTGGGTCCTTTTCAGGAGCACTGTCTGGCTATGTGATTTTCTCACTCAGTAATACAGGTAGAAAGAGTCAAACCCGTACCATTGACTAACATGATGCATATCATTGGCATTTCAGAGCCGTCATTTTGTGTGCTGTCTGCTAGCCTGATTCAGTCTATAATGAGTCAAATATTCTAACTTAATAAACTGTCCAGCAAGTCCTTCATAATATTACATGCAACTTTTTTATTTTGTATCCCTGCAGAGCTAAGCCTAATGGCTCCTCTACCCACACCTAGTCTGCCCATTAGTTCAGTCATGAGAGCAGGGGACTCCCAAGCAGGTGAACCCCCCCTCCCATTTTATTCATTCTGCAAGGGACTCCCCACTATGCTTATCCCTTCATAGCAAGAGTCAGATTGTAGGGACAGCTGTAATTTTCCTGGTCCTAGTCCCTCCCCTGTATCAGCTTTTTTGAGTTCCACTATAGCTGCCCTTCAAGGGTACAGATGCCTTCACACATTGAATTCACCTTTGCTCACAGTGTGACTTGCACATGGCAAAGTGGACTCAATAGATTTGAGTTCCACAGAATAGACGCCTAGTATTCCTACTAGGTGTCACCCATGTGACTAGCCAGAGGTGCCTCCCTCCCTCTCCTTAGGTTGGGTGAGCCAACCCCTACAGGCACCTGACCTGTATTTCAAACTTTGGTCGCCTGCATTATAGTCAGGGATTTATCCCTCTGCACCATGGAGCAGCTAAAATCACTTGATTTTTCTTGATATAGACTTATACATGCAGATAATCTTCAGCCTTATTTTCCAAAACACTCTTGTTCCTTCATAACCAGGCCATTGATATACCCACAATAAATTGCACACATTACAACCACCAACAACATAAAAAAGGTAAATGGAATAATGCATTTTAACCTGAAAAAGGAAATTTGACACTGAATCACTTATGTTTCATAATCAGCTGCAGTTATTTGTCCTCATAACAGGCTGTCACAAAACAAAACTATTTAATCAACAGAATCTTTATACAGTCATAATTCAGAAGGAAGCATTTACCCTTTACAGTCAAATTCACATGGCAGCCTCTATAGAAGTACATTACCAGTTGTAGCTCCTTGAAGGCTAGGCCCCTGTACTCTTTCTGTCTCCAGTGTAAAATTATTTTATATTCAGAATACCTGGTCTTATTTAGAAATGGTCCCTCACTCTCCGGCATGTATTTTCTTATGGAAGATGTTTATTAATTCTTGCACATTAATATCTATTAATTGTCCACTGGCTAATCCCAACAAAAAAAAAAAAACAAGAAAGCTTAGGGGATGTAACCTAGAAATGTTTCATGGTGAGATAACATAAACGTGTCTGTCAGTCCATGCTCAAATGCTACATCTGAATTGCACCTACAATGAGTTAAAGGGATGCAGAGTTCCTATTTGACAGATGTATATATATATATATATATATATATATATATATATATATATATATATATATATATATATTATTTGTACCACCATCCGGAAACATGCATTTTCTTCTCACCAGGGCTTTCCTAGATTTAGATTTCTTTTATTTACTTACTTTGTGTTTGGTGATTTTATAGGTAGACCAACCCAAAGTTGTCCTTTTTAAGCTTTGACTTGGGCCACAAGGCAAGCAGGTATAGACAACTAGTTGAGGCAGTCAGTGTAATATATGTATAAACTCTGTCATGCAAAATGCAGCTAATATACAGAACACCGAATGAGCATAACAGCAGATAGATAAGCTAACAGTTTTTTTTATTCAAATCACAGTAGTTCAAAGAGAGCACTGCTAAATCCCTAATACTAAAAGACTGAATGCAGAAAGACAAAACGCAAAAGGGCAAATGTCAGAAACCTGTTAACAAGCATAAAATAGTGAATATGTCAGTGTGTAAAACATAGAAACTCTAGATAGCAGCATCATCAGTATGGTACCTTGTGACAATGTAAAACTTGCCAGTATGAAGGTTCAGTTCACAGATTCTCTGAAAATGTAGGGAAATAATAGGCAGAAATATTTTAAAAAAACTAATGGACAGGTTCAGAAATAGAGTTATGGGCTACCAAATAAGTTTATTTCCAATATGAGGGAGCAGAAGTAAAGGGGGGTGGGGAGGCTCTGTTCAAACCTTCATCTCCCTTTAGAAACCAAAGGCAAGGGAAACGGGATGTCCTTACATTCACGGCTGCGGTATTCATAACTTATGAGGTTCCCTGCCATGAAGCCCATTATCTGGCCAGTCTACCAAAGCCTAACGTTGCTTTAAGGTATGCTGAATGTCACCTAACACTTTTTGCGTAGCGTAGGGCATAAAGGTGACATTCAGGCATACCATTCTCAGAACTTCTTTGCTGCCAATCTGAATGATTTTTCCTTTTTTTTTTTCCTGTATTTTGGAATTCCGGTGATTAAGCCTGTTTGCTGAAGTCCTCACCATTGCAGATAAGTACCCAGTTTGCTTTTTTGTTCTGTTTCTTGATTTTTTTTTTTTTGTGTGTTGTTTGGGGTGTTAATGTCATCCAGGAAGGGTGAATACAAGTGTGGGAGACAGATTCCCCATAAAGACTGCCATGATAAGTGCCTTTTTTGCCTAGGAGTTTCTCATGACCATATGTCTTGTTCAATTTGTCAAGCGTTTGTCCCGAAAACCCTTCATAGTAGGCTTTCTTCCCTTTCATTGTATCCTGAAAACCAGCATCCTAAGCTTCTTGCTAACGATACTATGGATGGAACTTCCTGCCCCGAGGGTCAGCCATCAGGGAAGAAGGTGAAAAAGGTTAAGACTGAAATCTTCCACTGTCCAGCATCTGCTGGGTGTTTCTCCCGAGGTTGTTACAAACCCGGAGACTCACCTGGCTGCGTTCCTGGATTTCTCTGGGTTGGTGGCCAGCGGGGATCTGGCAGACAGTATGTCCGACGAGGCTTTGCAGGCATCCATTTTGGGTGTTCAAGGGGAACAACAGTTGACTGTTTGAGGGGGTCTGGGGAGGTTCCACAGTTTCTTCTTAGGGAAGAAGTTCCCACTATGGTTGTGGAATGCCGTACTGAGTCATAGTCATCTCAGTTTTCTAGGACGGACGTTCCCTTAAAAAAAGAAATAGAAAAATAAACATGTTTCTTCTGCTCCTAAGGATCCACAAAGTGAGTGGCAGGCCTTTACTCTGGGGTTATTTACTGATTTACTGTCGTTAAGACCTCCTCAAGGGGTTTTGGTTCCTGCTCCTCCTTGGTCCTTTCCTCACTTAAAAGGCCCAGGGAATTGAATTCGTCTGAGGAATAGTTGGATTCTGATGAAGAATCCCTTACTTATTCTACCCATATTCTTTCTCCTTTGGACTACAGGTTTGAGGAGGAGGAATCTAATAGTCCAGATACTCCTGAGTAAATTTCCCTTGGGGACATAATCACTAGGATGATGTAATTTTTTTAAGTGGGATTGTGCCCAGGTTTCTGATATCCATGAGAGGTACTATGAGTTACTGCAGATGGAATGTCCTAAACCTGCGGCTATTCCTCCTGTCTTGGCTGCTTTACTGGATCTTTTTTGAAATGCCTCTAAAGCCCCTGATTCTCTGCCCCCTGCTGCCAAGAAGTGAGATAGGTTTTATAGGGTGCCTGAAGATTGTTACTTTTTGTTCAAATGTCCTGCTAACGACCCCTCTGTGGTGTGTGTAGCCTCTGATAAGCTGTCTCATTTGTTTCCTTCATACAAGTTACTGCCTTCTGACAAGGACAGCAGAACCATGGACAGGCTGGGTAAGAAGGTTTATACTTCAGCTACCTTAGCATTTAGGACTATTCATTATCAGACCCATATATCTAGGTATGTGTTATCTCAGGCTTGTCAGCTTTTTTCTGATCTTCCAGACCTTGAGTGTAAATCTTATGCTTTTCCCTTGATAGGGATTTCCTCTCAAGTAGTTTTTCATTCTATCAAATGTAGTTATAATGCAGTGGATGCCTCTTCTAGGGTTGCTGCTTTTGGTTCAGTACTGAGTAGGTATTCTTGACTTAGGCTTTAACCTTTACCTGATGATATTAAGGCTAAGTTGATAGATGCTCCTCTGGATGATAAACTTTTGTTTGGGGAAGCAGCTGCTGGTTTGTTTAAGTCTCTTCAGGACAAGGGGAAGGCCTTACAGGAGCTTAAGCATGTCTTTGTTTCTCTTGTGCCTATAAATTTCAGAGAAACTGCCCTTCTAAGTCTACTTTTGTTTGTAGGCAATCTCGCCCTCCTGCTGAAGGTAAAAAGAGTGGTAAATGGGCTGCTTCTGCTAAGGTCAGTCAGACTGCAGGGATTCAAAAGCCTTCCTTTCCTGATAAACCATGTACTGTCTGACTATCCACTTGTTCCCAGTCACATTTGTCTTTCTCTTTGCCTTTCTCTTTCTCTTCCTATTTGGCTTTGAATCACCCATGATTCTTGGGTTGTGTCAGTCATTCGTCAGGGGTACATCATGGTGTGTATTTCCCATCTTCCTTTTATGGGAAGTCCTCAGCCTCCTTGGGAACAACTTACTTTTTCCCCAGAGATTCTTTGAAACCTCCTGTCTCACGGTACTATTCAGAAGGTGTCTCTGTCCCAAAGTGGGAAGGGATTTTATTCAAGAATGTTTCTGGTGCCCAGAAAAGAGGGTATTTGGAGACCAGTTCTAGACCTCTCTCATCTAAACACTTTTCCGAAGGTGCCTTCCTTTCAGATGTTGTCCTTTCAGACTCTGTTTCCTCTCTTTTTCCCTCAGGTCTTTCTGGTATTTCTGGATCTCAAGGATGCTTATCTCCATATTCTGATCCATCCTCTTTTCAGGAAGTTTATGCGTTTCTCTGTTGCTTCCTGACATTTTCAGTTATGTGTTTTGCCCTTTGCCCTTTCTACTGCCCCATGAGTGTTCACCAATTGCCTCGCTCCTGTGACTGCTTTTTGCAGGCTTCAAGGGATCCATATATTTCCTTACTTGAACAACCTGCTGACTCAGGCATCCTTTCCAGAGGTTCTCTTGCAAAATCTTCATTTTACCATTTCTCTTCTTCAGAGCCTGGGGTTCAGGATAAACTTCAAAAAATCTTCCCTGACTCAATGCTGCCATCCCTGCCTCCTCCAAAAGCCTTAACTCTCATTTCTTCATTTCAAACTCTTCTTCCTCTGGCCTTCATTACAGCCGGGGAATTTCTGAGAGCTCCGGGGTTTATGGCTTTCACCATTCCAATGCTTCCTCTGGCCAAATTCCACATGAGGAAGTTCCAGTGGTTTCTGAAGTCGGTCTGGTTTCAACATGTGCATTCTCTAGACTTTACAGTTCCTCTTCTTCCTTGTCTCAAGAAGCAACTTCTATGGTGGATTTAACAGTTATCTCTGAATCCAGGGCTCCCTTTTTATCCTCCTCTTCCCTCTCAGGATATGCTCACAGACTCTTCAGATTTGGGATGGGGAACAATGTTTGGCTCCCTGAAGGTTCAGGGAGTGTGGTCCCCTTGTCAGCAAAAGGAGCACATCATTGTTAAAGAGAAGAGAGTTTTTATGCTGGCTCTTCAGGCCTTACATCCTCCTTTCTCCATGGGGACTCTCAAGGTATTCACAGACAATACCGCAGTTATGTGTTATATCAACAAACGGGGAACAAGATCTTACCTTCTTTCCTGGCTGGCACTTCTGGTGTGGGATCTGGCTGTCTAGTATCAAGTGACTCTTCAGGCAGTTTATATTCCTTCAGATCAGAACATTGTGACAGACACTGTGAGCAGGTCCTTCACTCAAACCCACAAATGGATACTTCACAGGTATGTGTTTCTGGACATTGTTCACCAGTGGGGTTCTCAAGTAGATCTCTTTGCCTCCCCTCTGAACAGACAATTTCCTCTGTTTTGTACCAGAGTCCCAGGTCCTCTGATATGGAAGGTGGGTGCCCTCTCATTTTCTTGGAAAGGCGTGTTTCTTTATGCATCCCCCCTTCCTCTCATTCTGACAGCCCTGTTCAAGATTCAGCAGGATGCTCCCAAAATCTTATTGGTGATTCCCTTTTGGCTGTGAAAGCACTGGTTCCCTCTACTTCTGCATCTAGCCAAGGGCAGTCATCACAAGTTACCTCACAGGGTGGATCTACTCACACAAGACAAGGGATCTCTCATCCATCCCCACCTGTCCACACATCAATGAACACTGTGGGTTATACGATTTTGATTCCTCACAGACAACTTTTTTTCTGAGGACATGCTGCAGGTCCTGCAGGAGGCCAGGAAACCTACTAGGAAATCCTACTTATCTAAATGAAAGAGGTTTTCTGTTTGGTGTTTTTCTTGGGACTTGGACTGACTTACTGTGGATGTTGCTTTGGTTTTCCCTCTTATGTGAGTTGCTCAATGCTAGTTTGGCCTATTCTTCAATTAAGGCCCACTTATCAGCTCTTTCTGCTTGTCTGCTTGTCTACCTTTAACTCTTCTGTTAGCTTCTAGATTTGAGGCTAAGCAATTTCTTAAAGGCATCCTTAATATTAGACTTCCCAGGAAGCCTGTTCCTTCTCCCTGGGATCTTAATTTCATTATGGAGAAACTGACTCAGGCTCCTTCTGAGCCTGCAGTTTCAGCTTCCTTGCAACATTTTTCTTGGAATACAATTCTTTTTGTTATCCCTTACTTCTGGCAGACTGATGTCTGAGTTGCAAACCCTTATGGCCTGTCCACCTTTTTTGATATTCTTTGATGACATGGTATCTTTGTTTACTAATCCTTCCCTTAAGCCCAAGCTGGTTAACGACTTGTCACTTATTAAGTCTATTAATTTGCCTGCTTTTTTCTCCTGTCCACAATCTGACAGTGAGCGGGTGCTGCATACCTTAGACGTGTATAGACAGCTCAGATTTTTATTTGGATAAGACTAAAGCTATCAGAAAATCTGATCAGTTGTTTCGTTTCATCCTAGGTCTTTAGGATTGTCTCTTTCCAAGCAAACTATTTCTACTTGGATTTTAAAGGCCATTTCTTTTTGTTACACCTTTCTTGGTGAGGGCCTTCCTTCTCCTGTAAAGGCTCATTCTGCTAGAGCTGTGGCATCTTCTGGTGCTTCTTTCAAGGGCTCCAACACTAATTCTGTTCTTGAAGCAGCTACCTGGACTTCTGTGCATACTTTTAGCAAACACTGCATAGGTTCATAGGTGTGTACTAGGCTAATGGCCCTGATGCCTTTACAATCTTGGCCCATAGGATTACACTGGCATTGTGCCACCCGACCTTAGTTCCCAGTGCCTCTGTCGAGTAGAGCCACTGGAATGATCCCCGGGGTGAATGTTCTATTTCCCATCCACTCATCAAGATTTCTCTTGAAGAGGGCAAGTGAAATGCTCTGTCTGACATGTATGGGAAGTCTATTCCATAGCATGGGCAGTCTCTGGGATATGAACCTGTCCTGACAGCACGTTCTGTTGATTGTGGTAATGAGGTTGAGGTCTCTGGAGTGTGTGTTGCAGAGGTATTGGGATTTCTTTAGATATAGCATTTGTAACAGAGCTGGGTCAGACATGACTCTGTAAGTCAAGTAGAGATCACCTCTAAGTAGGCGATATGAGACAGAGAATATTTGTAGTTTTTTGAGTCTGTCCATATAGGACAAGTGTTTAAGGCCCAGGATCCTCTGTGAGGTACTTTTGTGGCCTCTCCAGTTGTTGCAGGTGTCTAGTGAGGTACATGCCAAATGGGGCATTGTACTCGATGACTGGCCTAGTGAGGGAAGAGTAGAGGGAGACAATGACCTCTTTCTTCCTGGATGCAAGACCCTTAGTAATGAGATGTGCCACAAAGAAGGACTTTCTGACCACAGTGGCAATGTGGTAGTCAAAAGAGAGGTTGTTGGCAACCTGTGCTCCCAGATCTCTTATAATGTCTTCTGTGTTCAGTGGACTACCATTGATATGGTAGACACCAGTCTTTGGTCTCACTGAGGCCTTTCTGTAGGATGTCAGCATCACTTGGGGAGTTAATAATGGCTCCCAACTTGCAATCACCTGTGAACTTTGTCAGCCAGAGTCCCTTTGTGTTGGCCTGTACTTCTGAGAAGTAAATACCAAACAGGAGGGGACCCAGGACTGATCACTGTGGAACTCCACTTGTGTCTGGTTGGCAGTTTGACTTGGAGTCAGCTACTTTCATACTGTGGGTTCTATCTGTAGGCCAGTTTGCAACCCACCTAGTGATATAGGGGTTGATGCCTAGCTTAGTGAGTTTTTCTATGATTTCTGAGTGGGGAATGGTATCAAAGGCCTTGGCCAGATCAAGGTAGGGTGTATGAACCACCTTGCCTTCATCCATAGCTCTGGTGACTGACTCAAGGACGTTGACCAGGTTGAGTAGGCATGATCTACCCTTCACAAAACCAAACTATGTGGGATCCAGAGTTTGGAGATTCCCTATATCCTTGTTTACTACAAGCTGGGTAGTATCTCCAGAGCTGGAGCTGGTTTTGCTAATGCCATTTTTCACAGCTTCTTAGAGGGCTCTACTGCTGCTTTCTCCATCAAAGTTTCTACTTGAGCTTTGTCACTCTCCCATAACTTATGAATACTGCAGTGGTGAATTTAAGGATATAGTACAGTTGTGTAAAATCTTACCATAACTGTAGATGTCCTTGTCTTCACTGTTGCAGTATTCACTCTCTCTCCCTCCATCCCCCTAGTCTTTTTTTTTTCCTTTCTGGATGTGCAGGTTCTCTTTGGTTTTCCTTGGACTGTTGTTCCTACTGGGGCAATCAGTTCCAAGGGTGGTATGACTGAATGCCACCTTTATGCCCTATGGTACACGAGGAATATTTAAGTGATGTTCAGCAAATCTTAAAGTAACAGTACAATTTAGTAGACTGGCCAGACAATGTGCGTCATGGCAGGGAATCCCTTAAGTTATGAATACTGCAGCGGTGAAGGCAAGGACATCTACTGTTATGGTAAGATTTTATACAACTGGACTTTCCTCATGTCTCCATTGCATTTCACATTGCATTTAGATCTCCTGGCGATGAAAATAAGACATGCAAATCTGATGAGATAGAATATGACAAGGTTAGAGAAGAAATTTGTTCTCCAGTAAGATTATATTCTATTCTTCTCTAGTAAGATTATATTCTAATCTTTCATATATGAATCAGGATTTAGACGATTTTCTAGGGATGCCACAAAAAGTGGAAAGATTGGCAAATATGGATTAAATTATGACAAAACCAGGGGAATGTTAATAAATGAGACTGTATGAAGAGGTGGGTTATTGTGGCTCATATATTTGAGTAGGTATGTCAGATATTTGGGTGTTTGGCTTCGTTCGTGTTATGAGATACCTTTTAAAGGAGATCTAATTATTTAGAAAAAAAAACTTTTACATAGATGATATTAAATCTAGACTTACATGTGCAGGTACGGGCTCTGAACTATTATGTGCTACTGTATTGTATGTACACTTTTTTCAGTCTTTCCCCAATTACTACCCAGAAAATTTTCTGAAGACAACTTTAAGAATTTGATAATGAACTTTATTTGGCACTCCAATAAGCAGCAGGTTGCCTGAGATTAATTTACATTAGCAAGAGAGTGAGGTGGTTTAGTAATTCTTAATCTATATGGATACTTTCATGCAGTTCAGCTGAAGACCCTAACTTCATTACAAACATGCATTTTGGTGGGGAATTTTTAGTGGGAATGAAAATAAATTTAGGAGTAGACAAAACTCATACAGCAACTAATGTGCCAAAAATTAAAGAATATAAGATCAGATGAGAAGGAAAGAAATGCAGAAAAGGCATAAATATTGTTGCAAGTACAGATATTTAATGGAACAATTTCATGTTAGTGAGAATTTGACACAGAAGTAGTTAAGGAGAGGGGAATTAAAACCAAAAGATGAAATGTTAATAATGGTGGTCCAGAATAGTGGTCTATGTCCATGTTATTTTCCAAAGTCCATTGAACATGTGGGAAAACAGACAAATGCAGGTCGTGTATAAAAGAGCTGCAAACAGTCACACCTGTTGTTGCTGGGTGTGATACACTCATGGCAGAGGGCTTGTATACTGAAAGGCACAATAATTTGGTAAGACTGTTACACTAGGGATTGTGAAAATGCTACAATATTGAAGTAGTTGAAAAGCTTTGGAAACATGAATCCCAAAGCATTGTTAAGAATCATAAAGTTTATATCACATGGAATCACTCATTACCAACAGTTCAAAAAATAGATGCAAGAAAAACATATAGTAGTCCAGGAAAAAAAGACAAAATTAACCTTGATCATTGAAATTGCTATACCCAATGATTACTGTGTCTTACATAAAAAGAAAGACAAAGTCATAAAATATCAGGATTTACTAGAAGAAATGAGAAAGATACCCGGACAGTTCCAATAGTAGTAGGAGCAGCAGGTCTAATAAAAGGAATTTACAGTCATATTCAGATATGCTGTCAAATACATGTTAACTCCATATGAATTGCAGAAGGAGTCATTGCTGAGAAGAGCACTCTTGGCTAACATCAAAGACTGAAACATGAACTGTAATGGTACCCTGGCTTAAGAATGGGATCCATTCCAGTCATGGTATTAGAAACCCAAATGATTTGGAGAAATTAAACCAGGAACCACTTAAAAAGAAATCGTGGGATTAGGGGAAGTGCAGGGGGCAAGACAGAGTGAAGATATTTGGAATACATATTTTCAGTAATATCGGGTTACAGTTCTGAAATGAACCTTTGATGAGACAATAATAAGTTAAACATCATAGCCAGTAGGGCATTTGCAGGAGGGAAAAAAGAATTACTTAGATCAAAAGAAAAAAGGTATGACAGTAAAATTCTGGGAGCAAATAAGAAAAGGAAATATGTGGTTGAATTGGATAATAGCTAAAGGAGGATATAAATAAAGAGAAGCATGGAGGTTAGAGTAAGATAAAAGCAGTGAAAAAGACTACTATATATATATATATATATATATATATATATATATATATATATATATGGGATCCTGACACATGCTCGACTAGCATATGTCTGAATCACAAAACATCGAACACACATACAAGAAAGTGCTTAACATCGACAAGCGCTTCCGTGTATGTGTGCCTGTTTTGTAGAAAATTCCCTTTTCCCCACTGTAGTGTGATCTCGGAGTGAGAATAATAAAGTAGGGGGGTGCGGGGAGTGCAGGGGGGCAAAGTCCCCCTTCTGAAACGTAGATTTTTTTTTTTGAACTACACATACACAGAAGCGCTTTTCGATGTTAAGCGCTTTCGTGTATGTGTGTTCGATGTTTTGTGATTCGGACATATGCTAGTCGAGCATGTGTCCTAGACCCATATATATATATATATATATATATATATATATATATATATATATATATATATATATATGAACACGTATAGATTTATTGATGTTTTTTGATTTAGGACATATGCTAGTCGAAGCATGTGTCCTAGACCCATACCAATATGTAAAATATATATATATATATATATATATATATATATATATATATGTGTGTGTGTATATTATATTATATATATATATATATATATATATATATATATATATATATATATATATATATCCAAAGCTAAAAATGAGGTCACCAGGGCCTGGTACCTAAACATATACAAAAAAATCAATAAAACAAAAAAAGTACCACAGCCGCCACAGCTTAAAATGAGAGGTAAACATAAAGAGATAAGCGCTTTCGGGCAATATCCACACCCTTCTTCAGATCACTTAATGAAACACGAAAACATCATTATTTAAAAATCAAATAACAACCAGTCAGAAAGTTGCAGTCTATACACATCCCTGTCTGCTGGATCACTGCCATTCATAAAATCCTAGTCGTATGACTTAGGACGTAATCAAAGTCTAGACCTGTGCTACCATCACAGGTTAACATTATCAACACTCATCCTTAAAAATAGTTGGATTGCAATAAAAATGTATAAAAAATATATATATCATCCAATAGTCTATATAGCATATACTATCCAAAAAAATTTATATTAAATACATGTGCAAATACAAATCGCTGTCTAAAACCTCAATAAGGTTATAGACCAATCAGAGCTCTTTAAATCATATATGCCCATAAAGAGCAAAAAGCTACTAGTCTACACAAAAGGCTAAAACTAGCAGTTCAGAATAAAAATATAGTCTATCATGTCGATATTAATCACTATCTAAATGCATAATGCACCACTAATATTCCTCATCAAATGTCTATTAAACATTTCTACACCGAAGTGGACGTGTATTGTAAAGTCTATTTCAAATACTATGGTAACAAATAAGCAAAAGATATTGACAATATACTAACTGTAAAACTTGAACACAATTGAGTATAGATAAAATATAAATTTTGTACGTATCCCAAAAGGATGGAATATTACCATTCATAAAAACCTTGTCATATCACTAACAACGTAATCAAAATCTAAACCTGTGCTATCTTCACGGTTTAACATTATCAGCACTTATCCTAACATTAATTAAATCAGTGTATAAACAACAGCATCTGATGGTCTAGATAATATATACTATCCAAAGCAAATTAAAATTAAGTACAAGTATAAATTCAAATCACTGTTTAAAGACTTAACACTTCAGTAAGGTTATAGACCAAAGACTGGTTGGTGTGCATTCAAAATATTTTGTTGGAATCTGCAGTGTTTGTTTGAGACTTTTCAAGGTTATAGACCAACCATGAAGTTTCTTTGTTTCATTACGTGATCTGAAGAAGGGCATGGATATCACCCGAAAGCCCTTATCTCTTTATATTAAAGTTTACCTCTCATTTTAAGCTGTGGCGGCTCTGGTACTTTTTTGTTTTATCTTTTCTTATATGTTTATATGGGTCTACTTCAGTAGACCGAATTTGCACTTAATCAAATTTTAGTTTACGGAGATGACAACTCCCAATTTTTAGTAAACTGAAAGTGCACATTTTCTATTATTTTCACAGGGAATGGGGACACTTGGCCAACATTAGGAAATTTGCCCTTTTCCCCACTGTAGTGCGATCCTGGAGTTAGCATATTTAGTTGGGGGGGGGTGCAGTCCGCACCTGGATGGTTTTGAAATGCTTTGGTGTGTAATTTTGTTATGTCTCCATTCTGTCAAAATCTTCAGTAACGTGCGCTTTCGGTTTATTAACATTTCGCTGTTGTCATATCGGTAAACTAAATTTGGTTAAATGTAAATTTATAGTAGACCTATGTGTACACAGATCTAACAAGAAGCATGCATCAAATCAGTTGCATATTAAAGCCTGCAGAAAATTAGAAGTTATGAAGAAGGCATTTAAACTGAATCAGCCCTGGGAAGAAATAATAGGCTGGAACAGTGGTACAGTTATGTGATTTAACAAGGTATGTTATAAAACCTAGATGCTTAAGCACAGTGGATAAAGATGTTGCTTAAGAGAAAAATGTTTTTCTGTAATAATTAATAGAAGACTGTCAAATGAGAAGTCTGTGTATTTCTAAGAGCCATTTCTATGTTATCAGCATGGATTAATAATATTTTCCTAAAAAGAAAAAAAAATGTGTCATGGTGCAGTATAGCAGGAACGTTGCTTTTTTATTTTTGGAAGCTATCCCCATGATAGTATACCCCATAATTCTGTTGACTTCTGTCTATGCCTTCTCAGTATTCCTAGTAGCCCATCTCATTGTAATCAACACTTCCAGATCTTCTTCTGCTCTTTTGTGATCAATTCTTTCCTTCTTACTGCTAATCAACACAGGAACTGCTGTGGCCAGGGTCAGTACTTTGCATTTGTTTGCAGTGAACCTCCACTGCCATCTTTCAGACCACTTGGCTGTCCATTGCAAATCCTTGCCTGGACTCTTCCCTCCATCCTTCACTTCTGCAGACTGCAACAAACATTCTTCCCAGGATTCAGTAACAGTTTTTTTCTGTGCAGGAATAGTGCAGCAGCTCCTGCATGGAATATGGCCACAGACCAATCCAATAAACAAGGCTGGGGACGTGCATGAGCCTGCTAACTCTATTTTGGCACAGACAACACTGAATAATGCTAATTACCTCATTTGCTGGTGAAAACTATGCAAATGAGGTGAAGTAGCTATTCAGTAAGCAGGCAGGCATCTGCACAGAACAGTGTCCATTGTAGAAATGTATTCAGTTACTGACTGTGTACATTTCTGCAAAAATCAAATCGGGGACATCGTGACAGCTCAAAGTAAAGCATGTATTATAATCATTAGGCATGCCAGTGGCCAAATATATGGCCATTGTAATGGAAAAGAGTTGCAAAAATATGAAAATCGAAGTTTTATTTTTTCGGACGTTTAAGCATAGCACAGCAGTGCAAACGAGATTGTGCTAAAAATTAAAAAATGTAAAAAGACAGTTTTAAGTGAAATCTGCAATTTGCCATTATAGTGTATAGCATGCAGAATCAAAATAATAACAGGTAACACTGGTTGCTAAGGGGAAAGGCTCTGGTGTAGTGGTGTAACAAGGGACTAAGGCAGTGGGATATGCAAATGAGCAAAATTTACTGAATCACAAAATGGCAGACCATTCTCTGGCTGCAAGTAACAGTGCAGGAGCTATAAGGCAGTGGTGTAAGCAGGAGAAGCAGCTGAACATGAAAAGGGTGTGTGTCATGCTTGGTGTAAGCACATTGGAGCTCCACAGCTCCCATTTGAGCTTAGCTAAGCACAACTAAGCAATGGGGTGTGTCTGAGGCTGTATTTACTTATTCCTTGAAATGAAGAGCATGCTCACATCCAGGGAAGGGCCATTCTGCTTACTTTAGCTAAACGGGTTTGCAAGGCACACAACGGGTCTTAAACAAAACAAAAAAGAAAAAAAAACAGAAATAGCAGAACTGTTTACATTTGGGCAGTGGGTTTGTGCGGCACGCTGCAGGGCTTAAAAGGGGCAAAAATGGTAAGGGAAAAGGGGAAATAGCAGAATAAAAGCAATTAAGTATAAATAAAATAGCTGACAGGTGGAATGTATCATAGTCAGCCAATCATACAGGCAGCATCTGCAGCACAACAGCATAACCTGTGCAAACACCTTTCAGTCAGATTTTTCTCACAAACTCTGCACCATTGGTCTGCATATTTGGGTGAATTTTAACCAACAAAATGTTAGGGGCTTTTGTCACTTTGATACATCAGTATGTGCTAGAAGCTGAGGGCAGTGAGGAGGATAATGCCGACAACCGTCCCAAACTGAGGAGGAGGAGGAGAAGAGTGTTCAGACCCAAGGTAACCTACCAAAGGCTACATGATCTGGAGATAGTAGAGTGCTACAGGGTGGACAGAGACATATTTCAGCAACTCATCGAGCTGTGCCAGCCTCACCTCAGACCCAGAGCCAACAGAGGGGAACTCATCCCAGTGGATGAGGCAGAGCCAACAGAGGGGAACTCATCCCAGTGGATACCAAGGTATGTGTAGTCTTAAGAATACTAGCTACAGGTACTTTTCTGCCAGTGAGCAGATTTACTTACCCAGCACCCATGAGGAGAGGACCAACAATATGTGTCTCTTCCACCGTGTAGCAGATTACCCGGAGGTACTGGGTGCCATAGACTGCACGCACATCCACATCAAAGCACCACCCGGTGAACAGGGTAGGGTATACCTAAACCGCAAGGGGTTTTACTCCATCAACTGCCAGGTCATGTGCAATGCACAGGGCATTATCATGAATGTGTGTCCTGGCAGCCCTGGAAGCTATCACGACTCCCACATCTGACATTCCTCACAGCTGTATCAGGGATTTACTAGGGGGAATCCCATATGGCCATTTGGTGGAGGATGCTAGCTATGCACTGGAGCCATGGATGATGAAACCCATCAGAAGTGCATACACACCCACTCAAGAATGCCATAATGAGGCACACGCACAAACCAGGATCATTATAGAGCATTTGGGATACTCATGTCATGGTTCTGCTGCCTTGACATATCTGGTGGAGCCTTGCAGTACTCTCCATGTGCACACATGTTCATAGTATGATCATGTGGAAACAGCTGCAGCAGGAACAGCACAGGGAAGGGCCACCCAGCCCCCCACCATTGCCAAGGTCCCCACAGGCACAGAGGGACTCGGAGGAGGAACCCCCTGAGCCAGCTCCTGTAGGCAGATGGAGGCGTGCCCAGTATGCCCTGGCCTTGGCAAAGAGGCAACATATAGCACACACACTGACACTGTAGGGACCCAGGGACTGACACCTCTCTCTGACTCACACACACAGTACAATGGATGACACACACATCACACTACCTTTAACTTACCATGTATAGGCAGTGTACTCATCCCACATAGGCAGTCCTCAGGCACTGTCCTCACAACTGCTGCAGGCACAAGGTACGTCAGTCTTCTTAACAATAAATGAATGGATTAATATGTTCTGGCAGCATATCTATGGTATCACTGCATGCATGCAAGGGAATCGGGTGGCCTACTGGGATAGCAGCAAACAACTTACTGCTATGTGGAACACCAAAATGTTTGCCCAATAATGGCTTCCCCACACTATGCAGTAGTACCCAAGGTAACAAATCCCACTTCAGTATATGTGGGGGGCCAGCTAACTGGGGGGGTCATAGGTCACAGGCATGGATGTCAATGTGGGGGTCCCATACTCTCCCCCCAGCCTCACCCAGCAAGTCAGCTGTAGAAAACCATAAAGAAATGTCTGGCAAAGGCCCACAAATGGCAACAATGATGAAACACCCCCTACAGACTTACACAGTGACAGCACATCAGGTCTTGCAGTTGCAGTAAGGCTCTGAATGGGTAAGAAGTCTGAAACTCAAATGTATGCATTACAGTCTGACCTGTGGTCTTTAGTGATATGCCTCTAGTCTCTAAGACAGGGCACAATACTATGCTAAATGGAACCAAAATGTAAAGCAAATAGCAGCACAGTCTGTGCAAATGTGTACAGTTGACAGGTGTGCCCCCGCCACACCCATATTCCCACAGAAACGCAGTAACATGTATGTTTGCAGGGAAATGGCAGCAGAGCATACATTGCCAGGGCTGTCCCAATCAACATAACTTGTTGCATGTCCGCAATATGCAGCAGTCAATGAGCTATGCATATGTGTGGTTAATACTGTCAGAATGTGCCCAGCACTTACCCCCAGCTGTTGTGTCGTAGTGACCTAGGTACAGTGCTGTCTTTGACAGGGCCATGTTCCAAGAACTGCAGTGCCAACCCAACTATTCTGCATGTCAGCTACACCTCCGGTAGGAGTTGTACACACTGTCCAGATGTCAATATCTGTTAATGCAGGAAAGCTGTACAGGTCCTGGAGAGGAGGCCACACATATGGACAGTACACAGCTCAGAGTAGCCTACATAGTGCCTACCATACCTCTCAACTGTACAAACCTATTGCAGAATGTCCAGAGGTTAACATCATAATTGTGGTCTGTATAACATGAAATAGTGGTTGTCTGGCAATTCACTGGTAACTCAAGTATGACTAAGGTCAGAAAATAATGTCAGATTGAAGTGTCAGACTTCATACCGTATAGA
Source organism: Protopterus annectens (assembly GCF_019279795.1). Lineage (NCBI taxonomy): Eukaryota > Metazoa > Chordata > Ceratodontiformes > Protopteridae > Protopterus > Protopterus annectens. The sequence continues at coordinate 1,228,956,755 of NC_056744.1, forward strand.
AAAACGCATGCTAATGTGAATCTGTTATTGAATCACCTTTCTAGGTTTGTAAGGCTAACACTTAAAAATGGTCCCTATATTTAGGCCACTGTCCCCCAATTACTTATGGCTTTGTCCAGATGTTTGGCTCTCAAAGTTGAGAGGCATGGTGCCTAGTAGGACAGCAGGTAACTGAAGATCAGTGTACTGCCAGTGTATAAAAGGCTGCCACCTTTCTTTGTCAGCACTGACAACATGTCACTGCTCAACAGCTATACCTCTGTAATGACACAGGTTGTCACAGAAGGAGCACCAGTATGCCTTGTATATCTGTTCTGCTTGTCCTAACATTGCATTTGCCTGCCAACTATTTGCAAAACAAGAAAGAGTCATGCCAAAACAGCAATGGCAGACAGTGGGGAAGCAGACGTCATACCCATAAGAGCAAACAAGCAATTACCAAACCAGTCTACCAACTGTCTATGTCTGGCAGAATATTAACACCCTGTCCCCATGTCTGATCCTTTGTCTGACTGTCATATTTGGGCCTGTCCAGATGTCAGTCTGTGATGGTATGACAACTAGGCCCACATGTAGCCTCATAATAACATATAGCAACACAAACTGTCTAAGGATCACAGCAAATGGAGTGGTGAAATGATGGACAACCTGCTAAATAGTTGCATTCAGAGGTGTGAATCCCACAACCTTGTGTGTGATGTAACGGCATGTACCCTGCCCACATCAGAATTGCAAATACATAACAGCAGCCACTGTGGCCAAAGCCTGTGACTGGACTACAGAAGGACAAAGAGAGACACATAAAAGGAACCACAGGCCAGACAAATGGAGAATGTGCACACCAGAACAGATTGTGCCGTAACATAGGTGTCATGCAGTGTAAGGAGTCAGTAGACATCACCTGCAAATACACACACACACACACACCCGTGTAAGTGGAGGTCCGCAACAAAACAAAACCTAAATAGTGGACACCTCAGAGGCAAAATCACATGAGAACTCCCCAAACCTACACACCACAGACCATGTAGACTCCACACACCAGGGTCTTGCAAACACTAAGGCCTTACCCTAAACCCCAAACACCTACCCTACAGAGATAAGTTAACAGCAGTATCCCTCTACCCCGTTCCATACAAACTCTGCTGAAGTGACCCCTGTCTGGCATACAAAGCAATCCAGGCCCTGCCTTGATGGGACTGTTGCACATCTGAAAAACAAGGCCCACTCCATCAACCTGTAGATGCAGCATCAACCTGGGCTGTGATATCAGTACAGCTTGTTGATGTGACAGATACATGTCCCACACACTCCCCTATCTATGGAATACAGTCCCTGTCAACAGCAAGCCAAGTGCCTCCATACCACTGGTGATCTGCTCCCTGTATAAGTGCACAGGAAATACAAAATACAGTTCTGTGATCCCACCTGTGTCCCTGCTGGACAGGGGCTCTGTGTGCTGACATGTTGTTACATGGGCTACACTCTCGTCTGTGTGGGTTATAAGGGCTTCAGGGCCATTACCCTACTAACATCATAGCAACCTAGACACAATTACTCAATGGTTCACCACATTACTCCTTAATGCTCTGCCACTGACATACCTGGAAGTCACACTGCTATGTGGAATACACTACATATATAATGGCCATTTCTGCACAGTAGAATGTACTCTGTACCCACACCTGTACATCCCAAACTCTGACAGCAAGACATCTGGATAAGGTCATAAATAAAAGTGGTAAGAGAAAGGCACAATGATAGGCACGTGTTGTAAATATAGCCCTTACATACTGAGAAAGTTGGTAGAATAAGGGGTTTTGCATTAGCAGGAATTGTCTGAAGGTTATGAAGTCTGAAATACTAATGTCTGTCATTATTTTGTAATGTCAGTCTTCAATTATATGCAACTAACTTGCCATAAAAACACAAGTTTATGTAGACTGGATGAAACGTCTAGACAAACACCTGGACAATATGCCAAAAAATGTGCAGTTGAGAGGTATGGCCACACCAGGATATGACTTTGCAGATAAGAATACCACACAAGCAGGAGATCCCCAGCCAGTATATCACCAAGCTGCTGGACTGTTTGCACAGCTTCATCAGTCAACCAGCTGTAGCCACAGCTCTCAACTGGCTCTTTTGGGCAAGAATGTATATAGTTGGGCTCATAATATTCCTCTGTGCATCATGCATCTTATATTCCTCTAGTAAAGCACGGTGATGATCTGAGGATGTCTTTCAGTAGGTAATGACAATATATTGCAGTGTCAGACTTCAGATATTTCAGAAAATGTCTGCTAAATCAAACCCAGTACGTCTAGGAAAGTCCTGTTCACTTTTGAGAGATTTGACTGTAGCACACAAAACCCCAGAACGGAGTACAACTATCTCTGGAATGGAGTCCCACTCTCACTATATAACGTCATACTGGGCATGCTCCTACACTTTAGAGAATCACAGGCTATGTTGGAACCCACATCGGACTATATAACTGTATTGTGCATATGTGTCTTTACATACAGATAGCTATGTACACCTTAACTCTCCCTACAAACACCCATCAGACAGGATTACCCTCAGCTAGCTGTAGGTGGTGCATATGTGATATATCTGCATCTGTTGTGTGTGATACACAGACATATATATGTGCAACAGGTAACAGTATGTCAGCCATACACACACACACACACACACACACACACACACACACACACACACACACACACACACACACACACACACACAGACATGGGGAAGAGAGAGAGACACAAAGAGAGTGAGTCATACACACGGATACCCTGTATGGCATAGAGTGATGTCCTGCTGCAGACAGTGGCATACCGGTCATAACCAGTCGCACGTGCCAGCATGAAGGCAAGCTCCATTGTGTAATAGTAATGAGGTGGGGGTTATAATATCACATAACCTCCCTGTGTGTGTGTGTGTGTGTGTGTGTGTGTGTGTGTGTGTGTGTGTGTAGGAATAAGAGTTTTACTTCTTTCCCACCCAGTACACTTCCCAATGCCCTACTTTACAAGGTCTGCTGTTGTCATTCACCTTAGAATTACCTTTGGAGTGGGCTCAGCCCTATAAGCTCTATGGCACATGCAATAATTGTGTAACACTGTAGTACAAATAATTATATAGGTAGTGGTGTTAACTTCAGTCCCGGCATATGTGTGTGTGTGTGTGTGTGTGTGTGTGTGTGTGTGTGTGTGTGTGTGTGTGTGTGTGTGTGTTTGTGTGTGTATAGGAGTAAGAGTTTTACTCCTTTCCCACCCAGTACACTTTTCATTGCCCTACATTACAAGATCTGCTGCTGTCATTCACCTTAGAAGTATCTTTGGATGGGCCTCAGCCCTATAGGCTTTCTGATACATGCAATAATTGTGTAACAGTGTGATACAAATAATTAGATAGGCAGGGATTCTACTCTCAGTACTAGCAAATGTGTGCGTATATATAAGTTTGCAGGATAAAATGTTTTGCGGACCTTCCCATCCACAACATGTCCCAGTGCCCTACTTTACAGGAGCTGTTGATGGCATACACTATAAAAGTACTGTTGGACAACCCTCAGCCCTGTAAGTTCTATGATGCATGCAATAACCATGTAACAGTATAGTACAGATAACTAGATAGTTAGGAGTTCTAATCTCAGTCCTGGCAAATGTAAGTCTGTGTTTGTAAGTGTGTTTATTTGTAGGCTACAGTATTTGTAGGCCTTTCTCTCCCAGTACAGTTCCCCATTGCCATACTTTACAAGGGCTTTTGATGTTATACACCTTAGAAATACTTTGGGACACTCTTTAACCCTATAAGCTCTGTGGTGTGTGCGATAACTTCATAACACTATAGTACCAGCAACTAGATAGGTAGGAGTTCAAAACTCAATACTGGCAACTGTTATACTGTGTGTGTGTGTGTGTGTGTGTGTGTGTGTGTGTGTGTGTGTGTGTGTGTGTGTGTGTGTGTGTGTGTGTGTGTGTGTTTGAGAACAGTATTGTGTGTGTGTGTGTTTGGCTGATGCCATATCATTTGGGGGGTGTGTTTTACCATTTTGAGGTGTGTTCCACCCATTACACTTCTTACTGCCCTCTTTACAATGGCTGCTAATGTCATCCACCGTAGAAGACCCTGTATACACTTCTCAGCCCTATAAGCTTTGTGTTGAGTGCAATAACTGTGTAATATTACAATACAATTAATTAGATAGGTAGGGGGTCTTGCCTCAGTTCTGACAAATGTGTGTGTGTGTGTGTGTGTGTGTGTGTGTGTGTGTGTGTGTGTGTGTGTGTTTGACTGATACCATATCCTCTGATGGTGTGGCTTTTATCATTTTGAGGTGTTTTCCACCCATTACACTTCCCACTGCTCACTTTACAAGGGCTGCTGATGTCATCCACCATAGAAGAACCTGTATACACTTCTCAGCCATATAAGTCCTGTGCCGCTTGCAATAACTGGTAAAACTACAGCACAATTAATTAGCTAGGCAGGGAGTCTGGCCTCAGTTCTTGCAAATGTGTGTGTGTGTGTGTGTGTGTGTGTGTGTGTGTGTGTGTGTGTGTGTGTGTGTGTGTGTGTGTGTGTAGTGTTTGTAAGTGTGTATATTTGTAGGATATAGTATTTTGAGGGCTTTCCCTCCCAGCACACTTCCCCATTGTCATACTTTACAAGGGCTGCTGATGTTATATATCTTAGAAGTACCTTGGGACACTCTTCAACCCTATAAGCTCCGTGGCGCATGAGGTAACTGCATAACACTGTAGTATCAGCAACTAGATAGGTAGGGGTTCTAAACTCAATGCTGACAACTGTGATACTCTGTGTGTGTGTGTGTATGTGTGTGTGTGTGTGTGTGTGTGTGTGTGTGTGTGTGTGTGTGTGTGTGTGTGTGTGTGTGTGTGTGTCTGAGAAGCATATTCCCTTTGACTGTTGTGTGTGTCTTTATACCATTTTAAGGCCTGTTGACTCCCTCACCATGGCATTACTTTGCAGAGCCAGTTAATGGTATCTGCTGTACATGCAGCATGTTAAACTGTACAGCCCATACCAGCCATCTGTACATATGTATATGGAATACCTTGATGTTTGTAACCATTATGTTGTCTGTGACCCCTAACAATGGACATTTATGAGGCACATTACCAAACCAAACTGTCACAGTCACTGTAGTGATAGACATGACACAGCAGACCTCATAATTGTCTGAAACATAATGCTGATAGACAGATGATAGACAGACTGTTACCTTATCATTGTATCACATCACCTTTCAGCAGTCTACAGACAAACATCAGGTGAATGCTATAAGTGAAGCTGGGGCAAACAGCAAACATTGGGCACACCCATCACATATTGTTGTGACACACATGGAAAATGAATGGCAGAACAGGTCATGCAACTGAATGCACCTTTCAAAGGGTATATGTTGTTACATGACAATAGCTGTCATTAACCTACAGTGTCAGTCTGTCATGGTTTTATCAGATGTTGACGGGAAAACCATATTTACATGACCAATGTAAAGAAGTCATGTGTCAGAGATCAGGACAATCTGCACACATATACAGAGGTCAGAAGTATGGCCACCATCTGTACCTATACCTCCCAAGCTGCTGGAGCAAGGGCTGTTCACAAAGCCATATATAATGGAGTAATAAAGGATACATAATAGGGACACCTGGTAAATATTGCTCTTACAAACATGTAACGGTGATAGCATAACAGGTTTTGCATTAGCACAGATGGTCTGAATGGTATGACGTGTGCAACTCATAATGTCTGCCATTATGTTATGATTGTAGCCCGCAATAGTTTGGTAATAATGTGCCAGACAGACACAGGTGTACGACAAAATGCACTACTATGTGGCATGCATTAGGACAGTCTGTAAACTGTACAGTTGACAGGTATGTCTGAACCACCCTGCAGGTTGCAGTCCATGTTTGGCAGGGTGTACCTGTGCTGACAACTGAAACAGTTAAGAGGTCCTAGAACTGTGGGACAAGAAACATGCCATACAGGTCTGTACTGACTGCATAGTGACGTGATTGCACATCAGAAGCACCTTAATGTCATGAGAAATACTGTAAGTGAAGATAGTGTCACACAAAGAAGGTGTCATACTAGCATACCAAAGGACATCCTGTGAGTTGCACTTGCCGTGGGCATGCTATGTGCTGCCAACTGTCACATTACTACAACTTGTGTCCCACAATCCACAGTTGATAATGTCACACACACATTGCATGTTACCCATGTGTGTGCAATATGTAGATGTGAGAAGGCCCTGTCACTACTCTGTGCCCACAAGATAGGTGAATCTGTTGGGGTTAAGGTCATGGCTAAGCTTGTGAGGGACCTAGTGCCAGTACTCCGGTAACCTCATCTGTATGTATGAGCCTGTGGTACTACAGAACACTGAGGTGACATGTATGAAGGCTAGATGTCTGTGACAAGGGATATGTATGCAAGGTCACACTGTCTGCCAACAGTGTCCCTCACACACTGTTGCATGCATACACACCTGGTAAACATGTACATATACAGCTGTGCCTTGGTTATGAAACAGTTGATGTGTTTACACTCTGCCATACTCCATGTTGGCAATGTCTGCAGGGCCACAGCCTGCAGACACACAGACACCTGGAACACAAACAGAATACAGCATGTCAGACTGCATTCAGTCAGTGGTACTAACACCAATAATGCATTATGGCTGATAAGGTACATGCACATTGATGTGTACCCATAACAAATGCAAGCAGACAGCACCTTACACAGCATTACATAGCTACACTGTACTATATTCACCCTGTGCATCAGACCCATATTAGCATGTCCCTGCATCAATGGTATGGATGACAAGGATGTGACACAGGTATCATCATATGCACAGGGTGTGGTGTGGGTTTGCCAGAGGCCTAGGCTGGGCCATACGGTTGATATCATGTTTGTGTACTTGGAGGGGTGTTCTAGAAATAGGCTGCGCAGATGTGCTGTGTGTGTCTGGAGGTGACCTGCATGTGATAGAGATGTACATGTGTGTTTGTATGCACACAATCACACCATGTGGCTGCCCTACACAGGGGTATGTTGGACAGTTGTGGACCATTCATGGCAGGGTGTACAGTTCACTGTCTATGTCCATGGACATGGGAACTGGTCCTGCCAGGGGTTTCACTGGCACCACCAGGCCCAAGGCCAGATGCAGTACTACTCCCCAATGGGTGACTTCTGTCTGCTGGATCCGTGTCCCTGATGGGACCGGCCAGGACCACGTGCTCATGGCCTGCTCCAATGTGGTGTGGGCAGCACCCCCCTTCAGTAGTGCTGGTGGCACTGCCAGTACGTGAGTGTGAGACTCAACTGATCTTGGTGCTGACCTACATCCATGTGGCTGACGCCCATTCCCTACCACACGCTCCAGCACAGACAGTCCACGGTCGAGGATTGCCAAGGTCTAACTCTACCATCTGTTCATGGCCTCAGTACTGTGACATGTGGCCTCCACAAGGTCATGTAGGTCATCACAGATGCCAGGAAGAGTTGTATCCAAGTCCCTGGGTATTTGTCTGGTGTTGCATTCCATACATGCCTGTGCCTCCATGACAGACCGAAACATGCATCTGGTGACACCTGCTGTGGCACTTGCAACAGGGACACTTGCGACAGGGACTTCATGGGCAGCAGTCCTCTTTCAAGCACCCCTGTCCATCCGCCTGTGTGGGACCTCGCCTGCACTCTGGCTATGGCTAGTGTCTGCACTCACTTGTCATAGTCACCACACTAGCCTGTTCCATGCCACCACCATCCAACTGTCCATTATCTGTGTTCACTGGGGACAGGGTATGTGTGGGCATTTTGACTGTATGTGGGGACATTGTGGGCAACAGTGGGATGCCAACCGATGGCACAGATTCAGCCCCTGACAACCCCACATGTGCCTCGCTATGACTACCATCATCGTCAGAGTCCACAGAGACACTGACATCAGGTTCTGAGTGGGAGGGACCATGACCACCATGTCCACCTGTGAGGGGAAGACAACATAAGTAAATTAATAAATAACCACAGCAAAAGGACCAAGTAGAAAGAAGAACCACCAGGCTAGTAGATCAATATGTTTTATTCGTCTGATGTCTCGGCTACACAAGCCTTCAAGGAGTACAACTTCACACAATTCACAACCTGCTTAAATACTTACATCCATTAAACAATTAATTCAACTGCTCATCAATAAAACAATCGAATAAAAAAACTCCAATTAAGCTCAGCATTTAACCCCTTCAGGGCCAAAGTATTATATTTTAAAATATACACAGATTCCTTAAAAAGAAACTGTTTTTTAATATTATTATCATCATACATACATACAAATATTGATCTTTTCCAACACAAAACCTCTTAAACCATCACTTATACCCCCATGTACCTGATTAAAATGTTCAGCTACTGAACTTTCTTTTTGATTTCTTGCTATATCTCTTAAGTGCTCCAATAATCTAACCCTAAAATGTCTCTTGCTTTCCCCTATATAAAACTTGTTACAGGGGCACCTGAGGGCATAAATAATGCCCTCTGTATTGCAACAGAAACATCGTTTTACCTGAAAAGGTTGTCCGTTAATTTTATTAAAACTCTGCAAAACATATTTAAAGGCTTTACATCTGCTACATGTAATGGGTCCATATTCTGTAAAACTTTTTGAACACCATCATTAGGAAGAACAAACTTAGATTTCACTAGGAAATCTTTCAAATTTCTACCTCTTCTATAAGATACAACAGGTGTTTCACTAATATTTTGGTTAACATCTTTCAATGTCAGAATATAGTCCCAGTAAAATTTCAGTAAGTTTGTGAGAATCTTACTAAAACTACTATATGTAGTCTCAAAATACATCTTTTCTTTTCTATCATTCCCCTGATTTCTATAGGCATCCTTTGATACTGCACCACAAGATATATTCCCTGATAAATTTATCCCAGCACTCCTCCAAAAGTTCATTGCTGAAGCCTTTTTTTCTGAACATGCATACCACTTTACCACTTTCAATATTAAAATCCTCTTCATTATTACATAATCTGTATAGCCAAACAAATTCACCAAAGAGTATAGCTTGAATAGTATGAGGAGGATGGCAACTTTGGGCCATTAAGTATTGTATACCACTCTCATATTTCCTGTGGACTGTTGTACGGATGTTATTATCGTTACTGCTGTTCAAAAGGACATCCAGATAAGGAACACTTTTGCCTACTTTGAGTCCATCAAATTTTAAGCCAAACCTGTTGTTATGTAGCTCACTTACAAAACTATCCATCTCAGAAATACCTCCATCACACAGAAAAATTAAATCATCAATGTACCTAAAGTACTTCCTTACATATTTATGAAACAGTTCTGTTCTATAGATAGAAGCACACACAGACACATACAGGTGAGGTGGCACAAAGGCATGACATAGACCTCACAATATGATGACATGCATGACACACAGACCACAACATACACACTCTGGAGAGGCCCTCAACATCATCCAGTGCAGCCATTTCCACTTAATGTCACTACTAATATACACCTCTGGGATACATGAGTAATGTTAGTAGGTGATGGGACTGCACCTAGCACACACTGCATCCATGTACACATTATTGCTGTTCACCTGTATAGCACAGTGGCAACTCCTACAGAACATACCTCTCAACTGTACAGACTTTCGCAGAATGTCTACATGTCTGCCTCACATTTTTGGTCTGTTCCTCATGAATCCTGTGTTTGTCAAACACATTACTGAGATGATCTGAGGTGTGATGTTACTAATTAATAACAGACATTTCAGTTTCAGACTTCAAAGCCTGCAGTTAATGTATGTTAAAACAAATCTGGTTACTTTAACAACTTTCTAAGCTTACAGTGGATATAATAAGTGTACACACCCGTTAACATGCCAGGTGTTTGTGATATATAAAATGAGACCACAATAAATAATTTCAAAAACTCTCCCACCTTTGATGTGACCTATAACCTGTGCAATCCAGTTGAAAAACAAACAAATCTGTTAGGGGTAAAATATAGCAAATTAGATATGTACAATAGACTGGTTGCCTAAGTGTGCACACCCTTAAACTAATACTTTGTTGAAGCACCTTTTGATTTAATTACAGCAGTCTTCTTGGGGAGGAATCTATCAGCATGGCACATCTTGACTTGGCAGTATTTGCCCACTCTTCCTTGCTGAAGCCCTCCAACTCTGTCAGATTGCGAGGGCATGTCTTGTGTACAGCCCTCTTTAGGTCACCCCGCAGATTTTCTATTGGATTCAGGTCTGGGCTCTGGCTGGGCCATTCCAAAACTTTGATTCTCTTCTGGTGAAGCCAGTCATTTGTTGATTTGGATGTATGCTTCAGGTCATTGTTCTGTTGACAGGTGGAAGTCCTCTTCATCTTCAGCTTTCTAGCAGACACCTGAAGGTTTTGGGCCAGACGTGACTGGTATTTGGAACTGGTCATAATTCCCTCCACCTTGACTAATGGCCCAGTTCCAGGTTATGAACAGCAACCCCAAAGCAGGACACTGCCACCACCACCATGCTTCAATGTGGAGATGGTGTTCTTTGGTGATGCGAAGTGTTGTTTTTGCGACAAAAGTACCTTTTGAAATTGTGGCCAAACAGTTCAACCTTGGTCTCATTAGACCATAACACATTTTCCCACATGCTTTTGGGGGACTTGACATATTGTTTTCACATTTTAACCAGGCCTGGATGTTGTTCTGTGTGAGAAAAGGCTTCCATCTTCCAATCCTACCCCATAGGCCTGACATATGGAGAATACCAGAGATTGTCATCACATGTTATACACAGCAAGTACTTGCCAGAGATTCCTGCAGCTCCTGCAGTGTTGCTGTAGGTCCCCTGGCAGCCTCCCTGACCAGTGTTTGTCTTGTCTTTTCATCAGATTTGGAAGGATGTCCAGTTCTTTGCAACGTCACTGTTGTCCCAAATTTTCTCCCCTTTTTGATGACTGTCTTCACTGTGTTCAATGGTAAATGCAATGCTGTGGAAATGTTTTTGTACACATCTTCTGGCTGATACCTTTCAACAATTACATCCCTTTTATTCTTTGTAAGCTCTCTGAGAACCATGGCTTTTGCTGTAGCAGGCAACTGAGTAAACTTCAGGAAAATCTTACTAGGACAGCTGGCCGTTATTAGGTGTTAATCAGAGTCTCTTTAATTGATGGCAGGGGTGTACCCAAGAAGACTGAATGCTGTAATTAGATCAAAAGGTGTTTCAGCAAAGTATTAGTTTAAGGCTGTGCACACTTATGCATCCAGCTTATTGTACATTACTTATTTTTCATATTTGTTCCCCTAACAGATTTGTTTGTTTTTCAATTGAATTGTACAGGTTATAGGTCACATTAAAGGTGGGAAGGGTTTTGAAATTATTTATTGTGGTCTCATTTTTGTATATCACAAGAACCTGCCATTTTAACAGGGGTGTGTACACCTTTTCTATCCACTGTATGAGTAATATTTAAAATATGTCCCTAGTTTTGGGCCTTCCCCCCATTTTGTCAGTCTATATCCAGATTTCTTGCACTGACAGGTTGTGAGGTATGCTACAGATATATTACATTTCCTGCAAATAGGCCCCTGTGATGACCACTGTGATGCAATGCAGTTAACCCCACCATAAGTGAACATGCACATATCGCAATATGCTAAGAGTGGCAGTTGTGTGCATGGTAAAATGCATGCCATCAACATGCCTGGGGTATTGGTGAGCCACAACAGGACAATTCCATACTCACCGGCTTCAGGCTGCTGTCTCATATCCATACCAGTGGGACCTATGTAGTTGTTGGAGAGAGGTATTGTCAGCAGACTCACATGTGGTATTAGTACAAGATGAATGCTGCTTTTCTGCACATGTACAGTACAAGCTCCGATACTACACAATTTGCTGTCCTTCGCCATAGATCTGCAGTTCTGTGCATTACAGAACCCCACTTACAACTGCATTTTGACCTGATATATGCATCTAGATACTATACGGATGCCAGTATGGCTGCAACAGTAGTAGATTGATGTCCACTGGAACCTTGCCTGCATGCTCATTGCCTGGTGTCTGGGTGCCACCCACCTCCACAATGTGGGTGTCTTGACTCTGCTGTTGTTCTGTGGTGGGTGCCCCAAAGTTGGCAAGGAGCTCCTCCATAGGTGTAAGTGGGGCCTGAGTAGCAGGACCTCCATCTGTGGCTGTGCAGTCCCTGGCCAAGGCAGCAGCCCTTCGATGGGCATGCCGGATGAGGCGAGTCGCACGATGCCTGACCTGTTCATAAGTCCATGTGTGCTGACCCACTTCGTTTACCCTGTGGACGACGTCATCCCACAGTGCGGTCTGCTCCCACAGATGCATTTCGCTATGGCCAAACATCACCCTATGGTGCTGCACTATGGTGTTGATGATAGCTGACATCTCTGTGTCTGAGTATGGTGGCTGTCTGGCACACTGCATGTCACCTGGAAGACATAAACAGGGAAACACATTGCAGGACCTCATACATTGGTCAGCATTATTTACAGAACCTGCACATCAATTGACTAGCACTAGCCACCACTTACGACCACATCATACCCCTGTCATTTATCAGCACAGTATGAGCTTGCATTGCACTCCTGGTCCTGATGTGTCATGCTCCCACTAATGAGGGCCAGTAAATTGCATACGCCTCCATTCATCATTCACTTTTATGTAGAGGGATGACAGTGGCCGTCATCCATGCAGATGGGATGTCGATGGTGCTCAGGTTTTGTTTGACTACAATGAGTAATGGAGCTGGGAGCACATGCCTGAGTTCATGTAGGATGCAGACAGGGATGTTGTGAGGTACCATGGAGACTTAATTTTGTTGCCTTTGAGTAGGCATTATGGACCTGCTCCCTGGTGATGAGGGGAGGGGTGTGGGTGCTGTGCATATCCCCCTATACTGATGGAGGACATAGGGGTGATGTTTTCACTTAACCTGTCTGCATCGGGTTAGCTATAGCTATGGCATGTGTGTATGTGGTGTGAGTGCATACCAGTACAGGGTGGGTTGGGTTGTTGCCTCTGAGATTGAAGACATGTATGACGACAGCCTTGTGATTGGCCTTGGTGGATGTGTCCAATTAGTACTCATAGTTAGCCATACAGTGATTCACCTGTGACCTTATATGCTTGTTCAGACAAAGGTGGACTTGCTTCCAAGTTGGTGCCTACTCCTACTTGGTCCTGTACAGCCAATATAGTGACCTATGCTGTGGTTTGTGTATTGCTGCTGTCCACCAAAGGGGATTACTCTACCTTGGTAGAGGTGGGTTTTATGAGCCAGGTATTGCTGAGCCCATACAGCTATCTAGGTACTCATATAGCTGTTTACATTAGGCATGGACACGAGGTCATAACACAGTAAAACACTTCTCCAATTTCAACCTGATAATCATGCTTATTCTAGTACCCATTTCTGTGTTAGGGCAATGCAATAACCAGTAGCTGTAGACATTTATGTTTGTTCGATGCACTGAAACTATGATTACACATGTATACAACATGTACAGCTTATTTACCTGATGTTTTGCATCTCATGTCTGTTGTTTTGAGGCTTCCAGCTGCACCTACCCATACATACATGTGCACAGGTAATACCTCTAAACACCCCTTCACCTTCCTTTCACTATTACTACTATTCTCCTTATCCTTCTTCTACTATCTCTCCCAACCCACAATTTCCACCCACTCCCAAGCCTTTCATATAACTAACCCTCACAACACAGCCTTCTTACCCTCATACTCTCTTATTTCCCCCCACCTATATTCCTCTGAAAACATCCTTCTCTTTCGACATAAACTTATCTCCTCTTATTCTAACTTTTCAACCATAACTGTTAACAAACCCCTCCAATTCACAAAACAACTCAATCTCATCTCCCTGCTAACTACTCACATAGACTATTATATACTACACCTGATAACCACTCTCATATCTGGAGACATCCATCCTAACCCAGGCCCCACCACTACTACTGCTATAAATAAATCTCTATTATTCGCTTCCTTAAATTCTCAAAGCGTAGTAAACAAAGTCCCAAACCTACATGCTTGGCTCATACATAATAAACCTGACATCCTCACTATTTCAGAAACCTGGCTAAAACCACACATTAAAGACTCTGAAATAGTTCCTCCTAACTACTCCATCATAAGAAAAGACAGACCTCACAAAAAAGGCGGAGGAGTAGCCCTTCTATACACTTCCTCCCTAGTAGTCACTCCATATAACAAACCTACTCCACACTTTAACAATGCCGAACTTCTCCTTACAATGCTGCAAATCAACAATCACAAACATATATGTATAGCTTCCTTTACATCCCACCAGGCGACAATATTTCCACACTTGAACTCATCCTCTCCTGGCTATCTAGTAACATTAAAAATGAAACCATAATCCTAGGAGATGTTAATATTAACTGGGCCCTTATACAGTCTCCTACAAACCCCACTAACATCAACCTCTACAATTTCTCACAACTGATCACTCTGGTAACCCACCCTGCTAAAAACCCCTCCAATGGGAGTATATTGGATTGGATTCTAGTCTCCCACCCTCACTACTTCACCAATACTGGCACTCTTCCCAACCCACTTGGTGACCACTTACCCACCTTTACCCACCGGCTTCCCACTATCCTTCAGCATACTCACAACCACATTACAATCCGTGATCACAAAAACTTCGACCCAGTAATCTTTTCAAGCTCACTGCAAGCAATTAATTGGAACTGTCTAAAAACACTATCCCTTGACGATGCAGTCTCATACGTTAACTCAACTTTCTTAAAAGTACTCGACTCCCAAGCTCCTTTACGGACTAAAAGAATAAAAACAAAATCAGCCCCATGGCTCTCCAAAACTACTCTTGCTATCATGAGACATAGAGACAAAGTCTGGGGACGCTACCAAAAACACAAGACAGCACCACTCCTTAACGAATATAAAATGCTCCAAAACAAAGTAAAGAAACTCATTACTTCTGATCGTCAAAACTACTTCTCTGCACTCCAAAACCAAAATAAAAACAACCCACAGAAATTCTGGAAAGGGATCTCTACTCTCCTCCACCCCAGTAAACCGGATACTCCCACCCCAGACCCAAATGCTCCAGATCATGACTTAGCCACCCAATTCAATTCCTTCTTTATTGATTCAATTTCTAAATTAACCTCCTCTTTCTCTAACACCTGTTTACTATCTAATACCCCCTTACCCACCCCCACTATTCCTATTTCTATACCATACTCCTCACCCACTAACTCCTCTACCCCCTCTTCTACACCTACCCTATCCCCATCTCCACCTCCCCCAAAAACCCCCTCCTGACTGCCCCCTCTTCTCATTAAATCCAATACCAACATCTACTATTAAGAAACTTCTTCAGAAATTGAAACCATGTACCAATGCTCCTGATAATATCCCTTCTTACTTTCTCAGTATAGCTGCTGAAACCCTTGCCTACCCCATTAGCATTTTAATTAACCGCTCTCTACAAGAATACACAGTTCCCCAAATCTGGAAACAAGCCTTTATTATACCTCTACATAAAGGTGGTAACAATAATAACATTACTAATTTCCGTCCCATAGCCATCCTGTCCCCCATTTCTAAACTCTTAGAAAAATGTATCCAACTTCAGCTCCTTCCTCACCTCCTAGACAACCATCTTATAACTCCCACACAGCACAGTTTCAGACCTAATCATAGCACCATGACAGCCCTCCTCTCCTTCCTTGAGGTTGTAAATAAAGCCCGTGACTCTGGAAAAATTGTTTCCACCTTACTTCTTGACCTCTCCAAAGCCTTCGATACTATCTCACATAGCCTGCTCTTAAACAAACTCTCCAAACTTCACCTATCTTCCTCCTCTTTGAACTGGTTCTCTAGCTACCTATCTAACAGAAGCCAAGCTGTAAAATGGAAAAAAGTTACCTCCTCTTTCCTTGGTACCCCTACAGGAGTTCCCCAAGGCTCCACTTTGGGTCCTCTTCTCTTCAACATCTTTATAAATGACTTCCACAAATCTATCCCTTTCTCTAGCATCATCCAATATGCAGATGACTCAACTATCATCTGTTCTGCCTCTTCTATTACTACCCTACAAAAACTTACTCAAGATGCCTTCTCTTCCACAGAACAATGGATGCTATGTAATCATCTAGCTCTCAATGCTTCCAAAACCAAATTAATGTTATTTACTCCTTCCAAAGTCATCCCCCCCGACATGGGTACCTTCTCAATTACCACTCTACACAACTCACCTCTTGAAATAGTATCAGAAACCAAGCTTCTTGGGGTCCAAATCGATAGCCAACTGAAATTTAACTCCCACCTGCAAATTAACATCAAAAAAACACACCAGAAACTTGGCATGCTTTATAGACAGAATACCTACCTTCTACCTCACATCTGCCACTAAAATCACTCTTTCTACCTCCTTCCTAATACCATCCCTTCTATATGGTGCCCCACTACTAACTAATCTTCAGTCCTGTTTAAAACAACTTACCTCTTGTTACAACAAAATTGCCAAATTCGCCACCAGCCAAAAGTCCTCCACCCACCACTGCATCTCCCTCCATAAGCTAAAATGGCTAGAACTTCCCAATCAACTAACTTATACTCAACTAACTCTAGCCCATAAGCTTATTCTCAACCCTTCCCTCTGTCCCTCTCTTTCTTCTGCCTTTAAAATGCACCTACCTAACAGAATTCTAAGGTCAAATAATCAAAATCTACTCGAAGTACACAAACCGACTCATCCCCCAGGCAAAAACCTTCTTTCCTTCAGCCTCGTTCGCCTCTGGAACTCCCTACCTCC
The DNA here is from genome assembly GCF_019279795.1 of Protopterus annectens. NCBI lineage: Eukaryota > Metazoa > Chordata > Ceratodontiformes > Protopteridae > Protopterus > Protopterus annectens. The sequence goes on from NC_056744.1 coordinate 1,228,973,692, forward strand.
ACTCATCCGCACCACCTCTAACCACTCTGCCTTCAAAAAGTCTCTTCACCTTCATCTAGCTTCTCAGTGGGAATGCTCTTGTTCCCACCCCACATAACTAACTCTACTTAATTCACCCTCAATACCATATTCTACTTCTATACCTATGATATTTATTCTCTAATCAGTATTATGTTACATTTATTTAATTCTAGTACATTTCTTCCTATTGTTTTAACTGTTATGACTGCTATTCTAATTGATTAGTTCTATATTTGTTTGTTTACACAATATTAATAACTCTCTGTACTAATATTGTTACTGTTAAATGTTGAAAATACCTTCTGTTATGGAGCTTTTCTCCCCAGGACTCCATTGAAAACGGGTTCTTTATGGCCCAATGGACTATCCTGGTAAACCAACGGCAATAAATAAATAAATAAATAAATTTCTGTTCTATGTCAGTATGGCACACTCTATTTACACACTTGCTGCTCAGTCATACCTGTCATAGGTTCATAGGTAGGTACTAGGCTATCGGCCCTGGGGCCTATATAAGCTTAGCCAAAAAGGTTCCCTGGCTTTCACCACCCAGGAAAATTATTTTCCTGTGCCCCTGTCAAGCAGTGCTGCAAAAGTGATCCCCGGGGTGAATTTTCTATTTTCCATCCAGTCGTCAATCATGTCTCTACAACTACAGACACTCTCACACAAACAAACACTTTTACATTTATCAGGACCAAGATTAGAACTCCTACCAAGCTAGTTTACTTCGCTATAATGCTGCACATTTAGCAGATGTGCCACGAAGCTTACATCACTTACCATCACTTTACTAAAGTAATTTATCATCATTTTAAGAAACACTTCAACAACTTTACGAAGCGACTGGATAACTCGTGAGCACCAATACTCTTGTAATGTCGTCTTTTGCAAGAAAGCACTTCTTATCAATGTAAGAAATGTATCAAATAACTGCACAATGTGAATAAATCGAAATATCTGGCCCGAAACTCAATAATACTTTGACGTAATTGCACTTTGGAATACTTGCATACAGCACACTGAAATGTCCCCCAAATGCCAGTAACTTGCTTAGGCAACTCTTTACAGTGCAAGAAACACTCTGTATTGGCGGCACTTTGTGAATAGACAGACATAGCACAAGAACTTTTTGAAATGGATAAATTTTTATTGCATTTCACAAAATAGTTGCACTTTACACAACAACATTCAATCATTCTATTACAAATATATAAAAAAGTTTTAATACATCTCAAACATGGACTTCTCAGTAGTACTCTGTTAACCTTTCTTTTGCATCTAAAAATCACCAAGACAAAGGTGCATCCCAGTGTATGCTGTTAACTGCTCAGACTATAGTGCACTTCCCACCCCAGTTTCTGCCCTTTTTGGCCTGTGAATCTTAATGGGAATATATGGCAACTGAACACGTTTGTATTCTCTAGACCTTTATCAACTTGTCTACATGTTAACTGACCTTTAAAACCAGTAATTTCTTGAATGCGTTTAGTTTCCACTGCCTTGGAACTTTCTTGTGATCCTATTTGTACCCTAGAATGGCAGCAAACATAATCTGAGGTATCTGCTGGGGGGGGGGGGGGATATTCTGTAACCATCTAGCATAACAAAGCTGCAACATCTGTTCATGCTGCCAGGAATTTCAAAATTCATCATTTAAGCCGAGTGGACTTTGCTGGTGTTGCATCCAATAACCCACAGGTTGAAGCCAGATGGAGAAGACATTGGATAAGTTATATCAATCTATAAAAAGCTAGCGGTTTCTAATTTCCTGCGGGAGTACAACGTTGGTCCCACCACAGCAGCAAATATGTCCCAAAGTTCTCAATTACTTGACTTCTCTGCCACTCTCTTCCCTGAGCCATTGTAAACAATCTTTTGTTTTCCACCAAACTGGCCTCCGGTTGAAATTGGATCGTTCAATTCCTCTATGTTACAGGTAGGAAAGCAAACTTAGTATCTCCTCAGCAGTTAGTTAACAGGTTGCAGAAGGACAATCCTTTAGAAGCTAAAAAAACTTCCTTATCACTTCAATCTTGACTAGTCCACAATGAATAGTTTTGGTAACAATACCTAAGTGAAAAAAAAATATATGAGTCTCGTTTTCCACTTTATTAAAGGGCGTGTGTGCTTGGGTTAACTCCTCTAACATTTGTCCTGTGTACACCTCAGACTTTGGTTTCAACTTGGTGCATCATCCATTGACATGGTGGTGAAGCCAGTCTCCAGATTTTGTGATGAAACTCCCATGGGTGACTTCCACAGTTCTTGAGCTGATATGTTAAAGGAATTACACAATTACAATATTGGGAAGTACTCTCTCTCCCACTCTGCATCACTCCCTCACACATTACCACAGATAACCAAGAATGTCTGGTTTCTACCTACAGTTCTGCTGTCATCAGCCCCTAGAATCTCAACATCCATGCAAGTCCCACCCACTACCTGTTTTACCACAAGCTTCATTTCCTTTGTAGGATCTAGGAACAGAAGCACTACTGGCATTGATCTGGCCACCCGGTGGCAAGCTTACATCAAATGAGCACTATGCTCCGTACCAATCAGATGTCTCACAAAAGAGGACAGTCCAGGGAGAGCCTGGTCAACCAAACAGCAGCACATTTTAGGGTACATGAAAAAATGAAGGGTCCAGCTGGTTTTGTTAGCCACAGGGTACATTCACTCTGACAAATGTGAGCAAATTGCTCAGTTCTTAAGGTCACCTACATCAGGTTTGATGCTGTGCCCAAGGTGCTCTTTAAAGAGTTCTGTGGTCAGAAATGATTTTTAGTCAGATTTAGATTCAGAGTCAATTAGTTTGTTCCTTTGGTTTCCAGTATGTACCAGATAACCTCTGGACTGGACAAATGTCCTACCAGACTTGTTGCATCTTACCTGGAGGAAACAAGATTGCTGCAGTCCTTTTTGGAGAGAAGTATTTTTTATGTTCTTTATCCTTTTTAGGAGGCAATAGCTGCACCAGTCATGAAAAAAAACCTTCATTAGACCCAGATTATCCTGACAGCTACCACTCTACTTTACATGCAACACAACTCAACCTGTTAGAGCAGGACATCTGGACGATGGCACACATGAATGGGGGCAATGGGCCAAAATTAGTAACACTTTTATTAATCTTGCCATAACACACTTAAGTCAGTTGATAGCACAGTAGGCTTTGCATTAACAGAAATACCCTGCAGGATGTCTGACA
>NC_056744.1:1228981926-1229056926 GCF_019279795.1 Protopterus annectens
CAGCCCACCAGTACTCTACTACTGCATATGTTAGTCTGGCAAATTTTTCTTTAATCTTTAGACACAGAACACATTAAACAATTTAATACTTCTTATTTATTTCGCTATATAATGCTAGGTAGATCTGTACTCAACAGCCTGTCGGCGCAGCCTTGTCAGTCTGTCAGCATGGGCTTCAGCATTGCTAGCCCTCTCCACTGCAGCTGTAGGGGGAGAAAACAAACAAACATTATGCATACCTGTCTATCACAGACTCAGGCTAGAATTTGGTACAGCTATATCTGGGATACTTACAAACTGCTGGAGCATGGTTGCCCCGAGCATCCTGGATCTACTGGGCCAAGAGTGCCCCCTTCCTCTGTTTTAGGTTGGCATAGTGATGCCATACCTGCTCACCAGTTGGGGGGATGCCAGTGGCACTGGTGAGATTGCATGCCAGATGTTCCCAGGCCTCCACCTTATACTGTGAGCCCTGGTACTGGCCCTGCAGCCATCTATTATCATGATTTGCTACACGGAGCCCAGCCATGATTCTAGACTCCAAAATGCCCCGGCACTGCACCTGAAAGCACAAGCCATCACCAACACCCGACATAGTTCCTACTCAGAGAAAGCTACAACAGATTCTGGCTGTATTCCCACCTGCACCATTTAAATAAGGCTATATTTCCACCTTTTGCCATCATTGAATCATTTTGAAAATGCTAAGCTCAGCTAAGCAGTCCGCAAATCCGCTAAGCTGGGTTGAACAGTGCTTAAAGGGGTAATTGCTGAGCATTGCTTAACAGTGCCTAAATCCGCTTAGCTGAGCAGACTGCTGCTTTGCATTTATGTCTAAGCAATGCTTAAACCAGCTAGGCATAACTGAGCACTGCTAACCATTGCTCACGTTTCATTTTTAGGGAATATCAGAATAATGACTTTTAATTAATCAATACTGGCATTGTAGTAGGTGTATATGATTTACTTTACATGCCGTCCCTCTGTGTGTGCTTTCATTGCCCTACCATGGGGTGTGACTATACTGTATGGGACACTTGTGTATACATGGCTGATTTCACATGTTATATGCACTCACACTTCCATTGAAGACCAGCTACACTACCTTGGTTGACAAATATCAATTACTACATAATTTAAAATAAAAATAATACTTTTAACACTGCTTTCCCATTTAAAAATAAAGTGCCTGTCTTGGTACTTGAACTGTAAACGCAACCATGCAAAGCCGGGACTCTAACCACTATGCTATCTCAGCATTCGGATTTTAGCTGTATATTTTTATTTATCTCCTATGGGATGTTTAAGCAGTGCTGAGCAGAGGGCCATAATGTGCACATCCACTCAGTTACGCTTAAACATACCTGAGAATGGAAACAAAAATAAAAATTTAATCAACCTACTTTATTTCCATGTATCTGTACTCCTTGTCAGTCACAGTAAGGGAAATTGTAAGGGGACACATAGGGACAGATTTTAATTATTGCTCTCACAAACTTATAAAGTGTGACTGTGGTTTTCTAGAAAATAATTGGCAGATCAGTCGGGGTTTAAGTCAGAACATACTGACAGACATTTGGGTTTCAGACTTCGTACCCTTCAGGAAATCCGTGCTAATGCAAACCGTTATTCTATCAACTTTCCTAGTTTGTAAGTGGAGTATTTAAAAAGTGTCCCTATTTTTGGGCCTCTGTCCCTCCATTATTTATGGCTCTGCACAGCTTTCTTGTTCTAGGGGGTTGAGAGGTATGTGAGGCAGGCATCTGGGCATTCTGCGGAAACTTGTACAGTTGAGAATTATGGCCGTATGTCACTTTGACAATGCATGGGGTGTGTGACAGTACCTGTCACACACCCCCTGCATTGCTTCCTATTGAGATGGGTGCTTTCTATGTCTGTGGACGCTGAAAGTACTTGCAAAGTGTCGTACGGCACTTTGACATTGCAGGGGGTGGGTGTGCATTGCTTTCTTGCTCCCCTATCTATTGCAGTATCCGCGGACATTGTTTTACTACTTTTATTTCATTTCAGTGTCTGCGGGCACTGAAATACTTTTAAAAAATTCCATATGACACTTTCTGAGTGCAGGGGGCATGTTAGATGTGCATGCACTACTTAAACACATCCCATGCACTCAGTAATGTTAGTGTCCATTTAGCCTTAGCAGCAGCATGCCTTTGTGAATATGCAAGGCATACTGCTGTTAAAGCTAAGGGTAAACAAATATGACTCACTCCATGCAGGAATAGCACTATTACTGTATGGAGTTTATTGAATCCAGGGGTCTGTTTTCATTCTTTCTTAACATGGGGCTCTTTGTCATACCATTAAGTCATGTAGCAGTTAAATCGTTAATCTTAATCCTAAACCCAAGCTTTCCATTTATCTTAGCAGCGCATAAGCAGGCCTGAGTCTAAGGCCTTCATGAATTTTGTGTTTTTCTTCTCCATCCTAACAGTTCTAAAAAGGTACTGCACTTTCTTTCTTATCCTCTGACACACCAGCAGTGGTTAGAAATCTACTGAGAACCTCAGTCAAGGTAACTTTCAACACACTGACTGTATTCCTGGGAACCTTAGGAAATAGGTCATCTAGGACATGTGCTTTATCCTTTCTTAGGGGAGCCAGTTCCCTCATGACCTCCTCTTGTTTTCTTCCCTGGTGCACTTCTTCTAATTTCATCACTCTGCCCTACCTCCTTCCTAGAGTGGCACGGTCTCCTTTTCTTTTACAAAGACTGAAGTAAAATATTAATTGAAATCTTTGTTTTATTTTATAGTCTTCCATAGTCTTCATCCTATCTATGCTTACTCTAGTTAGGTCTGTCTCTCAGTCTCTCTTCCACTGATCCTCCCATTGACTCCTTCTGTCTACTATTATTTTGTTTGTTGCCCTCACTCTTGTTATCTTTCTGCCTACCTTTTTGTACCATGCTTCCTATACCTATCCACCCTTTCCCTTTTATCACTTTGTAAGCCTTGTCTTTTGCCCTAATAGCTAGCCTTACCTTCATGTGTAGCCACAGTACTCTTAGTACTGCATCTCTGACCGCATCCTATAAATTTGTTTTCTCCCTCAGTTTATTAGCCTCCTAAGTAAACACTGAATCCAGTCCCCTAAATTCCATATCATCTTTCTCCTTGTATTCTTACCCTTGTTGGCTAATGGTATCTTTTCTTGGGCATTTCCGCTCCCCTCTACCTCAGTTAAAGCTATATTTGGAATACAAGTCCTACCTAGTACAATTCTGCCATTTAGCTGAACTTCTCATAGTCTAAAATGTCATCCGATTCCCACTCTCTCTTGTTGTAGAGCTCAAGTATCAACCAGTTATTTGCAGATTCAGGTGCTTCATGATTATAGCCCTCTATTCTAACACACTCCTTTATTCTGTTTTCCAGTCTCATATTTCTCTTGACATGTCTGCAGACTGTTATACTGTATCAGTCCATCAGCAACCCATTTTTTCTTTTACCCTAACCACCAGGGAACCTACCCTAGGTGCTAATCCTTCCTTCTTTTATGACTTCTTGCAATGGTGTTTTGCCTTCAGACTACACCTTTGATGCCTTGCTTTATATAGATTGCTACTTGACCTTCAACCTTCCCTCCCTTCTCTGTTGTTTCTGACCAACCTATACCTAGCACCTTTATGCTTCACCTCCTTTTCTTAATGGTTCATGTTTCTTTGTTACTAACAATGCCTATCCTTGTTTTCTAATGGCTGCCTACATCTGATCCATCTTACACAGTACTAACATCCAGCTGTAGTCTGAATCACTGTTGTTTATTCCTCAGCTATGTTCTTTGTCCTTTTTCTTTTTTGCTACATGAATACCTATACCCTCTTCTGCATCTTGCATATAATTTTCCCTTCCTATTTAGTTTGAAAATATATAACTGATGCATTTCAATCCAGGTCTGGATACCATTGTCTTGTTTGAGCTGAGTTGGTGCCATTCCCACATATAGAGCTAGTCCATTTGCCAATTTTCCCATCCTCCTACCAGTTCAAGCTCTTCTCCCTTGTCCACTGCAGTAGCCATTACTTTTACTCCCTAATATTTCTTCTTGTGTGTCTTGGGTGCTGGAACAGGTAAAAGTTCAGAATATGATATCTTCAGCTCTTCTTCTGGCATCACTCTGCCAGCTCCTTGGCCCTGCAGCTACTCATTCAGCTGTCTCCTCTAACAGGTCATCAGTGTCTGTATTTACCATAATGTGTCCATTCCTTGTCCTTGGTGACCAATGAACTCTGGGACTATCTTCACTGTAATCTGGTCTGCACTTACCCTTACCAAAACTTTCAATCCCTTATATGATTGAGTGGCTAGTCTCCAAAACTCTCTTCTCCATCTCCTCACACGGGTTATCACCCACGTCAAGTACTGCCCCATGTCTATAACCTTTGGGTCGGTAACCCATAATTTCCAGTACTACCAAGCTGTGTCATTGTCTGTGCTGTTTGGCTCACACTGTTTAATGCATTTGATCTGGTTGCCTTCTTCCCATACTTTTTCTGCAAGCTTTTTCAACTGTTCTGTCCCTTTCACCATCTGGCTCTCCCATCTGGCTCATTGGGTATTCTTGACCACTTAAATCCTGGTGTCCTTACTTGTCCCTACATGGCCAGTTTTGACTTTGGCCACCCTTTTTCATGTGTCATCTCTCCCTTCACCTTGACTTTCTTTACCTTTCCTGTCTTTCATGAATGCATCCTACATTTCCTTCTTCACTCCACTCTGTATCACACCACTTACATATACTACTTTTACAGCCTCTGTCTATATTTTCTGCCATTCTTCTGCCATTTTCCGCCCATCCTATATACTGGTTTCCTGTTGTCACCTCTCCAGTCTCACTTCAACCTTTCTCCATTGCTACCAATCACTATTACCTCTAAATTCCACCATCTTCCCACAGACCCCACATCTCGTACCACACTGAAGCTTCCCTAACCAAACAATTTCTCCACATGTTGAGTATATCACCTCTCTCTTACTGTACTTACCTAGGCTGCCTGTTCTTTTCATGCTATCCATTTTTGGATCCATTGACTTGTTTTATGTATTTTGTCACCAAGGCTCATTCTATGGCCGCCAAGGACTTAAAGGAGAAGCTGTTCTAATGTTTGTCCACTTAGATGACCTTTAAGTTGATCATGGTAGTGGCTTTATTTCTTGATTCTTACATAGTTGAAAGGCTGGAGTAACCATAAACTAGGAAAAATCCTCCTGTCAGCACAAAAAAGATTCCCTTTACTGAAACAGAAATTATCATAATTATTTGTCATTTATTTCTGCTCAAAGAAAAGGCACAAAGTCATGGCCTTTGCTTGTTGGGTGTGAAAGCAGATGCTGGTCAAGACACAAACCTTTTTGCACATCTTTAGTTAAATTGTAGCCACAATGTTCATTTTTGTGTAGGTAAGCAAATGGAACAAGGTACTTTAATGAAGTTTCAGTGGCTCCAACAGAATCATGCTCTTACAGGTATTTTTTGAAAATCAGACCAGTGTCACTCTGATCTGGAATGGTGTGGTTCTTCCATCAGTGTGCCTTTTCTTTTGCAACAAATCTTTCAGATACTTCAGTTCTAAAAGGGACCTTCACATTAAGTAAAGGGCATTGCTATTCATGACTTTAGGCTCTAGAAAGTGAGTTGACATCTGACCTCCTCTCTGTCTTTGATCAGACATGTAGGCCATGGTTTAATATGTTGACAAAGCAGTGTGGCATGTATTCTAACCCCAACATTAAGGGAGGTGTTGCAGGTTTGGTAATAGGCCTTAAACTTTGATATCGACCCCAACAATTCACACCCCCAATGGATACTGTTAACCAAAGCTCCTCTCTTAGAGATGTAGACAAGGCAGACATGCTTGCTGAGAACCTTCTAGGTTAGTGCTGCTTCCTTAGTACTGCTAAGTGCTTTAGGTCATTGGATTATTGGCAGTGTTTGCTTTATCTCTTCCTTACTGTGAGCGAATTGACAGCAAGGCATACTTATTCTCCATGATTTCCACATCTGACTGCCAGATTCAAAGGAAGATCAAAGATCATCCTCATTTGTTATGGCTGAGAAGGGTATAGTTTCAGACTCTGTTGTTGAAAATTAGTTTGTCCCAGTAAGGGATTTTAATTACAATAGCATACACAAACCAGCCTGACAATGTTTCCCTTTTGATATACAATAATTTGCCAATTTATACATCACTGCAGTATCATCTACATCATAAATAAAATTATAGCAGGATAGGGATGTATTTCACCTTTAAAGATGTGCCTTCTCATAGCAGCTTGCCCTTACCAATTCAAATCCCAAAATGACAAAATAAAATCTGTTTGTAGTATATAATCTCAACAGCATACAATTAATGAAAGATACAAAACCATCTTCTCCCAGCATAATATACAAACCAGCAATGAGCAATTTAAATTCACGATCAGTACAACATTCAGAAGGTAAATAAATAATTTATTCAAAAGTAAATATTTTCAGTTGCAATTTAACAAAATCCATCCATTTCAAACATGGCAATAACAAACTTCTCTACAATCTAAATTAAAAAGAGTTTACTATGGCAAAGTCATTCAAAGGGGATCCAGTGTCTGTCTGCCTGGGATGACATGCTCGACAAGCCACGCTGCTTCGCTAGAGACGGCTTGCACCTGTCACCCTTAGGCTTTTGAATACTTGCAAAAGTTCTTGCCACCCCCATAGTGCCTTTTTTAGGCAAGGCTCAAAAGAAAAACCCACCACCCACCACCGTAAATAGCACAAGTAACAAAAAACTGAGGGTAATGCTACTCAGTGCCAGAAGTCTAAACCTCAAAATTCACGCACTTGAGGCACTCCTCAGTATGGAGAAAATCGATATATGTGCAGTAACAGAAACCTGGTTTAAGGCTCCAGAGATCACCCCAGCACCACCAGGCTACAACTCATACCATACATTTTGGCCACAGAACCCAAACCGAAATACAAAAGGCGGGGCTGTATCCATATTCATCAAGGATACCCACACCTACAGATTAGTGGCACAGCACGAGGCTTCAGAGATCATCCGTGTGCAACTAACAATGGGCAAAACTGCAATTCAAATTGTAGCTTGCTACAGATCACCCACCATGTCCCAGGACCCTCATTCCGCATTTCTGGAAACACTGGGAAACATAAAGGTCCAACCAAACACCCTAATATTGGGTGATTTCAATTACCCAAACATTAACTGGGAGAACTACTCAAGTACTAACTCTCTTGCCCAACTTTTCCTAGAATTTATAAACTCAAATGCCCTGGTTCAACTGGTCAACACTCCCACCAGAGGTGACAATATATATTGGACCTGGTCATCACCAACATGGGCGACCGGTGTTCTACACCAGAGGTCAACCCCTTGCTGGTTAGATCTGACCATAAACAAATCACTTTGGATATCCATATTCCAACCCCACCCCCGGACAAGAAAGCCACTGTGAAAAACTTTTCAAAAGCAAACTTCACGTTACTTAAGACCGAGGTGGAAAGTTTCAAAGCCCCCATGCTGAAGGAGAACACTGTCCAAGCTGCAAAATCCTTTGCTAATGCATTCTATGGGCAGCTACAAGAATGCATGGATCATGCAATCCCAAGCAAAACCAAGACTCACTCCTCCAAGAAAAGGAAACCAGTCTGGTGGACTTCTGCCATAAACAAGCTATAGAATAAAAGGAGGAAACTAGTACGGAAAAGAGTAAAATCCCAAGAAGGGAAGACATCCCTGATCAGTATCAGCAAGAAACTACGATCCCTCATAAAATCATCCAAGGCGAGCTTTGAAAAAAAAAATTGCCAAAGACTCCAAAGATAACCACAAGGTATTCTTTAGCTTTGTCAAGAATCTAAGTGGCAATGCTCAGATCTGCTCGGAGTTAGTGCAGAATGGCACAAAATACACTGAACTGACCGATATCGCCAACATCCTGGCAGACAGGTTCAGTGCAAATTTCACCCCCCTCTCACTCCCAAAAGGGCCCATAACCATACCAGAAGAATGTAGAGTCCCTGAAACCACAGACACTCAGGTTAAAACAGCCCTCTTCAAAGCCAAAAACACAGCATCAATGAGACCAGATGGTGTCCCAGGCTGCGTCCTACACGAGTTCAAAGGCAAACTAATCCCTCACCTAAACACACTGTTCAAACTCAGCCTTTTCATAGGCTACATACCCATAGAGTGGTGCACAGCAACAGTTATTCCGCTCCACAAAGGTGCAGCCACAACAGACCCCGGGAACTATTGCCCTATAAGCCTGACTAGCTTGGTCTGCAAGGCTATGGAGCACATCATCATGGAACTCATTAACAGAGACATTGGGAACCTCCAAACACTGGACCCTACCAAGTTTGGTTTGTTAAGGGCAGATCATGCCTCCTAAACCTGGTGGACTTCTTTGAGACAGTTACCAAGGCTATAGACGAGGGAAAGATGGTACACACAGCCTACCTAGACCTCGCTAAGGCCTTCAACACCATTCCCCATTCTGGTATTACAGACAAGCTCACCAGCCTGAACATAAACGCCTACGTCACAAGATGGGTTGCCAACTGGCTCATGGACAGAACCCACATGGTGAGAGTTGCGGGAGCTAGGTCCGACTCTAAACCGGTTACAAGTGGCGTTCCCCAGGGCTCAGTCCTAGGACCCCTCCTGTTCGGCATATACTTCTCAGAGGTACAGGCAAGTACAGGAGGACTATGGCTGACCAAGTTCGCAGACGACTGCAAACTAGGGGCTATAATTGACTGTTCGGCTTACACAGACATCCTCCAAAAGGGTCTCACTGAGACGGATACCTGGTGTCAAAATCATGGCCTCAAGCTAAATGCCAAAAAGTGCATAGTCATCCCCTTTGGAAAAAACAAAGTACCCACAAACTACCACATAGGTGGTAGTCCCCTAAATATGGAAGACGTAATAAGGGATCTGGGGACCCAAGTAGATAGTAATCTCACCTTTGATAATCACGTTGCCAAAGTGGTTACAAAATCCTTCTACGTGGCCCACCTAATGACAAAAGGGTTCACATCCAGATCAAAAGAGGTCATTGTGCCCCTCTACTCATCACTCATCAGACCCATCATAGAGTACAATGCCCCATTTCAGACGTACCTTACAAGACACCTGCAACAGCTGGAAAGACCACAGAAGTACCTCACCAAGAGGATCATTGGCCTCAAACAGATGCCCTATGCAGCTCGACTGAAAAAACTACAGCTGCACTCGGTTACCACCTACTCAGAGGTGATCTCTGCCTGACATACAAGGCCATGTCCAACCTAGAATTGATGGACATGCTCCACCTAAAGAAAACCCTATCCCCTCGAGCCACACGCTCTAGGGATCTAAACCTCACCACAACAATAAATGTGTGCTGGAGGGATCGATTCCTGTCCCATTGACTTCCCATGCTTTGGAACAAGATCCCAGTCCACATTAGGCAGAGCTCCTTACTAACACTCTTCAAAAGAAACCTTGATGAGTGGATGGGAAACAGAAAGTTTACCTCAGGGATCACTTCAGTGGCTCTGTGGACAGAGGCACAGGGAACTAATCTAAGGGGGCGGCGAAAGCCAACACATTCTGGCTAGGCTTATAAATGCCTTCAGGCAGATAGTCTAGTACCTACCTATGAACCTATTACATACAAATCTGCATGTCTCTGAATCGCTTAGTGATTACTGCAAGATCTAAAAAGCCCTTTTCTGCTGCCCTTACAGTAATCAGTGCTGGAGGCCAATGCATCGCTTTAGCACAAGCAAACCAACTCGGTTCTGTCCCCCACACACAAGTGCACACACACACACACACACACACACACACACACACACACACACACACACACACACACACACCACCATGTCTCTTAACTGTCCCTCAGTTTTAGAACATACCTGACATTGGGCCAGATTCACGAATGCTTGCACGGAGTCTAAGAGTAGTGTAAGACATCAGACAGGCAATATGTCTGCCGAGTGATTCAGCAATAGCCAGCAGGGGGGTGCATGAGAGCTCCTAAAACTACTCTTGCACGGACAGTGTTATGGTATGCAAATTACCTCATTTGCTGCTGAAATGTATGCAAATGAGGTAAATTTGCGATCCAGGAACCACTAACCTGTCCGTGGAAGAGCAGTGTTATTTGCAGAAATGTACTCCATTGGTAATGGGGTACCGTTCTGCAAATAGCTAAACAGAGCTATGACAGCTCCAAATAAAGGATGCATCCTGTTGAGGAAGCATGCCAATGGCCATTGGCATTTTTATAGGTTGAAAATTAATAAAAATTAATTTTTATTTTTTTCCCCCGATCTTCGATGTTTAAGCATAGCGCAGCACCGCGCAAACATTTGGCACTTTAAAAAACAGAAAATAATTAAAAAATAGGCATTTTTAATAAAAAGCTTATTCTGCCATGCAGGTGAATGGCAGGCTGAAGACAACATGGCTACTGAGTAGTGGTTGCTAAGGGGGGAAGCTCAGTTTGAGAGATGTAACCAAGCATTGGTAGGCAATCCTATGCAAATGAGGATAAGGATAGTGAATCCCAATTTTCCCTGGCATGTGAGCCATGTCCCTAGAGTGTAAGTGTAGGAGTAGGGAAGTAGTAGAGTAGAAGATAGGTGACATCATGAGGGGGTATGTCTGAAAGACTGTAAGCTTATTGGAGCAGAGTGGCTTGTGTTTGACATGAGTTGCTCAGGATTGCAAAAGGCGTGTCTACAGTTGTCCTAGCTGAAACCCAGAAACCGAAGGTGCACGCCGTGGATATATCTGAAATTTCTTGCAAACGTGCTTACACTGTGTGCGCACTTGTGCGCGCCTGTAAGCCTGTGTGCACGTGTGTGCGCGTGTTTGCGCTTGTTTGTGCGGCACTGCCCCTTGTGGAAACGAAAAGGGAAAAGGAAGGAAAAGAAGTAGTAGGAAGTTAACCAAGGAGAACTAGCAGAGCTGCCAGGTGAAATAAATCAGAATCAGCCAATTACACAGGCAGTACACTAGCCCAGCCCAGCACTTAAAACTCTGCAAACAACATTCCCCCATGTTTTTCTCAAAAACACTGCAACACTGCAGTATACAAAGAGTGAAAACTTAAAAAGCTTAACTCGGACAAAAAAGAGTTAGGGGCTGCCATTGCTATTATAAACCAACATGTGCAAGATGCTGAGGGTGGTGCCATTGCGAATGCTGCTGAGCAACCCACAGTGAGGAGATGGAGAAGAGTGTACAGACCCAGGGTAACCTACCAGGGGCTACATGAGCTGGAGATAGTGGAGCACTATAGAGTGGACAGAGACCTCCTGCAGCAAATTTTTAAGCTGTGCAGGTCACGCCTCACACACAGAACCAACAGAGGGGAACCCATCCCAGTGGAAGCCAAGGTATGTGTTGGCCTAAGAATACTAGCAAAAGGTACCTTCCAGAGATCAACTGGTGATATGATGGGGATTTCACAGGCATCAGCATCCAGGGTACTGCACCAGTTCCTGAATGCCATGTCAGCACATGTCGGTGATCATGTATATTTCCCCAATTCCCGTGGAGCATTGGCCAGCAATATGCGTCTTTTCCAGCAAATAGCGGAATACCTTGAGGTAGTGGGTGCAATAGACTGCACACGCATACACATCAAAGCATCAGCTGGTGAGTGGGGTAGGGCCTACATCAACCGCAAGGGCTTCCCCTCCATCAACTGCCAGGTCATGTGCGATGCCCAGGGCATAATACTGAATGTGTGTGCTGGCTGCCCTGGAAGCTACCACGATTCCCATACCTGGCATCTGACACAGCTGTACCAGACATTTGCCAGTGGGGACATCCCTGACGGTCACCTAGTAGGGGATGCTGGATATGCACTGGAGCCGTGGCTGATGACACCCATCAAAAATGCACACACACCTGAACAAGAACTCCATAATGAGGCACACGCACAAACACGAAATGTAATCGAGCGTGTGTTTGGGATGCTCAAGTCACGGTTCCGGTGCCTGGACACATCTGGTGGAGCCTTGCAGTACTCACCAACTACATGTACCCAAATTGTCATGGTATGTGCCATGCTACACAATATGATCCTGCGAAAACAGCTGCAGCAGAAACAGCATAAGGCAGGGCCAAACAGCCCCCCAACATTGCCAAGGCCATCACAGGAAGAGCGTGACTCGGAGGAGGAACAACCTGAGCCTGCCCCAGTAGGCAGAAGGAGGCGTGCCCAGTATGCCTTGGCCTTGGCAAAGAGGCAACGCATAGCACATACACTGGCTCAGTAGGAACCCTGGAAATAATACCTTTCTCTAACTCGCATATAAAATAAAAGGGATGCCTAACTTGACACTACCTGTTTTCAAACATGTATAGGGAGTGTACTATGTGCATTTGACATAGGCAGCCCTGCAGCATCACCTGAGGCATGACTGCCATGTTTTAAGCAATAAAAAAGCAGTGCTAAGCAGCTTTTACCACTGTTTAGTATATGTAAACAAAATTGCCCACGCTAACTAACGCAACATTGGGCAACGTTGAGCAATGTTGGGCATGGTCGGGCAAAGTCGGTCAAAGTTGAGCAAAGTCAGGTAAACATGCTCACATTTGCTTTACTGTTCCTTAAGCAGTCTGGTCTGCCCAGCATGAAAATAAAAAGCAGTGACAGGGCTCGAACCCAGGATACTGTGTACTATAGTCACAGTACTGAACCACTAAGCCATGACAGCATTTCACTGGCACAGACACAGCAGGACAATTGTACACTAATGCAAACACAAAGACATGCTGTATCATGCCCCTAAAGAGGCATATGGGTAACCTCCCCCACAGACCTATGCAGACAGAGAAAAGCAGGGCAGGCGGTGTGATGTGGGTTGGGTAGGCTATGAAGTTGCAATCTAATATACGTGACATTGGACGCTAAGATCTGTAGTACAGTAGTATGCCTCAAGCCAGTACGATAGGCAACAGTACAGACTGAAATGGTGTACCTTACATAGCAGTGCAGGCCTAGCAAATGTGTATAAGTGTCAGGTGAACCCCTCATCCTATGTACACCCACAGTAACAATCAGGTGTGCCCCCGGGTAGAAATGTACAAAGAATAGCTGTCCCCCCTGTATGTAGAAATGTTGATAAGTCTATGCAAAGTGTCTCATGGAAGCCCTGCAGGCACAGCATGATCCCTGTTGATTTATGACACAAAGGTGAGCCCTGCAGTAAAAATACAACTTGATTTTCCACACACATATAGTAGAAATGTCTATACTGGGCACGCTCACTCACTTCAACAAATGTAGTGGATTTCAGTCAGCAACATACTGAAATGTCATACTGGGCATGCTCACACACTTAAATAAGCGAAGCAAATGTCACGCAGCAACATACTGAAAGGTCATACTGGGCATGCTCACAAACTTAGGCCATGTCTGAGTACAGCAGTGGGCCACACATATCTGGCAGTTGCATGTTTTATCCCAGGAACCTGTCACTATTCACCAATCCTGCCTTGTGCACACAGTTATATGAAAACAGACACATAATATATTGGAACCCTGTCATAATCAAACTATGTACCACAAGTACTTAAGTTGTTCACAGAAAGTGAAAAAGCAAAGAAGATCAATAAACCTGCAATCAGTATCATGAATAAACAATGTGCACTCCAAACATTATCCAGTCCATGTTTTGGCAAAAGAATCTGTGAAGGAGTCCATATAGAACCATGACGCTTCCTTCCGCTATGTCATAAATAGCAATGTGCACTCATATATGTCCTGAGTCAGCGCAAACTGTAAATGACTGACATTGCCAACATCCTGTCAGACAGGCTCATATATACATACCCCCCTCTCACTGACAAAAGGCCCGATCATCATATCTGGAGATTGTGAAAGCACAGATACCGGATATAGAATGGGTAAACAGCTCCTTCCAAACCTGAAAACACGGCGTCTATGGGATTACATTGTTTCCCTAGCTGTGTCATAAGTGAACTCCAGAACAAACAGACCCTGCACCTGAACAGTCTGTTGAGCCTCATCCGCTGTACAGGATAGGAAACTGTTGGTGCACAACAGACCATGGGAACTATTGTCTTATAAGCCTATTAAGCCTGATCTGCAAGGCCATGGAGTCCATCATGATGGAACTCATAAACAGAGCTATTAGGAGCCAACAAACACCCAACCCTACCAATTTTGCATTTGGTCAGGGGCAGATCATGGTTCCCAAACCTGCAAGACTGTGTTCAAGGCAGTCACCAGGACATACATCAATGAAATGAGATACACACGTCCCACATAGACCTTGAAAAGCCCTTTGCCAACATCCCAGACACATGTCGTATCCACAAAATTAACAACCTGTGCATAAATATGTATGTCATCTGATGCATTGCCAACTGGGGTACAGATCACACAAGGTAAGAATTGTGGTCTCCTGTTCAAGCTGGTAACAACTGCTGTCCCCCATGGCTCAGTCCTGGGACCCCTCTTGTCTGGTGTATACTTTTCAGAAATACAGTCAAACACACGAGAGCTATGTTTAACAAAGTTTGTGGATGACTGCAAAAAAGTTGTCATAATCGATGTTTGGGACAACAGAGATATCCTTATAAAGGGTCTCAGTCAGACAAATGTGGTGTCAAAATTATGGCCTCGAGCTACAGTCATACAAATACCACATAGGTGCCAACACCCTAAATATGGAGGTGATAATAAGGGATCTATGGAGACAAGTGGATAGTCATCTCTTCTTCCAGAAACACATTCACAAAGTGGTCAGAAAATCATGCTATGTGTTCCCACAAACTGCCAAGGTCTTTGCATGTAGGTCAACAGGAGGTCCCCTCTACTCATCAGTCATCAGACCCGTCAGAGAGTACCACAACACACTTGCAATGAATCTGACTAGGCACCTTCAGCAGCCGGAAAGACCACTGAAGTACCTCAACAAGAGGATTACTGGCCTCAAACAGTTGCCCCATGCAACAAGACTGAACGTAACTCAATCTGTACTCTGTTGCATACTGTCTACTCAGGAGATCTCTGCCCAATAGACAGGTCTATGTCATGGCAACACTCAGATCTGCTCTGAGTTACAGCTCAATGGCACTAAATATACAGACCCAACTGATATTGCCGACATCCTGGCAGATCGGATCAGTGCTAACTTTACCCCCCTCTTACCCATGAAAGAGCACATCTCTATAATGGAAGACTGCAAAGTTGCTGTCATCATGGCTGCACAGGTAAAAAGCACTCTCCAAAGCCAGTATCACAGCATCAATGAGACCAGATAACTTCCCAGGCTGTATTCTATACAAACTACAGAACGAACAGGCACCACACCGACGTACCATGTTCAGTCATAGCCTCACCTCAGGCTTTGTGCCTGCTGAATGGTGCACAGCGATGGTTATCCCACTACACAAGGGTGGAGACACCACGGACCCCAGGAATTAGTGCACCATTAGCCTGATGAGAATGCTCTGCAAGGCCATGGAATGTATCATCATACAACTTATAAAAAAAGACATTGGTAATCTCCAAACTCTGGACCACAACCAATGTTGGGTTTGTAAAATGCAGATCATGTCTCCTAAACTTGATAGATGACATTGAAGCAGTCACCAGAACCGTAGACAAGGGTAAGGTGGTTCGCAAAGCCTATTTAGATCTTGCCATGGCTTTCAACACCATCCCCACTCTGGAATTATAGATAAACCCACTAAACTAGGTATAAATTGCTATGTCACAAGATGGGTTGCCAACTGGTAACAGACTCCAAGTATGACTTTGGACCAGTGACGAGTGCAGTACCACAGGGTTCAGTCCTGGGTCCTGTCCTGTTTTGTATCTACTTCCCTGAAATAAACTTTAACATAGAAGGTCTGTGGCTAATGAAGTTTCCAGATGACTGCAAACTAGGATCCATAATTGTAAATACTAAAGATGTGGACATCCTACAAAACGGCCTCACTGAGACAGATGCCTGGTGTCAAAGCCATGGCCTCAAGCTCAATGCCAAAAAGTGCATTGTCATCCCCTTTAGTAAAAACTCTGTAACCATGAACTACAACATAGGCGGTAGTATACTTAACACTGAAAGTGTGATAAGAGACCTTGGATCACAGATAGACAGTGGACACATCTGTGATAATCACATCCCCACAGTAGTCAGGAAATCCTTCTATGTGGCACACCTCATCACAAAAGGTGTCTCATGCAGAATAGAAGAGGACATTGTTCCCCTCTACTCATCACTCACTAGATCCCTAATAGAGTACAACAGCCCTTTTGCTATGTACCTCACAAGACATCTACAACAACTGGAAAGCCTGCAGAAATACCTCACAAAGAGCATTAGTGGCCTGAAATACATGTCATACATAGACCATCTCAAAATGCTGCAGCTGTA
This sequence comes from Protopterus annectens, assembly GCF_019279795.1. Taxonomy (NCBI): domain Eukaryota; kingdom Metazoa; phylum Chordata; order Ceratodontiformes; family Protopteridae; genus Protopterus; species Protopterus annectens. The sequence continues at coordinate 1,228,998,373 of NC_056744.1, forward strand.
CTCTCTTGCATATCGCCTACTCAGAGGTGATCTCTGCCTAACATACAAAGCTATGTCAAACACAGAGCTGTTGGACATGCTCCACGTAAAACACTCACAATCCCTCTGATCTTCGGCCCCAAAACCATGAGTGAAATACAAAAGGAAGGGGTGTATCCATTTACCTTATGGATGCCCACACCTTTAGGTTAGTGGCATAGCATGAGGCCTTGGAGACCATGCAAGTGCAACTAACATTGGGCAAAGCTGCTTATCAGATTGTAGCCTGCTACATATCGCCTACCTTGTCTCAGGAACCTCACTCAGTATTCATGAGAACAGTGGAAAATATAAAGGTCCTATCAAACACCATTATATGAGGAGATTACAACTGACCAAACATTGAGTGGGAGAATTATTCGTGTGCAACATCCTTTGCTCAATGTTTCCTAGAGTTTAAAAACTCAAATGCCCTGGAACAGCTGGTCACCATGCCCACTAGAGGTGACAACATACTGGACCTGATCATCACCAACATGGGGTACCAGTGTTCCACAACAGCGATAAACCCCTCGCTGGTAATATCAGATCATAAAGTAATCACACTGGACATCCACATCCCCCCCCCAGTCAAGGAAACCACTGTGAAGACATTTTCAAAAGCAAACTGCACACTTCCCAAGACCAAAGTGGAAAGTTCCAAAGCCCCCTTGCTATAGGATAATGCTATGCAATCTGCCAAATCATTTACAAGTGCATTCTATGAGCATCTACAGGGATGCATGGATCGAGACATCACAAATAAAACCAAGATACACTCCTCCAAAAATAAGAAACCAATCTGGTGGTCATCGCCCATAAATAAGCTGTACAACAGAAGGAGGAAATGAACACATGATAGAGCAAACTTCACAAAAGGAAAGGCATCACTGATCATTATTAGGAAGAAACAATGATCGTTCATAAAATAATCCAAGGCCAGTTTCTAAAGACAAATTGCCAAGGAATGTAAGAATAACAACCACAAAGCCTTCGTTAGCAATACCAAACATTTAGGTGGCAACCTCCAAATATGCTGACAGCTACTGCAAAATGGCAAGAAATACACTGAACCAACTTACATTGCCCACATCCTGAGGGACAAGTTCAGTGCAAACTCCCCCCCATCACCCCCAAAAGGGCCTGTGTCCATCCCAGAAGAATGCAGAGCCCCAGACTTCATGGACATGCAGGTAAAAACAGCCCTCTCCAAAGCTAAGAACACAGCATCAATGGGACTGGATGATGTCCCAGGCTGTGTCTTACACCAGCCCCAAAAGGATCTACACCCTCACCTACATTCACTGTCCAGACTCAACCTTACCACAGGCTATGTACCCAAAGAATGGAATACAGCAACAGTCATCCAGCTCCACAAAGGGAGTGCCACAACAGAACCTGGAAACCATTGCCCTATAGGCCTACTCAGCCTGGTCTGCAAAGCTATGGAGCAAATTATCATGGAACCCATAAACAGAGACATTAGGGACCTCCAGACACTGGACTCTACCCAACTTGGCTTTGTTAAAGGCAGATCCTGCTTCCTAAACCTAGTTGACTTATTTGAAACAGTTACCAAGGACATAGATGGAGGTGAAAGTAGTCCACACAGCCCACCTGGACCTCACTAAGGCCTTTCAACACCATTCCCCACTCTGGCATCATGGACAAGCTTACCAGCTTGAACATTAACAGCTATGTCACAGGATGGGTCGCCAACTGGCTCACAGATCAAACACACATGTTCAGAGTTGCGGGTGCCATGTCTGACTCTAAACCAGTCACAAATGGCATCCCATAGGTCTTGGTCCTGGGACCCCACCTGTTCAGTAGATACTGCTCAGAGGTACAGGCAAGCATGGGAGGAGTATGGCTGAACAAGTTTGCAGATGACTGCTAACTGTGGTTCATAATCGACTCTACGGCTGACACAGACATCCTCCAGAAGGGTCTTATAGAGACAGATACCTGGTGTCAAAACAATGCCCTCAAACAGAATGCCAAAGAATGCATAGTCATCCCCTTTGGATAAAATAAAGTGAACACAAATTACCACATAGGTGGTAATCCAGTATGTACAGAGAATGTAACTGTGGCCCAGGGGACCCAGGTAGATAGTAAACTCTCCTTTGATGATCACATTGCCAAATTATTTAGAAATTCCTTCTATGTAGCCCACCTAATGTCACCTAATGTAACCCACTTTGTCTAGTCTGATGATGTCACCATCCTACAAATATATCTGTGGAAAGGAGAACTCCCAGTAATGTGTATAGTATGTCGTGTAAATGTGTACTGCTCTAGTATCATAAAGTACTTAGGTAGGGGTTTGAATCCTGCACTTGACAACTGTATTAGAGTGTGTGTGTGTGTGTATCTCCTTGGAAAAGAGCAACCTTTTTGGAGACTACTAAAACACCTTAAAAGTGGTATACTTATCTTTGTCAAGTCTGATGATGTCACCATCCTACAAATATACCTGTGGAAAAGAGAACTCCCAGTAATGTGGCTAGCATGTCGTGTAAATGCGTACTGCTCTAGTATCATAAAGTAGTTAGGTAGGGGTTTGAATCCTGAACTTGACAACTGCATGAGAGTGTGTGTGTATCTCCTTGGAGAGGAGCAATCTTTTTGGAGACTACTAAACCACCTTAAAAGTGGTATACTTATCTTTGTCAAGCCTGATGATGTCACCAACCTACAAATATACCAGTGGAAAAGAGAGCTCCCAGTAATGTGTATAGCACGTCATGTTAATGTGTACTGCTCTAGTATCCTAAAGTAGTTAAGTAGGGGTTTGAATTCTGCACTTGGTGAGTATGTGTGTGTGTGTGTGTGTGTGTGTGTGTGTGTGTGTGTGTGTGTGTGTGTGTGTGTGTGTGCTCTATGTGTGTGGCACAGTTGGTCAATATGTTGTGGGTTTTGCTTTTACTACTGTATGACATATCACAATGACAACAGTATGTGCATTGCGCATGTCAGGTAGCTATGTGGCAAATACATATACATACATGTGACCTCAATTATTTCATAGGTGGGAACGCTGCTTTCTCCATGAGCACATATGTTATCTTTGCCAGAGTGTGCTGCCGCTTTCCAGACCTTAGGTCACATCTGTATGCTTGTGACAAGCCCAGCCACTGCAGTGATGCCTGGCCTAGGTCATCCGTGTCACACACACTCATTACGGTTTCTATTGAACAGTGTGAGTGAGGGTTTATGCCTGAGGCATATTTCAGACCTGTTCAAACACAGCAAAGTCTGTCAATAATGGCTATTCATTATAGGTGTACAACAGCCTTTGTGGATATGCATGCAGACCCCTTATTCCTTATTTGATCCACCGAGGGATTTCAAAATACCTTTAGTATGCATTTCCAGACATGGATGGACATATCCCTACTGTGTTTGCTTGTACCTAAGAGAGCTATATGCCAAACAGGAGTGGTCCCAGGAATGGGTGCAGGTGAATACAACTGGTTACTGGCATAGTATAGCACCTGAAGGATCCAAATGTTACTGTGTGTCCTACATCTGTGTGTCAGTTGTCAAGACATCATCTAACGATTGTTTATGGTCAGGCTGTTGCAGTTATGTATACTACCAGAATGCAAACCAATGACAGATAGTAACAGTATCACCCACAGCACAGTGTCAAACCATGTCATACACACATGTGTACCAAAGTTCCAAAATGTGTGTAGTACAATGCATACTGGCCACCAATAGAAACTATGGAGTGTTAACACTGTGTAATACAGGGCATGTCACCCTGCCCATGTGTCCACTATGCACGTACATGCAGACAGTGCACCTCCACCATGTTCACAAATGTACACCTGCAAATCTGTGCTGCACACATCCCACACGTACTGTCCACTCTCGAACACATGCTGCCAATACTACACACATCAGCCAAGTGGCATGTGGGTGGACAATACACAATTGGAATTAACACTGGTGTAAACAATACTACATTGACAATCATAGCTTTAATGCATCATGCCTGCTCAGCTACACCTTCAAGGATATCATTACACTTTACTGCTGACAACATGCTAACATTGCTATACTTCTGTAAAGTCACCCTGTGCATCAGCACCATGTTAGCCTGTTCCTGCATCAATGTTACAGATGACAGGAGGTGGCACAGGTTTCATCATATGCACAGGGTGTGTTGTTGGTTTGCCAGAGGCCTACATTGAGCCATACAGTCGACATGTATGTGTGTGTGTGTGTGTGTGTGTGTGTGTGTGTGTGTGTGTGTGTGTGTGTGTGTGTGTGTGTGTGAGGGCTAAGAGTACTGGTATGGGCCAATGTTGATGTAATGTGTGCAGGTATGTGTTAGTCCTAGGTGTCTGGTGTATGTGTGTGTATGTCTGCATGCACACAGTTCCACCATGTGGCTACCATATATGGGGATTTGTGGGACAGCCACAGACTGTACCTGCCAGGCTTTACAGATCACTGTCTCTGGCCATGGATACGGTACCTGTGCCTGGCAGGAGTGCTATTGACAGTATCAGGTACTAAGCCAGACTGGATACTATCCTCAGAGGTAGACATATGTACACTGGACCCAGGTCCCTGCTGGGACTGGCCAGTGCCACGTGCACGTGGTCTTCTAGGACGGTCTATGGACAGCTCACCCCCAACATTGCTGGGGCTGGTACTGGCACTACGGGAGTGGCTGTGACTTGAGGGACATCTGCAGTGGCTGCCAGCTGCTGATGTTGCTGGCATATGTCCACGTCCATGTCTCAACCGTCCTGCACTGTCCTGGCACATGGACATGACATTGCGGAGGACATCTAATGTCTCACCCCAACATCTATCAGTGACCTCAGTGTAATTATGGATGGCACCTGCTAGGTCATGGATACTGTCATTTAAAGTGGTGTTATGTGCCCTCTGTGCCCTTAGTCCCTGTCTGGTGTACCGTTCCATATGTGCCTGTGCCTCCATGACAGCCTGGAACATGCGTGAGGTTGTAAGACCTGTGACACGTCTGCCAGGGGCATGATAACCAGCAGTGCTTCGACGAGAACCCCTGGATATCTGCCTATGTGGTACCGTTCCAGACATCTGGGTATGGCTGCCATGTCGGGATGCATGTGCCATAGACACCACACTGTCCTGGCCATTGCCAACTGTACACTGTCCCTCAGCTAAGGGCATTGGTGATGATGGATGTATTGGCAGTATGACTGTGTGCATGGATGGGGTGGACACTTGTGTACTGCCGATTGGTGGCCCAACGACAGACCCTGGCAAACATGCCTGTGCCTCAACACACCTATCCTCATTATCACTATTTGTGTCAGTGACATCAGGTTCCCTGCTGCAGTGAACCAGCCCAACCTCAGCACCTGTGAGAGGAAGACAGGAAACACACTTTGCAACCTGTACATGATGTCAGAACACATGCACACATGCACACATGCACACATGCACACATGCACACAAATGCACTCCTCACTAAAGCAGACACACACACACACACACACACACACACACACACACACACACACACACACACCACCAGCAATCCAGAACATACTCAATAGCGGTTGATGGTGGGGTACAGTATCACAAGCTAAACAGTCATATCACACGTGTCAGCATGCAGGATGTGTGTTGCTCAACAGCATGCAGTGCAAGTGTAGACAGTCCTTGCTAATAACAGTATACATGGCTTTGATGCATGCCTCACCCTGGAACGCAGTGTGTACATGGACACAACATTGCTGTGCAAGTATTAAAAGCTCTTCAATGTCCTGTGCACCATCACTCACAGGTATACATACCATGGCTGGATGTGTATCTGTGTGTCACATAGATATCCATTTCTGATTAGAGCATCTGTGTCTTTAGCAGATAATTGCAGACACAGGTTTAGCTCATGCATGCTATGTATACACACAGGATGAGTGGTGCATGTATACCTGATGGAATACCATTGCTCAACATAGCCATTGTACAGTGATTATGGTGAGTGTAGAACATATTGTGGACATGCCAGTGCCAGCCATGACATGGCATGCTACAACACAACTGCAACATTAAACATCACACATACCCAATGTGTGTCATGTGACCTATACACTCACTAGCATTACAAGACATATATGTGTCACTTTGTGCAAATGGTGATTGCTGTGCATATTGTGTATCGGTGCATATGTTTGCACACACACAGCATTGAGGTGTATAGCAATGAATGCTATGTGTAGTACTGTGGTTACTGTAACTGGATGGGGTGTAGTACCATGAGCCATCATCATGCAGCATCATGTGGTCACTCAAGGCTACTAATGTGTGCCAGACTGGCACCTATCATGCTGTACCTGAACTGCAGTACCATGGCTACATTCACCATTTCGCAGCCAGTTGTTACATGGGTTTGTAAGGTGCCCAATAGGGAGCATTGCCTAACATGAATGTGTTGTGTGTTGAAGAGTGTCGCACCACCCCATGATAGGCCTCTACCCCTCTGGTATATTATGTGTGCTGTGTGGATGACATTTGGGATACTGGCGTGTGACCTTACAGCGGGTGTCTGAATACACCATGTGTAGCATATTAACATGTACTGCGTATGACAAAGTTGTGTATGTTGTGTACATGTGTATTGACTCTGCCTATCCAATGTCCACTACAGTGTAGCCACAATTGTTTGGGATGCTCTGTGTATTGCATGTGTTTGAGGCAGCTACTCACGTTACTGAGATGTGCATAGTCTCACAGCAAACATGCACAGCATGCATCATGCGTGGGTGTGTTACATGTGTACATGGCCTACACCTCACCTATGACATGCACATTTTATTTGCAAAATTAAATGTAGAATGCACTCATCAGCATGGGTCTGCTGTCTTGCTGTCACACCAGATGGACCTACAAGGATATGAGACAGTTTGTCAATGGCAACAACTGTGGCATTGCTACTGTGGGTTTGCAATCTTACAGTAGTACAATGGTTGACAGTCACAGGCCTACAGGTTATGTTCCAAATTATCAGTATTGCACAACACCAGGCTCCACATCTTCTAACTACACGGTACACATCTCACATATGCATGATCTACCAATAGAGGTAACAGTAGTCTATAGATATGCCATGTTACCTGCACACTCCATGTGAACTTGCTGGTTGGCTCCGGCCTCCATGATGATACATGTCTGCTGTTGTTGTTGTTGGCCAGGAGCCACCAGGCTCAGGAGCAGCTCCTCCACTCTGGTGAGGGGGGGATGAATGGTAACCCCACCACCTGTGGCAAGCTGTTGTCTACGGATATCAGACGCATGCTGCTGGACATGTCTAATTAAATCACTGCAGTGATGGCGTACCTGCTCATATGTCCGGTTATGCATGCCTATGTCATTTACCCTACGGACAACATCTTGCCACAGTGCAATCCGCTCATGCTGGTCCTGGCTGGTTCTTGGGAAAAGCGAGGTGTAGTGCTGAACCAGACTGGTTGTTATGACTTCATCCTCAGCAGGACTATAGGTTGGGTTGCAGTGGTGGGCCATGAACCCTGGAAGACAATGAAACAATATGTGTGAGCAGGTCATGTGGCACACTTAACATTCTACAGTACAGATATCACTGAACTGCCATATATAGCAACCTATTGGCTGTCAGAGGATACACACTTTCAATACCACATATCAGTGCTCAACCCACAACTGCCTGACAGTGCCTGGCACACTTTATATATTAAACCATGTTCTGCACATAAAGAGAAACCACTATGTAAGACTATACAACAGTACATGGCACACTGTATGCGACACAATGCACCACCTAGCCACAGGAGGTATATATCAAGTTAATGCATAAAGAAATATGTCATCCATTGCAATGATTGTAAAGTCCAGTTACAGTATTACCAGTATACCACACTAGTTGTTGATGGCAAACCCCTGCCTAACATATGTGCACATTCATGAATATAGGTGGCATACTGCTGTACTAGACTATACATGTTGCTAGATACGCACTTATATCCTGTAACACACATATGACTGAGGGCATGTTACAGGCATACCCACACACACATCAGACATACATACAAGACACAAAGGTATGGCAACCCAGATGAGCTTTACGTGTGTACCATATAGTACTGTGTGTCAGTACTTACAAAACCTTATGCCTGAGGTATGTAATCTGTGAGGACTACAGGGAACACACAAAACAGTGGTTCCAAGCAGTGCGGACATACACCATACTGTGCTGTTTAGGCCTACAGCTTCAGGTAGTACTACAGTTCATACAGGATTTGGATTCACCAGCAGTACCAATCAATAAGAATACATGTACTGCTTTAGCATCCAATGGCACACCCCAGTTAACACCAAGGGACTACGTCAGACCATATGCCATGCTGCTTTTTCTGCCTAGCAATAGCATACACATCTTTTGCTGGGATCAGAGCTAGGACACAAAATACCATGACAGAAACAGTTTCCCACTAAGCTATCCCACATATACACAACTTTGACACATTCAACAACAGATTCACCATCACACTCAGTCAACCTTACATAGCAATTATTGCAACAAGTACATGTGGGTGTGTATCGGTTCATAGGTAGGTAATAGGCTATTGGCCCTATTGCCTATAGAAGCCTAGCCAGACGGTACCCTGGCCTTTGACACCCAAGTAATTTAATTTCATGTGCCCCTGTCAAGCAGAGCCACAGAGGTGATTCCCGGGGTGTATGTCCTATCTCCCATCCAATCATCAGGATTATTCATGACGAGTGCTAATGAGGAGCTTTGTTTGCTATTGATAGGTAGTTTGTTACAGAGTATGGGATGTCTCTGAGATAGGAATATATCCCTCCAGCATGTTCTGCTTATTGAGGTGACAAGGTTTAGGTCCCTAGAGCGTGTAGCTCATAGGGATTGTGATCTGTTTATGTGGAGCATGTCCAACAGCTCTGGGTTTGACATAGCTTTGTATGTTAGGCAGAGGTCAGCTCTGGGTAGGCGGTATGCGACACAGTCTAGCTGTGGTTTTGTGAGATGGTCTGCATAGGGCATCCATTTGAGGCAGGTAATACTCTTTGTGAGGTATGTCTGTGGCCTTTCCAGTTGCTGTAGATGTCTTGTGAGGTACATACCAAAAGGGGCATTGTACTCTATAATGGGTTTTATGAGTGATGAGTAGAGGAGAACACTGACCTCTTTTTCCCTGGATGACACACCTTTTGTGATGAGGTGTGCTACGTAGACAGATTAAATGACTAGTGTGGCACTGTGATTATCAAAGGGGAGACTACTGTCCACCTGTATCCCATGGTCTCTTATCACACTTTCAGTGTTAAGTAGACTAGCACCTATGTGGTAGTTCATGGGTACAGAGTTTTTACCAAAAGGGATGCCAATGCATTTTTGACATTGAGCTTGAGGCCATGACTTTGTCACCAGGCATCTGTCGCAGTAAATATGACTCTCTCTCTCTCTATATATATATATATAAATATATATATATATATATATATATATATATATATATATATATATGTATATATACACACACACATACATATAAACATCCATTGGTGTACATATAGATGTACATATAGGCACATATACAATCCACCTTCATGATGGGAATATCAATTATGCGAAGGTTGTGAGGTATACCGTTATGTAATAATATTGCACAGTCTTGTGCGAAATGCATTGAAGGTGTTCTCAGGCCATGTAGCTTTAGCAGGCCTCACTGGCTGTAACACTGCAAACTTAACAAATCACACCCACAGCATTTAACCACCACATGTCATATACCAGCACTGTATGTTGTCTTGTTTGCCACACACTACAACCTACATACAAATATGCACATAACAACCTTCACCAACATATATATGTTCACCCTTCACAAACAGTTGCAGTATGTCCCTTGCTCTATGCACATGTACAGATGCTAATATATCTGACACAGATATATCTCTCTGTATGTGTGTGCCATACACACACACAAGGTCCACACTGTTGTAAGTCCCTGGACCTCACGGCTGACCTGTTGGGTCTTGCTGCAACATGAACAGGTGTCACATGTGAGCACACAGTAATATTAGAGGGTGTATATATAGCTACAAATGCTAGATTAGCATACTAGCCTGGTACAGCAGTTGCCAATGCTAAGCTACACGTTAATATGACTATCATGCATGTGTTACTCTGTCACATCCATGTTTATATAGCTGTATGCGCTACTCCCCCAAACAGCCATTGTCCACACTACTGTACAGAACACAGATAACATGGATCAGATGTTTGACATTTAATGCTGAGCTGCATATGTCACAGTTATGTCACACTGCACACAGCTACACACTGATTTGTCCATGGCAGTAGTTATGCAGGGCATCTGTGCATAGATACGTACTGCTGTCACATATGGATGTTTCAAAATATGTAGAGTACTCTTCAAAAACATCTACTACATGGCAGTAAATACATATCTGTTACATACCTTTCCTTTGTATGTGTTGGTAGTATTACGTTCCGTGTGTCTTTGGCTTTTTTTTTTTCTGTTGATGTGGGTGTGTGTGTCTCTCTCTCTCTCTCTCTCTCTCTCTCTCTCTCTCTCTCAATACGGAATGATTGCGTGTGTGGGCAGCAATTACAGCCTGCTTTTATAGGTATCTGCACATGTGCATGTGATGGCCTCTGCACCAATTGGTGGCCACCATTTGGTAATTGCATGCAGTCTGCTGGGTGGTAATTGCAGTACTCACTGTCATAGCAACCCAATGCTATAAATTGCTAAGTCAGGTAGGCGTAGCCCTTTCAGCTTTCCAATGTGGGGCCCATGCTTGTTTGCTGTGGACACCGTTGTTTAAGTCAGATTGTTGGTATAGTTCTTATATCTGAAGCTAGGGGTGTAGCCAGTGATTTAAATGTTGTACTCAGACCTGAATGTTGCCACTTCCAGTACACAGTTGTCAGTGTAGAATTGTACTCACCCCTACAAATGCTAACACAAGATACATGGGAGTATGTAGTTTCTTTTCTACTTATACAGTTAACTGCCATACAAAAGTAGTTATTGAGATGTATTCATTTGGCACATGAACTGTTTGTGAACTGCTATACTGTGAATATTAGTGTACTCACTTCTGCACAGTTTGTGCTTTTTTATTGTTGACATTAGCACAGGATGCTCAAGAAAACTGGACAGTTCCAGTACTGAGTATGCCTACCTACATCCTTGGTAGACCCTGAACACACAGGTATATTGTACATTTGGGTAGGGATGCAGACATACAGAGAGCATTATGTATTATTGTGTGAATGTTATCTTGCTGGACATAAAGGGTTGCTGCGTACCTGTTAGTTTAGCAAGGCAAGTAGTCTGTCTGCATAGCTCCCAACTGTGGACCTATCCAGATGGTAGCCAGACGTTAGGCTGTTATTCTCTGTCTGTGCAACCTACAGGTCTTTTCAGCACTGGTACAATGGCATTGTTACAGTCGTTTGCTACCAGTACATGGCTACATCCTTTGGTATTTCAGTGTTGTACTCCTACATAAGGGTATGCTTGTGGAACTCCTTCCAAAGCTATTTGCACAGTGTGTAACAGCAGAAAAGCTGATATGCCTGTGTGTTTCTGCCTCGGCCAGGCCTCTGAAACACTCAGGTACATATTTGAACAGAGTGAGGTAAAGGTAGGTAAAAGTGAGGTACACCTTCAAAATATTAGAGACAGTAAGTGGAGACTTCGAGAGAACCAGTGCATATGGATTACTACACCTTTTCTGAAGAACAAGCGGTGTCTAACTCCTACATATTGTCATTATTCATTAGGTGTAATACCCCACCTTTCTGCTTAACGTCAGTACTTTTCAGGGGATTCAGAGGGACACAGCTAACATATTTTTCAAAATCAGGGACATCCCTGAAATGTAGTCACAGTTGGGATGTATGTCCTCTGCCCTAATCAGATATGCCACTGTTTGTCTTGCTATGATACTGTGTGGGGGTTGTAAAGTGCTGCAGTAACATTATTTACTGCTAGAATGGCTGGTTCTCTTATCACAGTCATGTAATGCAATTCCACAACAACTGCTGGTAAAGTTCCACAGAACAGGTTTTGTGTTATGGCATTCCTATCTTTCCTTTACATTCACTCATTCTGATGCATGATATATCTATTTCAGCAACAACCTGCAGTATATCTACTGTGGCTCAGTGGTATTTCATGCAGTCTAGTGTGTCCAAGGTCCGGGGTTTGAGACTGACAGAGATGTTTTATTTTGCTGCTGAGCAGAACAAGGGCCCTCACATGCAGGGTGACTAAGGCACTTTTAAGACTAAGGCAGTTGTAAGTGGGTTTGCGCGTGTCTGCATGAAGCTTAGCAATACTTAGCTAAGCGCACACAAGCGCACACTCGTGCAAACCTGCTAACTACTGCTTAAAAGTGCTTACTCCTGCTAACCCTCGTGCTCATTTCTTTGAAAGAAAAGAAAATGGGGAGATAGGAAAGTGGTGAAAAAGGGGCACAAAGAGGAAAAGACAGTAGGCAGAACAGCTTGGGATGTGCAGGACGGGTGTAGGGAAGGACCATAGCTGCCCATTTCTTTTACAGCAACAGCTGTGCATATGCAATAATTTTGCAGGGAAATATGAAACCTTCCACCCCTGAGAGAGGGATGAGGACAACAAAGTATGTTGTACTGCCAATTAAATATCAGTTTATGTGTCCAGCTGACATGTGTGCAAAATGGGCAGCTATGTATGGGGCATAATTTTGTTTTGGGAGCAGATTGCCCTTTTTTTTGTCAGGTGAGAGTGGAATGTGGGGTAGGGGAAGTAGGCATATTTGGGGAGGTAGGTTGGTGAGGTAAACAGACAAGACAAACAAGACGCATACAGGGGAGGAATATGACACATGTGGTGGGTGAACACCATTGATGGGGAAGGATGTTTCGAAATCGTAAGCCCATGAGCCCACAGATGGCAACAGTGGAACTGAGATCCCCACCCATGGGCAGTCACCACTGCACCTTCACAGCCCAGAGGGTGGCTGTGCTGGAGGCTGCGTAGGAGGGGCAGGCTCACCCATCAGTCACGCCACTCGTGCCTCAAGCTGACGTAGAGGATCAGCGACAGAATGCTCAATCTCCCTACGCACCACAGCCCTGACCGTTCGGAGGGTGATAGGTGGCCCTCCTCCGCCCACACTTGCATGGGGGGATGAGTCTCATCCCCTGCAGCGCTTCCACTCGAAGGTGGCACAGGGCCAATGGAGGAGTAGGTCCCAGGCTGGGCACTGGACCTGCTGGTGCCAGGTGCCATCGCCAGCTGAGGTGGGACAGGTGGGTCCGCTGGGACCGGCCTCCCATACGTTCTATGTTTAGGAGGATTTAATGAAAATATGGGTTAGTAACAGTCAACAGCATTCCCAATTAGTTATAACAGCATGCAGAAGTATTCCCATTAACCCAACACACCAGAGTTCCAACAGTTGAACAGCAAGCATGACACATGCATATATAGAACAACAGTGGACATTACGACAGCATGCAGTTTTAATTGATGGCAACAGGTCACCAATATTGTGGTATTTGAACAGGGCACATGCATCGAAATAAATGCAGATATTTATAAACCATTAGGACATATGTCCCAACAAATGTTTTGAGATTAGACATACCCATTGAGGTGTGGAATTGCATTTTGTATGCACATACAGTAGGGTGGAAAACAATAGCTCCATTAACAACTTATATATCCTTCTAGTTTACACTACATTCCTATTAACTGCAGTTATATGTCCCTTACATGTATTATTACACTACCCAATTGTCCTTAAATTGGGAAATGGGTTTTGCTAGATCTTTACATACATGGGCTGTATCTGACATACAAACTGTCCAGGATGCGATGTTACTGATACATATTTTGTGAGTTGCTCAGACACACTGCTGCTGAGATGGTACACTGACAGCTCTACTTTCATATACTTATCTAGATATGTTTAGGTGAAAGTATCAGTTATATGTTAACAGCTCCTTACATTTCTGCCAGCACAATGACATTTCTGGGGAACACAATACCAAGCTACTCATGTGCCCAATTAACCTGTACATGCTGGGCATGAACCAACAGTTGAGGACTGTATAGCTACTGGCACTCCCTTCATCCACTTTATATGGGTCTACCCATGTGTGGGTTGACAGAACTTAATACAACAGTACTATTTCTATAATGCAAGGGTACAACAACATATCAAAGAAAGTGACATCCAGGAATTATACCTTTATTAATTACATAACACACTTTTCTAGCGGCTCTCTCATTTATTTGATATAACAGTGCATGCAGAAGACTTATTCAAGACTTTTTATACCTTTATTAATGGGTTACAACACTCTTTTTCAGGCTCTCTCACTTATTTTATATAGCACTACATGCAGAATAATTACTAACCTGCCTGGTGGTGCAGCATTAGCAGCCTATCTGCATAGGCTTCCTGATTCGCAGCATGGACAACTGCAGCTGTGAAGTAAATGAAGTGATATTGAGACATACCTATCCATAATATAGACCACAATGGCAATTCTTACATACTTCATTCCATGGCTACCTACTCAGTAGTGGGGCATATTCCATCCCACGGGCCTCCTGTATCCACTGGTTCAGTCAGTCCTCCTTGCGTCTCTTCAGGTCTGAGTAGTAGTGTCTGACCTGCTCACCTGTCCAAGGGACGCCTGTGGCACTGGTGAGATCATGAGCTAGACGGTTCCAGGCTTCCGCTTTGTATTGGATGCCCTGGAACTGGTTCTGCAGAAGTCTCTCCTCATGATTATGGACGAGGAGCCAAACCATTACTTTTGATTCCTCAGTGCCCCAACATTGTGCTCAAAATTGAGAGCCCTCTCCAACACCAGCCATGCTGACTGCAGATGGGAGCTACAACCAGTTATGGCAAGTATTCCCGTCTATGGAGCTTAAATATGCCTCATTTCCCGCACGTATCTGTGATTGGCTGGTTTTGAAAAAACTCAGCTGAAAGCACACCTGCTTAGCAATGGGTAAACTTCCATTGATATGTATGTATGTGTTGAAAGTGCATGCATATGAAAAGCTGTCATGGCTTAGTGGTTGATTATGGTGCACAGTATCCCAGGTTCAAGGCCCGTCATTGCTTTTTATTTTACTACTGGCCAGACCGGCCAGGAGGTGTGGCTGTGTTTAGCCAACTTTGCTCAACTTTGCCCAGTGTTGCTCTACGTTGCTCTGCGGTGCTCTACGTGGCCCGACGTTGCCCGCCATTGCGCTAGTTAGCACGGTGCGCAGCTACACGCAAAAGTGTTCTGTTTGTGCTAGTTTGCTCAATGCACAGCTCCGCACAAAGCTAGTGTGCTAGTTAAAGCAGTGCTAAGCTATGAGCAATTATACTTAAATATGCTTAATACTGGTAAACTTTGCTTAGCAGTGCTTCACATTGCTTAAGATATGTTACTTATGCATTCATCAGTATGCATAACCATTTCACCTTCTGATATATATATATATATATATATATATATATATATATATATATATAAAATTCGTTCACTACTACATAAGCCATTTTAATGCTTTTTACTAAAATTTAAAAGATAAATGTCAGGAATTATTTTTATATACAGATTTCCAACAGAAAATAGAAGGGGAGTGGTGGGACTTGAACCGGGAATGCCTCCTCTTTGTGCGAAGGCTCTACCACTATGCTATTGCTATTTTGCTTAATTTGCATATAAGCTTCTTATTATCCTCTTCGATGTCCAAACTACTAACTGTGGCTAAGCAATGGGCAAATCCACGCAAACACGTGCAAATACGGGCAGCTAGGTTTACATTTTATAATTGTACTGGGGTTTAGAATGTGGGGGAGTGTAGTATTGGGTATGTACACATTTGAGCGGACTCGCTCATGTCAGTTGACATTTCCCAATTGAGAGACTTGCAGGGGCATGGAGTTTTGGACTGCTCAGAAGTTCGACACGCCCCCTGCACTCGTGCATGCTCCGTGTTAGCCTTAGAGTTGAGGCAGCGCGCCCTCATGAATATGAACTGAAGGCTCTACCACTATGCTATTGCTATTTTGCTTAATTTGCATATAAGTTTCTTATTATCCTCTTCAATGTCTAAACTGCTAACTGTAGCTAAGCAATGGGCAAACCCGCGCAAACATGCACAAATACGGGCAGCTATATCGGGAATAATTAAAAAAAAAAAAAAATAAAAGGTTTACATTTTATAATTGTACTGGGGTTTAGAATGTGGGGGAGTGTAGTGTTGGGTATGTACACATTTGAGGGGGCTCGCTCATGTCAGTTGACATTTCCCAATTGAGAGACTTGCAGGGGTGTGGATTTTTGGACTGCTCAGCAGTTCGACACGCCCCCTGCACTCGTGCATGCTCCGTGTTAGCCTTAGAGTTGAGGCAGCATGCCCTCATGAATATGCATGGTGCGCTGACGTCTTACTCTTAGACTGCAGTTTCCGTGTAAGACTAACTTAGTCTTACACAGAAGGTTAGTCAATCCTGGGGATTGCCTCTTATTTTTCCCACTGTCTCTCTATTTATTTTATTTATTTATTTATTTTACATTTGTTGACCGGGATAGTCCGACTGGATACATGTCCATTTTCAGTGGAGTCCCGGGGAGAAAAGCTCCAACAGGGTTAAACAGTGATATATTGTTACAAAAGACATAAAGACATATTACATAGTATTAAGAGAGAGAAGATAATTACAATAGAAGGTACAATTGATTACATTTCATTACATTCTGGTTAATTCACACTTAGTTGAATAATACAAAAATTGCCTACTTGTAAGAATTGCTCATGGGAAAGTTAGTCAGGGTTTGTGCATGGGCAGAGCCAATGTGATTTATAGTGGATTTTTAGTTCTTTTTTGAATAGAGCTAGTGATGGTAAGGACGTTAGCTTATTTGGAAGAGAATTCCATACCTTGCCAATAATATTGGAGTACAGTGAATCGCCCAGGTTATGGGACTTGCAAGTTTGTATTAAGAGTTTGTTAGATGAGCGAAGAGAACTTAGGTTGGAGTAAGGGGTTAGGATGTTCTTTAGTGCAGGGGTGTTATCTGGATATTTCAGGATTTTAAAGGCTTCTATAAGTTGGTATTCAAGTAGAAGATTAGGGAATTCTGGCCAGTCAAGTTTTTTCAGGTTAATGCAGTGGTGTGTTCTATAGGGTAGGGCAGTGATGAATCTAGCAATGTTGTTATAAGAAGTGGAGGCGATTGAGATTGAGGTCAGACTTGTTGAGGTTCGTAAGGATTGGGGAGGCGAAAGTAGGGTGGATAAGAGGTGCGAGGCAGTAGCTAGTCTAGCTGGAGTTAGGAAGGTTTTAACCTATATAAAGACCCTAGTTTTTTGTTAACCATTTTAATAGTTTGGATAATGTGGGTGTCAAATCGTAGTTTATTGTCGATGATTACTCCTAATAGTTTGGCACTGGTAGTAGGAGAAATAATGGTACCATTGTTGGATTGAATGGTAAAGTGTGTGAAAGGTGTTGGGTTGGTTGGGTGGAAAAGAAGTTGGGTTTTTGGGTTTAAGATGAGTTGATGGTCAGTTAGCCAATTTTCAACTTTGGTAAAGCAGTGTTGGGTAGTTATTAGAAGGTTGTCAAGGATAGGATTAGAACAGATGAGAGTTGAGTCATCTGCATATTGGATGCAGGCGGCTTCGGGATAACTGAATGGAGATCATTTATGAATATTGAGAACAGAAGAGGTCCTAAGATGGACCCTTGAGGTGCCTATACTGTTCGGTAATAGGCAGGAGAGTTTGTTCTGCCACATAACTGCCTGTTTTCTGCCTACGAGGTAGGCCTGAAACCAGTTTAGGACTTGGGTGTCTAGATGTAAGGTTACTAAGGTTTTGAGAAGTAACTGGTGGTTTACCATGTCGAAAGCTTTCGACATGTCTAGAAAGAGGGCTGAGGAGATATTTTTGTTATTCCGGTTATGGTTAATTTTCTCGGTGAAAGAGAGGAGGGCAGTGGTCGTGCTATGGTGGGGTCTAAATCCATGCTGACAGTCAGTTAGTAGCTTGTTTTGGGTGAGATAGGACATGAGTTGGTTATGCACACACTTTTCCATAATTTTGGCAAGTGGTGATAGTATGGCAATTGGTCTATAGTTAGAGAGTTCGGTGGATGTTCCTCTTTTATGAAGAGGTATGACGTAAGATATTTTCCAGATTGCTGGGATAGTGGACTCAGTAATGGTTCTGTTAATTAATATAGAAATGGGGTATGCTATGACATCAGCAGCAATTTGCAGGTATTCTGCCGGTAGAAGATCAGCTGAGAGGGTAGTTGGCTTTAGTTTTTTCAAGCAGGATCGGATGAAGGCAGTGGATATGGGTTGGAGGTTAAAGGATAGTGGAGAGTTGGGTGTCATATTGTTAGGTGTGGTAGAGGGAGCAGGTAGCTGGTTAGCTAGTAGCTGAATTGTTTCGGTAAAGAAAGTATTAAAGTTGTTAGCTACTTCTTCTTGGTTCTTGTCAGATAGAGTTTCTGGGGTAGGAGTGGTGGATTTTCCTGGTTGGAGAAGTTTGTTCAATCCTGCCCAGAATTTTTGAGGGTTCTTTTGGTTTTTGTTTTGTAGGTGGTGAAAGTAGTTTTTCTTATCTTGGGTGGTAGCCTTTTTAGTTTCATTTCTCATTTGCTGGAAGATGACCCGGTCTAGTGGTAACTTGGTAGTACGCCATTTGTTCCATGCTTTGTCCCTATTAATTATTTTGGTTTTGGTTTCTGTGGTTAGCCAGGGTTCTATGTGAGTTTTGATTCTAGATACCCTTTTGGGAGCATGAGAGTCAAGTAGGGTAAGGAATGTTTCATTAAAATGTGAAACTGCCTCATCTAGGGGAAGGGATTTCAATGTTGACCAGTTACAGTATTTAAGTTCCATGTTAAATTTTAGAGGATCAAATTTTTTTTTGTTTCTGACTGTTCTATAGACTGGCATGCTAGCATTGGGTGTATTATCTTTCATAATGTAAGTAAGCATATGATCACTAAGATCATTGGGGAGAGTCCCAGGGGTATATTTTTGGGGGTGCTCCTTGACGAGCATCCAGTCAAGTATGCTTTCTTTTTGTTTATTATTACCTAGTCTGGTGGTAGTGGCTATAATCTGAGAGAAACCATGGAGATTTAAGGAAGTAGGATTGGACTGTGCAGAGCATTGGTTCCAATCAATGTTAACATCTCCCAGGACTATTGTTTCTTGTGGATAGTTGTTATCTATCCAGTTTAAGATGGCTTCTAAAGTTTCGATATTGTTCCCTGGGGGTATATAGGTAACTATTAGGTTTATGCTTTTTAGTTTATTTAGTTGTATTTTTAGAGCTAATATTTCAGCATTAGCAACCTGCGGTGGTTGTTTGGGGTTAGTTAGGATGTTTAGCGTATTTTTATAAAGGACAGCTATCCCACCTCCTCTTTTTTTTAAGCGGTCAGCTCTGAGTATGTTGAACCCAGGTGACATTATCTGATTGTCTTTGGTTGATGGTTTAAGCCATGTTTCGGTTAGACACATGATGTCAGGTAGGTAGGTTGCAAGCATGGCATGTAAGTTGTGAACCTTGTTGTTCAGACTTCTTATGTTTAAGTGACAGATGAGTAGAGAGTTAGCCGGTCTAAGGGAGATTGGATGTTGCGTGGGCTCTGTTGATCTGGTAGGGCCTGGGTTGGGATGGATGTCTCCATCTATGGTGATGTTTTTCCTTAGGTATGTTATTAATTTTAGGACTTTGGTTAATAATTTTAGACCGTGTTTTGTTTTGGTAGTTATATGGTGTTGCTTTTTTAGGTAGGGATCATTGAGTTTTGTTGTTTTGGGGGTTGTATGATGGGGGAAGAATTCATCTAAAGGTGGTGGGGAGGGGGAACTTGTGTGATAACTTGGATAGTTGAAGCCTGATGAGGACAGGTGTTCATAACTAGTTAAGAGATAGGGTAATAAGATGAGTGGTGGGATAAGTAAGATAATTATCCCTATTGGCTTGGGCATGGTGATAGTGTACAGGGGGCAGTCCTGTTTCTTAATATGGGAGTTTTATAAGCCTGGACTATTTTAGGCTCTGCTTAATACAATTTTGGAGAGAAATAGTGCCAGGTTGAAGGTATTATTATAGTTATTGTTGGTGGCTGCTGTGTTTGAACCCTATAAATGGCTCGTCAACAGTAATTGCATTAAAATACTTTGTTAACAGTATTTATTAACCTTGGGCTGATTTAGAGGTGGCGATGGGGCTGAGACTTAGTCCGTGCATGGAACACCTATGATAACAATATGTATGAAATAATAGATACATATGAGGCCAAAACTGCAGAAATCAATCCAACTAGATGTAAGGAAGGGGGGACCCAATGTATTCCTGTGAAAAAAGATTGTTATCCAAATATGAGACAAAAATAACCCAAACGTTGTTGTCTCCAACAGCTATTGTAGTGCTGTCCAATGGATGGCAATCAAACAATTACTTGTACGATAGTATCAAACATACATAAGGTACCCTATATAGGATGATAAGGCCAATTGTATAATCCAAAAGTAGAAACAAACATCAGAATAACAATGCTAGCAAAAACAAATTGTAAAACAAAAAAAGTCAATACAAAAAACAGAGTGAAATCACAATGTACATGGTATATATAAAATACCTGATGAAATATGTGAATATCAGAACCCCAGGATGTATCCTAATATATTGTATCCTTATATAGTGATTAAGATCCAAAACAATAACAGATATAATCCCAAACAATATATTTAGCCAAATAGGGTGATGAAATATCCTACTTGTATGTTGCACTAGACTAACCAATGACAAAGTGGCATAAGAACCACATAGATTGCCATAAACCGAAACCAGAATGCCAAAATGTAATGTCAAAAATTGAAACCAAATAAAAAATATATATATGTTGAAATACAGTCAGCACATAATGTCCAAGCTACAAAAACGTCGAAATCCCAAAACGTAATGTAGAACGACCTTGTTGTCCGTAGCCTGTAATCTACAGTTAAAAACCAAAAGCTGAACACACCAGAAAAACCTGGTCTGTGTTATTACGATAAATTAAGTCCAAAACACAAACAACCAGTGTCCCGAACTCTATATTGCACTCATGGACCAACACAAAGTCATTCAATTCAATCGTGCTAACTCCACAATACCAAAGGCATATAAAAAATGCCATATAGTGGGGAAAAAAGTACCTTTTATGGTGAAAAAAGCTCAAAGAATCCGTGTATATATCCAAAACAGCTGCAGCGCTGATATCCCGTTCGGTTATAATAAGCCCAATGTCAGCCTTAAGCCAAAGACATACAAGATGTTCCAGATAGTCTTATAAATGTGGACAAAACCAAAGGTAGTTGCAAAATAAATGGCCGTTAATAGGCAGAAAAGCCACAGAGTAGAATGTATGGTGAAAACATTCAAAATGGCAGCCACATGATACTCAAAGCACGAGCAAGAGGCTACTATCCACAAAAAGATGATTGAATGTCAAAATAGAATTCAAGACTCACAGAACAGGAGGGACAAGTATTGCAGAAGGCAAAATACAAAATCCACCGATGTAATCCGAAGGATAAAAGGATATTTTCACTTGTTGAATGGTTTACGTGATACTGCAAACCCCATTAGTACGAATCAGTCATCAAGCCAGCAGCACTCAAGCTTCCCAGACTCAACCAAATATTTGCGTCCAATATTTTATCGTTTCACTATTTGCCAAATTCACAACTCCGCTTCATGTAGCTTTGTTTACTTCCACTAAAGCCAAGTTCCTTCTCACAATTTTCCTACAAAGGGCTGCAGCACTCACGATTTGAAATCGGTCCACGCGCAGATCCTTTACACACTTTTAGCACTCAAGTGTAGTATTACAATTAGAGTATGAGGATCTCCATAGCTGGTGATATCAAGCATACCTTGGAACTCCCAGGATTTTTGAGTAAATCTCAGGTCTCAGAATGTATTGCTAAATGTCAGTCATTGACTCCAGAGTCGATCACTTTATGTTTTCACTGACTCTCTGTTGTTAGCATTATTTTCTCTATGTCTTTCCCTTTAGTAATAGGGATTATAATCTCCAATACAGTAGGTGTTCCATTTCCAGGCCAAAAAAGAAGCACCTGTTTAATCACATCTGACATTTTTATGGCATGATTGCTCCTACCCTCGCCTGTCTTCGCCATGAAGCCTCCTTTCCAATGGATTTTAATAAAAAGAGGATTAAGATAGAAGCTTCAGCTTGTTCAAACGTTTTTCTACCACACCATTTCAGGAACAGTTAATTGTACACGTGATGCTCAATGTGTCTTAAACGTGAATGTAATGTTATGTAAATCTCTATAAATTGTGAATGATTACAGTCAGTCAATAATGCCAGATGTTAAGAGTTTCAATCCTTTTATTGTCCAGAAAATCCATTGTGTTGCAAGACCTGTTCTGTTCTGTCCACCTTTTAAGTGGATTAGAATAATATTTAAAAAGACACCCTAGTGTCATCCAGTGTTCCTTTGGCTTTGTCCAGAAGACTTGAGCACAGCCGCCTTAAGTCATGTTCCATTACAGTCAGTCAAGTAATGGCAGACATTAGAGTTTCATACTTTGCGTCCATAATATGCTTTATGTTGCAAAACCTGAGTTCTGGTATTTTTTTTAAGTGGATTAGTGTAATATTAAAGAATGTCCCTGGTGTCTAGTGCACCCCAACCAGTATTACAGTATTTACTTGTTAGTAAAGGGTAGTTTAGAGATATGGCTGCCGCTCTGGCACGAGCATTACCACACACACACACACACACACACACACACACACACACACACACACACACACACACACACACACAGAGTCACTCACTCACTGTGTCACACTCATGGACATGCATACCCATTCACCCATGTGTGCACGCACACACATACACCCACATACCCATCCCTCTGCCCTTCCTATCCCCTATATAAAGCCCTTACTGTTACCACCCTGGCAGACACACTTACTCACCTGAGACCACACATACCTGCTGTATACACTCATACATGCAGCCATATGCATGCACACACTTACACCCCTTACCACTACATATCCTGTATACTCCCATTACTTGCATCTAAATTGCTGTCTGCTATTGAAAGTAATGGGTGACCACAAACTTTTGGCCAAGTTAATTAACCTGGCTGGGTAAATAACTTACTGCAAGCATTTCTGGGGGGAGAGCACTTAACTCATTTATGTCTCTACCCTGGAAGGGCTCAGTACCATCTATGGTAGGCTAGAGAGACAGCCCACTGTGGTGCTGCATCTCTTTGAGTTAGTCATCAAGATAAAGCAGTCTAGGAAATAGAAACAGCTACTGCTAATGGTAGAAAAGGACTTTCCACCGGTGGTAATGTTTTTGAATCCTGTAGTCTTCACTTCTGTGCTTTTTGCTTACTTTTACCATTATAATTTAAACATTTTGATTCACAAGATATCCTAGTCAAATCAGCAAACATTTTTTTCTTTACAGATTGGAAAACTTTGAACTGACAGCTATAGCATAGAACAAAGAAATGAAGCTTCAATATTGGCAGTACTCTGACTAGTTTAGACCCAGTCTTTGATACAACACACTTTTTTTGGCTTGTTCGTCTGGTGGATGTAGCTGGGGGAAGTACATTAGAAAGAATTTGCTTGTTCTAGTTGTCTTCAGTATTTCATCTACCAGAAAATTGTGTGTGTGTGTGTGTGTGTGTGTGTGTGTGTGTGTGTGTGTGTGTGTGTGTGTGTGCACATTTGTGTGATCTCTGTGTAGGAACATCAGAGCTTCAGACTACAAAATCAGTAGTACAAGGGTTAAAGTAATGGTGATGGATCTTATTGTGAACATTTGCCTTTGGTGTCTTCACAGGTAATGTTTTATCAGGTTTCTCCACCATGCTTGATTCTGAAATGACTCTGACTCTAGCAATCATGGCAATTGAAATTTAGCATGGACAGTGACTCAAGTGTTAATGATAGATACACACCACGTGGAGTCCAGATTCCCACCCCAATCAGTGAAAATGAACTCTGTGTCTGTGGAACTCACTCTCAGAAGCAAAGGAAGAGACTGAAGGACAGAGAGTCACAGACAGGTCTTCTCGTCTGGGAATGGATATCTACCCCACGTGCTGCAGTACCTTGTGGTTGCTATCGGCATTCCTGAGAATGGGAAGACAAACGTCATTGTGCCAGAAGTTAGATATGCTCTGGGTACCAGCCCCAGCTCAAGCTAGCTGTGTTCATGTCCACAGCCCATTGAAAGTGCAGGACCATCATACTGGCACAGGATAACACCACCTCATATCTTCAGATGGTACATGTTTTACAGAGTGTGTGTGTGTGTGTGTGTGTGTGGGGGGGGGGGGGGCATGTGTGCAGTGACCTGAGGGACTGCATGTCCGATGTGTGTGACATGACAGACATGCTCTGTAGGAAGTTTGCACAACACAAGTCTTCCTGTGTACACAGACAGCATGCCAGACATACTACTTGCAGTTGCTCCACCTGTAACTACAGTGTTGGGGAGGGAGGGGTCACTTTGGAAGTTGGAGGCCAAAGTCAGGCACACATAATGCCTTCACTTCACACTCAGTGTAGAGACGAGAAGGGTAAAATGTGGCTGTGCATGAGGGCATGGAGCTCATGCTGCAGAGATGCATAGTACTAGTTATTGCTCATGTTCACACATCAGTTCTTCCTCTAGGCAAGGGCTGGATAGTACCTGTAAACCTCCCAGGAGAGGGAACTTCCATAGACTGGGGCATGTGGGGTTTGCACATGCACATCTTCCAGACCTTTTCTTTACAAGATCACCACAGTACAGTAATGTCTGCTGAGGTTGTGCATCAACATGCATGTGCACACACACACACACACACACACACACACACACACACACACACACACACACACACACACACACACACACACACACACACACACACACACCTATAATGCATAAATCTACACATATTTTAGCAATGTTAGCTGCATCCCTTTTCTGCCCAGTGCACCCCTGGCCCCATCCTTTTCCCCACATCTGACATAAACAGTACCAAGTTAATTTCATTCATATCACCACATATATATTTTCCTGTGGATTGCACTTGACACTGTCCCTAAAAACCTGTACAAGTGATGATAACTGTGCTCTGACTTCTGTACTGCACCAGCCTTTGTCTGGCATAGTCCTCCCCTGCTGCTTTCTGTGTCACAAGCTCTTCATAGGAAGTTACTAGGCTAATGGTCCTAGGGCCCTTACAAGCCTAGCCAAGTTCTGCCTTTTTTTCCACAATCAGCACCTTTTTCCCCTGTCCAAGAGAGAGACGGATGGAAACCCCAGAGCGAATTTAGTTATTCATCCAGTCATCCAGATTGTGCTTGAAGAGGGCCAAAGAGGTGCCCTGCTTGACATGAATTGGGACTCTATTTCACAGGTGCAGTAACCTCTGGGAGACACATCTGTCCCTCCAGTAGTTTCTATTAATGTCACATATCAGGTTAATGTCTTTAGAGCGAGTAACCCGTGAGACATTGGATTTAAGCAGAGTCAGAGATTGCCTTATACGCAAGGCAGAGATCGCCTCTGAGTAGTTTGTATGAAATGGAGTAAAGTGACAGTGATTTCAGCCAATCTACATAGGACAGATGCTGAAGACCTTGAATTTTTCTTGTGAGAAGCTTTTGTGGTCTCTCCAATTGATGCAGGTGCTTGAAAAGATACGTACCAAAAGGGGCGTTGTACTTAATTATTGGCCTGATGAGGGAAGAGTACAGAGAGGTTATAACTTTTTTTTTTTGTAGGCAATGCTCTTACGTATGAGATGAGCAATATAGAATGCCCTTCTTACCACTGCGGAGACAGGGATATCAAAGGTAAGGTTGCTGTCAACCTGTGTGCCCAAATCTCTCACCACTGAGTACATGCTTAAGGTGTTTCTATTGATGTGGTAGTTAGCTGGAACATTGCTCTTATCGAAAGGGATAATACATTTTTTGCATTGAGTTTAAGGCCATGACTTTGCCACCAATCATTTAAGACCCATTCTGTGATCACTCCTAGTCTGCAGTCATCAGCAAACTTTGTCAGCCACAGCCCTTTAGTTTTTGCTTGTACTTCAGGGAAATAGATTCTAGGTCCTAGGACTAATCCCTGTGGAACACCACTGGTTATGAGTCTGCTGTTGGAGATGGATTCCCTTATTTTGACTGTATGGGTTCTATTAGTGAGCCAGTTAGTGACCCACCCAATGTTATAAGGGTTGATACCTAGATGGGTGAGTTTGTCAATAATGCCTGAGTGGAGAATAGTGTCAAAAGCCTTGGCCAAGTTCAGATAGGCTGTATGCACAGTCTTCCACTCATCCAGGGCTTTGACTATCTCGAAGAAGTCCATCACGTTTAACAGACATGATCTCCCTTTGACAAATCCAAACTGAATAGGGCCAAGTGTTTGGAGATTACCTATATCTTTGTTGATAAGGTCCATGATAATTCACTCCATGGCCTTGCAAATAAGGCTAGTCAGGGTAATAGGTCTGTAGTTCTCCGGGTCAGTGGAAGCACCACCTTTGTGCAAGGGGATAACTGTGGCCATTTTCGATTCAGCTGGGGTGAAGCTGATGCTTGGACTATGATTGAAAAAGAGTACCTGATGATGTTGCTAATTCTTGTTGGAGCCCATGTAGGATGCAGCCTGGGATGTTATTGGGTCCCATAGATGCTGTGTTTTTTGGCCTTAGAGGGCATTTACATCCTGCGCTCTAGAGATACAAGGTGGGGGTCAGGTGGAAGGAATGTCATGGGGTATGTGTGCTGGGGACAGGGGAGTAAAGTTTTCACAGAACCTGTTGGCTAACAGGTTTGCTACGTCCACCTATGTCTATGTGGACTCATTAACTACCAGTTCGGTGCATATCTGGGTCTTACCTTTTAGGCTATGGATGTAACTAAGGAACGCCTTATGGTTGTTCTTAGTTGAGGACATTAATTTGGATTCGTAGTTTGCTTTGGAGGACTTCACAAAAAGTCTTATTTGCTGGAGGGAGTGTTTCCAGTTGAGTGTGCGCTCCTTCTTACTTTTGGAGAACAATTTATTTATTTTATTGTAAAGCCTGTTAATGGCAGTTGTCCACCAGGCAGGTTTGCTCTTCCTTGAAGAGCTTGTTTTGGTCCTATCAGGTATGATCGGTCAATGCAATTATACAGATGTTTGTAAAAAGCACTGGTGTAGGACTCTGCATAGTTATCATTTCCATCTGAGGAGGGAGGTGCAGTGAAGCTATTTATACCATCCCTTAGGATATAATCTTCTTTGGAGAAGTTTTTTTAGTTTAGTTGCTGCCAGGAGGGAGTCCAATGTAATAGTTACTTCAAATGAGACTGATTTGTGGTTAGATTTGACAAGAGAAGACCTCACAGTGGGGGTGCTACAGCATCAGGCTCCTTCTATACTGCCTGGCATGATGAAATGTCTTCCTCCTGAATGTGTAATCTTTGTTCCAACTGTTAACTCAAAATTATGTAGCACAAAACGTATTGAAAATATCTCGGTACATCCAGTCAGATCCATCTGCCACCGCTGAGCTTTCAGATATTGGCCAAGGCATTGGCCATCCCATAGTGCCTTTTTTTGGACCGTGCCAAACCAACAGACCTACCAATGTAACAAATTCTTCTAATGGCAAACTGAAGGTACTACTGTTCAGTGCTAGAAGTCTTGACAAGAAAATGCACTCTCAAAGCTCTCCTTTCCCTGGAGAATGCTGACATCTGAGCAAATACAGAGATGTGGTTCAAGGCTGTGGAAAGCATCCCAGCAGTGCAAGTCTGCAATGCCTATCATGCATTCACACCACCCTCTGAAAAGGAAAAAAATGAAAGAAGGCGGTGTTTGTTTTTTATGTAAATGGAATCACACTTCTAGATTGGTCAAGCAGGATGACTGTCTTGAGCTAGTCCATGTCCAGCTAACCATGGGGAAAATCCCCAATCATATCATCACTAGTTACAGGTGCCAACCATGAACCATGAAAACCACTCTGCATACCTGAAGGTACTAGAATCACGTACTATTCAGCCCAACACACTACTTATGGGTGATTTTAACTACCCCTCCATCAACTGAGAAACTTTTATGTAACCACTAACATGCAGGATCAGAGATTACTGGACTTTATTAATGCAGATACTCTAGAGCAGCTGGTCTGCACTCCCCCTAGGGGCTCAAACATCCTTGACATAGTACTCACAAATGTGGGAGAACATTGCACCCTCCCCAGCATAATGTCCTCATTGGTAAGATCAGATCATAAATTGGTCTCCTTTGAAACTAATATCATGGTAGAACCTCCATCAATCCTTAAAACTTTAAAGAATTTTTCCAAGGTAAATTACCTTCTTTTAGGTCATTTTTTAGCTGCCCCTAATCCCGTAAACATGGAGGCCTATGCAGAAGTATACACGAATACTCTGTATAACCACTTAAATAAATGCATTGAACTCTCAGTACCTGACCAAACTAAATCCATGTCTAGGCAGAAAAATAAGATTCACCGGTATGGACCCCTTGCACAAACAGACTATACAACAGAAGGAAGAAATTCCTGTCTAGTAGTAAGTGGGATGGTGCACAACAGTGAAAAAAAAATCCCTCACTAGTCTTAACAGAGAAATAAGGGAACTAGTCAAGTCTTTAAAAGTTAAATATGAGACTAAAATAACCTCTCAAGCAAAGAATAACCAGAAATTATTTTTAGTTATGTCCAAAATCTTAAGGGAAATGCTCAACAATGTGCTGAATTGGCTGTACATGGCACTATGTATATGCTGGCCGGTAAATTTAGCTCAGATTTCACCTCTTCTGGTCACTCCCTATAAAATGCCCCCTACCATTCCTTTGCCTGTTATTACAAAAGAACAGGTTGTCCCTACACTCTCTAAAGCTAGAAACATGGCATAAGTAGGTCCTGATGGAATCCCAGGGTGCCTACTAAATAGTTTGAAACATGACTTAGCAGACCCACTTGGATCTGTATTTAACCACAGTCTCCAGACAGGCTTTCTTCCAGTAGAGTAGTCATCCCTGTGCACAAGTGGGGACCATCAATTGACCCAGGAAACTACTGACTTGTAAGTCTAACTAGCCTTATTTGCAAGGCTTTGGAAAGGATAATCATGGACCTGATTAACAACAACATAGAAAATCTCCAGACACTAGACCCATCCCCGTTTGGCTTCATCGAGGGCAAATGCTGCCTGCTCAATCTGGTGTATTTCTTTGAGGTCACAAAAGACATTTATGAAGGTAAAACATGCATACCACCTATCTTGGTCTGGCCAAAACATTTGACACAGTACCCAATTTGGGTATTATAGATAAAATCAAAAAGTTCGGCATAGACCTCTATGTCACCAGATTGATAGCCAGATGACTCACTGATAGGACACATGTTGTTGGAGTGGGGAGTCCACATGCAGCAAGAGTCCAGTCACCAGTGGAGTTTGGCAGGGCTCAGTGGTGGGCCTTCTCCTGTTTGGAATATACTTCTCAGGTGTCAAGGCAAATGTAAATGGCCTTTGGCTGACCAAGTTTGATGATTACTGCAAGTTGGGGGGCAGTCGCTGACTCAACAAATGATGTTGATATCCTACAGAAAGGTCTGATGATGACTAATTGGTGTCAGAGCCATGGCCCCAAACTAAATGTAAAGAAGTGCATAATAATACCCTTTGGGAAATCAATTATCCCTGCAAATTATAGCATTGATACCACTCTCCCTAGATTTAACCCAGTGGTGAGAGATCTGGGTAGTCAGATTGTAATCTGAACTTTGACCACCATGTGTCCACGGTGGTGAGGAAAGCCTTCCTTCCATGTGGCTCAGCTTGTAAGTAAGGGCATGGCATCCAGATCTGAGGATGGCATCGTACCACTGTACTTGGCCCTCATCAGACCAATAAGCAAGTACAATGTACTCTTTGTCATGTACCTCAACAGGCTCCTGCAGCAGTTGGAGCATCCTCAGAGATTTCTCACCAAATAAAATGCAGGATATAACCAACATGTTGTATGCCGACCAGTTAAAAGCCTTATCATTGTGTTCGGTTTCCTACCGATTTTACTGAGAGGTGATCTGTGCCTGACCCACAAGGACGTCTCTGACCAAGCCCTGATGGCAATGTTGCATATTCTCAAAGCTAACTGCACAAGGGTTAACCACTCCAAAGATCTAAACTTGATCTCTAACATGAATAGATCATGCTGGAGAGGCACATATATACCCCAGAGATTGCCCCTCCTCTGGAATAGGCTTCCTATTCACGTGAAGCAGGGCCCTTCCTTGACCATTTTCAAGCATAATCTGGACCAATGGAGCAAATTCACTCCTGGGAAGTCATTTGTGTCCTTTATGGACAGAGGCAGTCTGTAAAAATAGTCAGAAATCCCACTTGCCTACCCTTGTTTTTTTTCCCCTAAGGATAGAAAATTGGGTAAAATTGGCTAGGCTTGTAAAGGCTCATGAGCTGTTAACCTAGTAATCTCCTATGAAACTATGAACATGTGCCAAGGTCATAATGCGAGGCATTGTCAGATACATCCAGACAGCAAAAGTAGAGCTTCAGGAGGCCAAACACAATGCTTGATGATGACCTGGGTTTGTGACAGGGCACTGTTGTAACCATTGTCTGCTATGATCTGGGGATTTCTGATAGGTGTCATTAACTAAGATGCCCCTGGGGAAAATCACCCCATACAAACTGCTGAAATAGGTTGGAAATGTGCCATATGTGGGAGTCATGTGTACTGACTGGGCAGCTGCAGACTCACTGTAGGTTGTATCTTGTGCTTAACAGACCACCTGATAGTTGATATTGTGGTAACTTTTGCAGTGAATACACCTTCTTCCCAGCTCATCAAGTGGGCCCTTATTTTAATGTGGATGTAGTGCATGCCAGCATGGTATTGTCTTTCTCCTCTGTGGTATAAGGAAACTATGAATGCTGCCCCACGTGCTGTAGTATGCCATCAAGGAACTGATGTAATATCCTTGAGGGAGATGCCTAGGTACCACTCACCCCACCAAGTTCCCCATTGTTTACTGAAGGGTCCTTCTATAGGATCATAGGAGATCACTAGGCTAGGATCCTGGAGGTCATTTTAAGCCTAGCCATTTCAACCCCAAGTAATACCGTAGAGGTACTAGTCAGTGCCCAAGACTGCATTTAGTGATGACTGCCCATGTCCAGGAGGGTTGTGGGTGCTATCCCTAGTAAGAATTTATGGTGCCCCAGCCACTCATCCAGGTTCCTCTTGAACAGTGTCATAGAGGCGCTCTGTTTAACATGAACTGGTAGCCTGTTCCAAAGACATGGCAGTCACTGGGAGATATAACTCTGTCTTCAGCATGTCCTATTTAAGTCGCAGGCCATATTTAAGTCCCTGAAACAGGTATCCCTAGACACATTTGATTTATGGATATGCAGTAAGTTCATTAGGTTTGGGTCTTGGGTTGCTCTGTAGGCCAGGCATAAGTCTCCCCTAAGAAGTCTATACTATACAGAATATAGTGACAGGGATTTTAGTTGGTCCGTGTAAGGCACATGCTGGAGGCCCTTGATCTTCTTTGTTGGAAACCTCTGAGGTCTCTCCAATTGCTGTAGATGCTCAGTATGGTACATACTGAATGGGGCATTCTACTCAATTATGGGCCAGATAAGTGCCGAGTATGGGGGGTTATAACTTCTTTTGCTCTCGAGGTGATGCCTTTGCTAATTAAATGAGCTACATGGAAAGCTTTCCTTACAACGGTAGACAAGTGGTGGTTGAAGTTAAGGTCGCAATCAACCTGTGACCCAAGTCCCTTAGGTATTGTTGTTGATTTGATAGTGTGAAGGGATATTGTGCAGAAAGGAATGATGATGCATTTCTTTGCATTCAGTTTGAGACCATGACCAATATACCAGTCGTCGGTCTGTGTGAGACCATCCTAGAGTATACTGACATCATTTGGGGATTCAGTGATTGCACCTACTTTGCAGTCGTCTACAAACTTGGTCAGCCACAATCCTTTAGTTTTGACTTGAATTTCTGAGAAATATATACCAAACAGTAGGGGACCCAGCACTAACCACTGTATTCTCAAACCTATGCATACCCCATCATCCACAGGAATAGTTAACTCCATGTATTCCATGTGTCTGTAAATGAGGGTAGCAAACCTTGGCCAGTTCCTGCATGGTGACTCTAACCACATGGCAGCAGTCCACAATTTCAGTTTTGTAAAGGGCGTGAAATATTATGTGCAGATGGATGACACAGCAACTCTGTGGGCAATGCTGCCCAACACTAGCTACCAGTGGTAAGTACTGCCTGTTGCATATAGAGGTTTGTAAATGCTGCATCTACTCCATATATCATTCTCTGAGTTACTTCCTGCAACTCCAGGATTTTATTGTGGTCAATAGTCCTAGAACTAGAGCCTTTGGTCACAATATCTGTCTCTGAATTGCTCTGCTATATTGTTTGCCCTCATTTGTATCCATGCAGTCCTTCATTCTAATAATTTTGCTCATTACTATGTCATTATCCCACAACTAGCATACTCTGCAGTCTGCAGGATTTCTTGGCTTTCCCCACTCACACTTGGTATGTCTCTGAATGCCCCACACCTTGTGCATGGCTGGTCATTGCACACAATCGCTAACCGATTCTTGGATTTTGTAAGTACAAACAACCTTGACAGAGTAGTGAATACACCCACTAGAAGCTCCAACATACTGGACATGGTACTCAGAAATGTGAGAGTGCACCCCCCACCCCACCCCCAATATATCATCCTCCCTGATAAGGTCCAACCATAAAGCTGTCTACTTTAAAATCAAAATCAACTCCATAATCCCATTAAAATCAGTAACAGGAACTATTCCAAGGCAAAATAGCTGTTATGTGCTGGTTTGTTAAAATTCTTTGGCCTGTCAAATCCCAAGAACACAGCAGCCCATGCTGAATTGCTCTCAGAAACTCTGTACAACCATGTCAGTAGTTGCATAGAAGCTGATGTACCTATAAGAGGCTCAGGACTAGCCCCAAAAACAAATTGTCCTGGTGGCACCCCAAATTAAACAGGATGTACAGCAAAAGGAAAAAAAATCTGGCATAAATCAAGAAGAGCAGTATCCATAAAGATAAAAAATCTCTCATCAAAGTAAATAGGCAACTAAGAGGGCCAATTAGGGAGCGTGTACTGGCTGCACTCACTAAAGCCAAGAACACGGCCTCATTGGCCCCCTGATAAAAAATCCAGGATGCCTTCTGAATAGTCTAAAATATGACTTATCAGGGGCCCTGGAGTTATTATTTAACTATAATCTTAACAGTCTTTGTGCCACATGAATGGAAGACTGTGACGGTCATCCTCCTGTATAAGGGAGGACCTTCAACAGGTCCTGGAAACTGCAGACCCATTAGTCTGACTAGTCTTATTTGCAAAGCCATGGAAAGAATTATCATGGAGATTGGTGGAATTAGTTTCTCCGCTACATGTTACTATAGTGTATTTACACAGTGGCTTGTTTGACTGATACCATAGTTGCCATGCTAGCCTGTCCCTTGCAAGGGTTTCCTTAGCATTTTACACAAGGTTTGACTAATTCTTTACAATAATACGCTGGATAACACAAGACCTGGCTTAGCAATTTAAAACCGTGTTCGGCCAAACATTGAATACAGTATTTACTGCTCTCACACACTGCATTCCTGTCCGCAATGTTGTAGAAAACTAGGACCTAGCTTGTTTGTCTATATTTATTGTAACACACTAGTCAATATATTTAATCATTTTGGTACAGGTTATTACTTCTGTTATACCTATTTACAGTAAAGTGCTACCCCAGTTACCCTTCCTGCTTTAAAGTGTTTTACATTGTATGGCACATTTTGGTAAAAGTTTGTACTGCTGCTTATACCTGCTGCTTATACCTACTGTCTGTAGTTGTACACAGTCACTTTCCTGATCTTTCAGAGTTTTGTACATTTTAGAGTGTTATACATTGTATGGTATATTATTTCTATATCTGGTTTTTCCCACACTCTTATCGATCTGCCTTCCTTACAACACATTTTGCTTTACTTTATTCCCATCTAAATTACATTCTGTTTTTCATTACAACCCCTCTAAGCTCCGTGCCTCCCCATGACTGCAATACAAACCTCGCGACCCAGGCAATTTCTACTATGTTGTACTCAAAAGGGAATTTGTTTCAAAGTGTCACCAGTGTATGTCCCAAGACTTAGTATTATACTAGTAAATTAGTTTCTGTCTTAACCATATAAACATATTCACAGGTAAGCATAACACGAGAACCCCTTGCTACAAGACCCCCTTCAAACTTCTGTATTGTAGCTTGAAAAACTTCTACTGACCTTTTTAAACTACCTTGCTGGAGAGTATCTTCTTAATTAGGTGACGCAGACTGCTCTGGCTCATCCTGCTCCACTCAGGCTCACTCCCCCTCAAATGAACCTCACAAAAAAAAAACAAGTAACATAAACAGTTTTAGCTTTCAACCTGTCCCTGTTATTACAATCAAAAAGCTGCTCAATAAACTTAAGCTCACTACACTGGCAGCTGATAAACTTCCAGCAGAATTCCTGAACATTGCTGCTGAAGCAATTGCATACCCTGTAGCTGTTCTTATTAATCGCTCCATTACTGAAAAATATGTCCCCCATCTCTGGAAGATCTCTCATATTATTCCATTCCATAAAGATGGCAGTTCCAAACTGACTAGCTATCACCCTTTTGCCATACTGTTGCCCCTCTCCAAAATCCTTGAAAGGTGCATACACACACACAACTCATGCAGTACCTAAACACTCATAAACTTCTCTCTCCTACACAACATAGCCTCAGGCCAAATCACAGCACTGCTACTGCTCTTTTATCTTTCACTCACACAATAAATCTCCATAGAAACAATGATAAATATGTATCTGCTATCTTCCTTGAACTTTCCAAGGTCTTCAGTATGGTCAGTCACACTAAACTCATTCTAACCTCTCATAACTAAATCTTAGTGATTCTTCCATTACATGGTTTCATAGTTACTTAGCAGATAGACAGCAAGCTGTTCAGTGGCAGCAAGAAATCGGTCCCCTACTCCCTGTCACACTAGGAGTTCCCCAAGGCTCAGTACTCGGACCTTTACCGTTCTCCATCTTCACCAATAACCTCCACACTGCTACACTACATACAACAGTCATACAATACATAGATGACTCTACATTAATCTGCGTATCCTCTTCCCTTCAAAAACTACATTCACTAACCTAAGACTCCTTTCTTTCTGTTGAAGCATGGCTTTCCAATTCCCAACTGATAGTAAGTTCCAATAAAACAGAACTAATGATCCCCCACCCCACTTGACATAAATCTTCTATCCCTGCATCAACATATTTTCCAGTAATAAAACAACCATCTCCCCAGTTACTCAAACTACTAGGTGTTGAGATTGACTGCTACTTAAAATTCAATATCCATATCTCCCTGACCATAAAAAGTGCACAAAAACTGGGAATACTATATAGAAGTAAACAATACCTCGCTAAAACACTAAATCTACAATAGCTCAAACACACTTCATCTCTATACTCCTCTCTGCTTCCCCATAAGTACAAATCTGAGAAAAACAGATATGACTAAACTAGAGGTCCGTTATAACAAAAGTGCTACGTTTGCCACTGAATCTCCATCTAGATCACACCACTGCCTAGCCCTTGCTCCTCCTCTATATTCAGCTTACCATCCCCCATAAAATCGTATACTACCCAGATAAAATACCTGCAGTAAACAATACCCTTCACCCCTACTCCAGTAACAGAGTATTAAGCTCCAGTAGCATTTTTTTTTTTTTTTTAAGTAACAAATGTCAACAACACAGCTGGAGTCTCCCTCTACATGCATTTCATAGCTAAAAAATGGAATAGTCTGTCCACTAACATCTCATCAATTTTAAAAGTACTAAAAGCTTACCCAGATGATACTTGGCTATGTAACTGTACAAGTCCTGGCTAACCTTCTCTGCCTGCATTCCCTATTTCATGAACTACTACTCAATACTGAATTCTAACTATTCCTACTTATGTCACTTGCTACATCTGCTTCTCTGTGACTCTTATCTGCCTCCTCTTAACATTCTCTCAAAATTCTATTATCTCCTCTCTAAACTTGTATGAATATACATCCTATTTTGCTAAACACTGATCAAACTGACTATTGTAAGTTGTGAACCTTGTTGGAAATGTATACGGTTTATTGTTATTTGTGGAGCTCTTCTCCCTGGGCCTCCACTGAAAAGGGACTTGTGTCCAGTTGGACTATCCCGGTAACCAAATGTTAAATAAATAAATAAATAAGCAAATACATTAGAGACTAGCAGAGATACAATACGCTACTTGGGCATTGCCAACAAACTTAAGGAACTAGGTATAAACCCCTTTATAACACACTGGATAGCTACCTGCTGACTAAGACCTAGGAGGTTAAAACTGATGAAACCATCTCCACAAAGAGGTCAGTCACCAGTGATGTCTCCTAGGACATTGTGCCAGGCCCACTTCTCTTTGACATGTATTTCTCATATTTCAAAGCCAATGTCAAAGGCCTCTAGCTAACTAAATTCACAGATAATTGCAAGTTGGGAACAGTCGTTGAATCCCCCCAAGATGAAAACACCTTTCAGGAAGGTCTAATACAGACAAATGCTTGGTGCCAAAGCCATGGCTTAAAACCCAATACCAATAAATGCATTATAGTACCTTTTGGGTAGTTTGCTTCCCCAAGGTAAGGTAAAGTTGATTCACTAGTCAAGGATTTGGGAACTCATGTAACTAGTAACCTAGCCTTCGACCAACATGAGTCCAAGGTAGAAAAAAAAAATCCTTCTTTGTTGCTCAACGTATTAGCAAGGACATGGCATCTAGGTCCAGAGAGGTCATCATACCACTGTACTCGGCACTCCTCAGACCCATGATAGAGTGTAATACCCCCTTCATTGTACCTGACCAAACAAATGCAGCAACTGGAACGTCTACAAAGGTCCTTATAAAAAGAATAAATGGAGTAAACATAATGTCCTACACTGACTGCCTCAACAAAACCCTATCTCTTTACTAGGTATCATGCAGGCTTCTGAGAAGTGATCTTTGCCTGGCATACAAGACATCCCCGGACTCTTATTTTGATGAAACTTTTGTACATCACTAGATTAAAAGACCTAAATTTTGTTTGCGACATACATATGTCTTTCCAACATGTCCCATTTTTCTCAGTGAATTCCCATTTTCTGGAACAGGCTCCCTATCCGTGTGAAGTAGAGTTCTCCCTATCCCTGTTTAAGCATAACTTAGACCAATAGATGAGTAATCGGAAAATCACCCTTGGTCTGGCTCCTATGTCTCTAATGAACAGAGCCAGTAAATCACCCCTATATAAATCATATTTGTGGATCACATTTGTGTTACACGTCTAGCCTTACAAGGGTCCTAGTGGTTGTTAGCCTAGTATACACCTATGAACATACTAATATTGTTGATAACTTCAGATCTTCTCGCTACTATATTTTGTGCCACAATTAATGGGGTGGGTACCTTGGATGAAAGTTGTTAGCATGATTATCGGGTGCTGATTCCATGGGAGTGTAGAACTGCAATTGATTTGTAAATATTGCTGCTTTGTAAATGATTACTGATTTCTGCATTTGCGGTCAAAGCTGAAGTGCTTAGTGTGTGAGCTATGTACGTGGTAGTAGTTGTATCAAGCTGCTTGTTAGTTTTAGCAAGCAGCTTACTACATAGTTTTTTTTTGTTTGTTTGTTTTTTAACTTTTGTGGTTTTAACTATCCGAGTATACTTTTTTAAGTTAAGGAAGGCAGCTATCTGAGGATCTGCACAGGGCACTGGATGAGCTAGCTGTGGTTCTGGTAATAGAAGAGTGTGCTTTACGAAATTAACTCTTAATGAAGGTCTCATGTTAGTCTGAAAACTCCAGTAACTGTCAAACTTATACAAGTGTAATAAAATGTATCACATCCCCTCTGTGATATCATGTTTTCTCATTCTGGGGTTAGTTTACCTCATTAATGGTGTCAGATATGTCATCTGTCAGGTCTGTTTAGATTTTTATGTCAAAATAATGTTAGACTTCAGTTTTATAGGGCTGATTTAAATGAAGTTACTTGATTTATGAAGGTTTAATGCATGCGGTATATATTGTTAATTTATTTTTTAAGCTTAACTGAGATGAGGTATGATTTTATGGTAGCTTTTCTGACTAAGGCACCCTATCAGAATTTCAAAACTCTTCATCGTATGTCCCAAAACTAAAAAGAGTACATACTATCCTTGGAACATAACAAAGAGGTACAAAAGTTGCTGATAGATACAAAATGTGCTCTTGCAGAGGGCAAGTCCCGCTGCACACCAGTATGGGAAATTGCAACTCTTGCACTCCTATTAGCTATATATAGTAATTCCAAGATTGTTTTACCAGAAGAGAGAAAACTCCAAGATGCAGCAACTTCAGAAATATGTATTTTCTTGTAAGCACACTTAAATCCTCGCACTTCCAAGTATCACAGTTACAGTCCTCAAACATGTAACTGGAACCCTGTGATTAGCTGATGAGTTGACACACACAGGAAAAAACTAAATATGCTGATGATAACAGTTTGGATGCACACAAATAAAAAATATATATATCCTGATGAGATGTATGGATTTATTAGGATAAAAGACAGTGATGACAGAATCTTAACTGGAGCTGTGAGACAGAGTTCTTACTAGTGCACCACTAAAAAAGTAATGTCTTTTGCCTTTTCCCAGTTAGAGGTCACCACAGGAGATCACTGGTCTGCAGATTGATTGGCAGTGGTATTTTTACAGTGTTGAGTTGCCAGCCCAGCACCCAACCTTCACAGAAGGCAAACGCACACTCACATGCACCTATCTGGCTATCTTTAAAGATTCACTTGACCGCAGGAAGGACAAGAAGAGTCTGTACAGAAGGTACTCCAGCCAAGAATCAAACCGTAGAACCTCTTGCTGTGAGGCAACAATGTTAACCGCTGGATCACCATGGCCAGTGCACCACTATACTACACATAGTTAGCAAATTTTCAGTTGTAATAGCAAAGTATGATAAAATGTATTTTGCCAAGTAAGCAGGAATATGTAATCTGAGAAGACAAATAATCCAAACACATACTAGTAAACCAACACAGCTGAAATGGAGCAGGAAAAACGGTACTTCAAACGACCAAAAGTATAAAGAAGTTTATTGGGATTTGTTAAAATAAAGCGCTTTTCGTCTGGTTTGATAACACAGACTTCTTCAGACAATTACTACTAAAAAAAGGCTTACTATATATACACACAATTACAAGGAGAACCCAATCAACAAGCAAAAAGCAATTAAACAATTAAGCAGTGAACTACTACGTGTTATTTTTTTGTTATTTTTTAAAAAGGCAGGCAGAAACTTCTAACAGCAACAAGAAGTAATGCGTTAGCATTTGTTACTAAAACAGTTTTATCAAAGCCACACCTATTAAATTAGTATAACTTTAACTGCAGAAAAGCTAAAAGCAGAAATATAAAAATATGATTATACAATGTTGACTGTAAAAAACAATAGAAAAAATTACAAATATTTAAACGTATTTGAAAATAATAACATTGTAAAAAAACTTAAATAAATAAAAACTAAGAGACTAAAAAGTTAGTAAGCACACAAGCGTTTAACCGGAGTGAAAAGTCTACTAACAATAAACCTGTACAGACAGGCTTGTTATCGACATAAACTCTTAATTTTCAAAATGCTGCTTATTAAGCAGTTTTCATTGAGGCCAGGGACGTTAAAGGCATTAAGTCTAATCTGCCAGAGCAGTTCTAATTCCTCTAGTTTAAAACCTGTTGGACCTCCTCTTACACTTGCTGTAACCTGGTCAATGACTATAAATTTAAAGGAATGGTTGGGAAAAAGAGAGATATGTTTTGCTAGAGCATTGTCATGTTTATTTTTTCTGATTGAATAAGAATGTTCATAAATGCGATCTCGGAGATGGCGCTCCGTCTTGCCTATATAAAATGCAAGACAACTTTCGCACTGGGCCAGGTAGACCACCATTTTCGAGTTGCGGTTGACCCTATGTTTCAAATTATAAGTATAGTCTACGAGTTTGAACCTGTTAGATTCTATAATATACTTGCAGAAATTGCAACTTTGACATTTGTACATGCCCACTACTCTGCTTGTAGGTCTCTTTTGACTCTCAAACAAGTCTTTTAAGTTTTTTGCTCTCCTAAAAATCACTTTAGGTTTGATCCCTAGTTTCTGACACAAACCCTGGTCAGTCATAAGTGCCGCCCAATTTTTGTATAAAATCTCAAGACAATCCCT
This sequence comes from Protopterus annectens, assembly GCF_019279795.1. Taxonomy (NCBI): domain Eukaryota; kingdom Metazoa; phylum Chordata; order Ceratodontiformes; family Protopteridae; genus Protopterus; species Protopterus annectens. The sequence goes on from NC_056744.1 coordinate 1,229,038,947, forward strand.
ACTGTTTGTACTGTAAGTTGTTATAAACATAGAGGTTTCATTGAGTGGGTCAGAAGTGGGTTTAGGCCTTTGAGGAGAATGTGGATTTAAGTCAAGAATAATATGTTGATCGAAGTGGACTTCGTCTAAAATAGGTTTGTAAATATAAAAAAGAAGAAACCTCTTGCTGGGTAAAGCACCTTCAAATAAGATAAAAACAGCAGAGTAAAAACATAAGAAGGTGCACCATAGGCCAAAATCTTAATAAAGATAAGTCCCCAGTGGATAAAAACACAGGTTTATTGGTACAAAAACATAGATAAACTGCAGTATGGTAAGCGCTTTCGCGTTATAACTAACGCTTCATCAGACATCAAAGCAGCTTGTGAACCATCTGTTTAAATAGAAATGACACACAGATCATGTGCTTACACTGACAAATCAAAATAAAAAACAGTATGAGCACAAATTACAAACATTATAAAATGGAAATACTGATGTTATAAAATCCTAAAACACATACTAGTACTAGTAACCTTGTCACTCTTGATGTTAAATCACTATTCACACCTCATTTTTTGGATAACTTAGCCACTTACAGTGATTCTATGTTTAATGCTGGAGACTACCTTGTCACTCTTGATGTTAAATCACTATTTACATCAATACCCAATGACATAGGCATGGAATATGTTAGAAAATTGTTATGTACCAAGAAGATGTCCAGTGATTTAGTGTCTAGATGTATGTCCCTTCTAGAGATTGTTCTTGAAAATAACGTTCTTTGCTATGAGGACAATTACTATCTACAGACCAAGGGCGTAGCGATGGGCACACCTTGTGCCAACGCTTACGCTAACTTGGTACTGGCACAATGGGAGGATTCATACATTTTTACTCCTGAATTCGAACACAAGGAACATCTTAAATATTTTAATCGTTTTGTGGACGATATCTTTTTGTTATGGGGTGGCAACTTGGAGCAACTACAACTGTTTATTGATTATTTGAATGGAACGACCAGTTTTCTTACCTTCGACTGCTCTAAGGCTATTAGTGAAATTGAGTTCTTAGATGTTAAGATCATCAAAGGCAGCAATTGCTTTGAAACTGAAGTTTATAGGAAATCTTGCTGGAGGAATAATTTTCTCCATCGTCAAAGCATGCACCCCAGACACGTCCATAATAACATTGTCAAGAACCAGACTCTAAGGGTCTCGAAGCTAACTTCTCAGGACTTGGTATACAACCAACACAAATCCCAACTAGCCAAAAACTTTATTTCCAGAGGCTATAACCCTGATCATGTTCTTGAAAACATCACGATGGGTGACAGACTTAGGAAAGATGTAGGAGCTCCCTTGATTAATAGACCTAAGGACTCTTCAGTGACCAACAAGACCAAGAACAACTCTGATGTTCATAGGGTTGTTATTCCCTATACTAACAAGAACAAATATGTACTGAACATATTGCATAACAACTGGAGACTCCTGATGGCAGATGATAAGATCAAGAGTCTCATTGATGAGAGACCAAGGGTAGCATATAAGAATATGTCTTCCTTCAATAGACTTCTTTGTTATGATAGGGCTGATAAACCACACCATAGATCCCATACTAAGACAGGCACCCATCCCTGTCATACATGCAATCAATGCAGATACATTGCTACCACTGATTGTTTTATACACCCCCATACCAGTCGCAGTTATTTCTTCAGAGGCTATGCTGATTGTAAGTCTGATTGTTTAGTATACCTTGCTATATGTCAGCAATGTTCTATTTTTTACGTAGGAATGACAACCAGGACCCTACGTGAACGAATCAGGGAGCATATCTATGCCATAGCCAAATGCAACACCATCAATGCACTAGCTAAACACACGAAAGAATCAGGACCTACACATTGTTTTAAGTTTCAGGTTCTTGAACTAGTGGGTAGAACTGGCAGGTTAGGGGACATTAAAAACAAAGTTGAGGAAAGAGAAGGGAAGTGGATATTAAAGCTACAAGCCCACAAATTTGGTATAAATGACAGATTAGCTCTTAAACCCTTTCTTGCTACTAGACCTTTAAGGCATTAGAATGGGTTTTAGGTTGCATAATAAATATATTATTCTATCATACATGATGCATCAGTATTTTGGTAACAGATTCATAAGGTACTAGTATGTGTTTTTAGGATTTTATAACATCAGTATTTCCATTTTATAATGTTTGTAATTTGTGCTCATACTGTTTTTTATTTTGATTTGTCAGTGTAAGCACATGATCTGTGTGTCATTTCTATTTAAACAGATGGTTCACAAGCTGCTTTGATGTCTGATGAAGCGTTAGTTATAACGCGAAAGCGCTTACCATACTGCAGTTTATCTATGTTTTTGTACCAATAAACCTGTGTTTTTATCCACTGGGGACTTATCTTTATTAAGATTTTGGCCTATGGTGCACCTTCTTAGGTTTGTAAATATGTTTATCACATTTTTGGACCACTTCTTCTACAGTGTTGCTGACCAAGCTGTCAGGGTATCCTCGATGAAGGAACATGTTTTTAAGAAAAGTACATTCGTCGAGGAAGTCCTGGTTAAGCGTGACAATACGGGCTGCTCTAACTAGTTGGCCTTTAACCACAGCTCGCTTTTGATGGTACGGGTGACAGCTTGTGTAATGCAAGAAAGAGTTTGAGTAGGTACTCTTTCTATGAATACTAGCAGTAAGTCTCTGAAGTTCAATATTTTTCTTCAGCTGAATGTCCAAATAGGCAATGGACGTGGTGTTAAAAGTAAATGTGAACTGGAGAAAGTTAGTAGTCCCATTCAAGTAATCTACAATTTGTTCACTAATTGTGGCGTCACCGTCTACTACTATAAAGATGTCGTCAAGGTAGCGGGTGTAGTAAATAAACCTATCACTAAAGCTACAATTGTTAAAGATAAAAAGGTCTTCCCAATTGGCCATTACTGAATTGGCTACACTCGCCCCACAAGGTGAACCCATGGCGACGCCAACTTGTTGTAGATAAAAGTTGTCAGCAAACAGGAAATAGTTGTTCTCAAGTATCAAAGCCAATAATTCATTGACTAAAGATATCTCGACATTTTCACCTCCATTCTTTCTCATGAATTGACTAACCCATTCCAGAGCTACGTCATGTGGTATACATGTATACAGGTCTTTAACATTGACCGTGAGGAAGTTGTAATTACTGCTAAAGGCAAGGTCTTTAATATTGTCAAGAAAAGACCAAGAGTCTTTACATATGTGGTTGATTTTCACCAAGTATTTCTGTAAAATGACGTCTACCACTTTTGCACAAGGGTACGTAGGTGATCCTCTACCGTCCAGAAGTGGAAGCATTGGAGGGTTAACAACGTCCTTGTGCAGTTTAGGTATTCCAAACAAGTAGGGAAATCTCGGGTAGGATGTACTCATGAAGTTGAAGATGTTCTGGTCAATTCGGCCTTCAATGAACATCTGTTCAATACTGTCCTTTATGATTTTATAAGCGCCATTGATTTCGGATCTCGAACTAAGTGAGTAAGAGGGGCAATCCAAAAGTTGGAGCATTCGTGCCTCATAATTGTCATTGTCAAAAATAGCTAAACCCCCACCCTTATCAGGTTTACATATTCTAACATTATTGAATCTAATGCTGTCTATACAGTCCTTCTCGGCTTTAATATTGTTAGCAAATGAAGGAAAATTATGACCGAACTTGAACTTTTGACGAATATCAAGTTCGCATAGTTGTTCAAAAATATTTAATAATGGATGCAGTGGTGGGTTAAAGACACTTGGAATTCTGTAAGGATTTACGTCAGAGGTAGAATTGCCAAAAAACAATAAATTCAAGTTTAATTTCCTAGTAAACAGTTTAATATCTAGGATAGTTCGAGCTAAATCCAGCTTTTGGTTAGGAACATACGTGTGACCTTTTGCAAAAAGTTCCACTTGTTCTTGACTTATGTTGACTGTAGAGTAATTATATACTTTAAAGTCACTTTCCACATTGGTCAAAATGACCGGTAACGCTGGTGGTACCAAAAAGCTAGGGCCGTCTTGGCAAATGACGCTGCTTACAGTTAAGTTTGGTACATGACCGTCAAAGTGGTTGTAGTCACATTCAGGTGGAACCGATAACTAAGTGGGGGTATCAAAAGAATTCACAAGAAAGGCGACCAATGTTGAATCTAGTTCCTGTATTGTTTGGTATTCTTTTTCGTTACTTGGTTCGGTCTGTTTGTGAATTGTTTTGGTCTCGTTCCTAAAAAATTAGACGTGTTAGATCTTAAATTGTAGTGACAAGGAGCTTGATTAACAAAACCACTTTCATTTTCACTATGCTCATTCTGTGGAGACCCCCCCAAACTTGCATCTTGGTCGAGTACATTGTTGACCATAGGAGCTTGGTTATTCTCATAGTTGTTCCTTGTGGGTAACACCTGTGTGTTGTTATAAACGCCGGGTTGAGAAAAACCTCCTGGGCGTTTCCAAACTTGCGCTTGTGGCGGAGGAGGATAGGCAGTTCCTTCACTATATGCCTTTACATCCCTGTCGATCTTTTTAGTTTTATTATTCTTAAGTTTGTCAAGATATTGATCAATACTGACAAACAATCTGCTGTATTCATATTTGTACCGAAAGAATTGATGGTCCGATTTAATTTTAAGATCCAAATCAGCAACTTGTTGACTCAAAGACTCCACTGACAAGGTATAATGCCTAATCATTAATGTCAGTAAGTCAACACCTTGTTGTTGAAATAGTGCTAACAAGTCTTTATGAAAAGCTGAGTTTGTTATTAAGCCTGTGGGATACTGGTAATGCCTCAGTCCTTTAGGAATAATATTGCGTTTGAGGCACTCCTGGAAATATGAAATTTCCAGTTGAGTCTTTTTTAATTTAACCAAGAGTTTGTCCAATAAATTCAAGTTGTACGTTATATCTATGTACTCACTGTTAGTGTCGGACTGCTGAGGCTGGTCTGCATTCAAACTTGAAGTGAAAGTAAAATTACCAGTAATCCATTGTTTAATGTCGGGAAAACTTTCAGTATTATTACTATTGTTGAAGGGAAGTTTTGTAGTTGTAAAAGAAGCTCTTGAAGAAACAGGTTCGACATTGTTGTCATTAGTAACTGTCGAGTTGCCATTAGATGTTACAGGCAAGTCAAACTGCACTGCCCCTGATCGAATTGGTGCTGCGAGTGCAGGAGCGTCATCAGAAGTAGGTAAATGGCTGGCAGGAATACTCCTCTGCCCGCACGTAAGACTCGGTTCTCGCTAAAGATACAATGGAAGGAATCTCCCGCCAAGAGGGCCAGCTGTTGGGGAAGAAGGTGAAAAAAGTATGGCTGGAATCGTCCACTGTCCATCCTCTGCCAGGTGTTTTCTTCCACGGTCATTATAAACTCGGAGGCTCACCCAGCTGTGTTGTCAGAGTCTTCTGCCACGACCATGTTGGAGGCTGGTGAGGATCTGGCTGGCAGCATGTCCGTAGAGTCTTTGCAGGCATCTGTCTCTGATGTTTAAGGGGAACTACAGTTGATCCCCCCCCAATGGGCCTAGGGGAGTTCCTCCATTCTTAGTTGGGGAAGAAGTTCCTACTACGGTTCTAGACTGTCATTAAAGGTCTGAGCCTTCTCAATTTTTTGTAGGGGTCATTACCTTAAAAAAGAAAAAACTTAAGTAGGTTTCTTCTGCTCCTAGCGATTCACAAAGTGGTTGGCAGGCCTTTATTCCAGGGCTGTTTACTGCTTTAATGTCCTTAAAGCCTCTTCAAGGGATTTCAGTTCCTGGTCCTCCTTGGTTCTCTACTCCCCTTAAAAGGCCTAGAGAAGAGGATTCTTCTGAGGAGTCATTCTGATGAATCACTGACTTGTTCTGTTTAAATTCCTTCTCCTTTCGGTTGTGGGTCAGAAGAGGAGGAATCTGTTAGTCCTGATGTTCCTTTTGAGGAAATTTCCTTTGGGAACATACTGTCTAATATGATGGATTTTTTTTTAAGTGGGATCGTGCACAGTCTCTGATATCAGTAAGAGGTACTACGCATTGCTACAGTTGAAATCTAAGCCTGAGGCTATTCCTCCTGTTTTGGCTGCTTTGCTAGTTGCTTTTTCCACTGCCCCTCATGTGCCTGATTCTCTGCCCCCTGCTCCCAAGAAATTTGACAGGTTTTATATACATATCTATATAAAGTTTACCTGTATGAATGTCCTATAGTTCTTGTAGAATATAATTTAGTAAATTCTTAGATGTTTTCTTAGGCTTCATACTATTGAGTGTATAACAAGTATCTTTAAACATCTCATTATTATGTTTAAACTGTTTTCATATTGTATGTTGGACCTTTTCTCCCCAGGCTTCCATTGAAAATGGGCATGTGTCCATTCGGAATATCCCGGTCAACAAATGTAAAAAAAAATAAAATGTATAGGGTGCCTGAGGGTTATTTTTATATAAATGTCCTGCTCCTGACCCCTCTGTAGTTCCTGTAGCCTCTGATAAGCAGTCTCAATTGCTTCCTTCTCCCAGGTTATTGCATTCTACAAGGAGAACAAGACTATGGAAAGGCTGGGTTAAAAGGTTTACACTTTTTGCTACCCTACCTTTTAGGGCTATTAATTTTCAGACCCGTATGTCTAGGTATGTGTTACTGGTTCTTTCACAGGCCTGTGAACTTATTTCTCATTTTTCAGACTGAGGGTAAAACTTCTGATGTAATATTGTCCTGTCTCTCCTTCATTTTTACTAGGTTGGGCTCGGATCCATCTGGGCCTTTATATTCAGGCTCAAGGTCTTCTGCCAACATGTGGCCAAACCATATCCCAGCATGCACCAGAAGCCTTCCCCAGATCTCGTTTGCCACTATACAAGATTGGGTGCTCGTTCTGCTAGCTCTAAGTATTATCTTTATTTCTACTTCAGTATTTAAAAGAAAGTTATTTTTGTCTGTTATTTATCCTTACATATTCAGTATTTACTGAATAATTTTATTTCCATTTTTTGTGGCTGTTTTCTGTATTGGCCGTTGTCTTTTATTCAGGCCTTGTTGTCCCTCTCCCGGCTTTTCCTTTCAAAACATAAATAGCCCATTTAAGTTAGAAGGCTCTTATTCCTGTTTTTTATATTACCTTCTTAAATCCTTTTGAAGGCAGTTCATTTCAGTTAGAGAACTGTTTTTCCTTTTAGCCTGTTTAAGTTCTCTTCCCCCTTTCCATCTCCCAGGCTCTGGTGTTTAGTTAGAGAGTCTATTAAAAACAAAAAAGTTGTGAAAACCTGGTGTTATTTTCTCCTTTTTTTATCCAGCTAGTTTTCCTGTTTTTTTTCTGTTGTTTTTTTTTCCTGTGTAAAATGTCAAATAAGGATTTGAAACCAATGGGTTTCAAAAGTGTGAGGGCTGTGGGAAGAAAATGCCCTTAAGTGATAAGCACACACTTTGCGTCTATTGCCTTGGAGCTGTCCACCTCCAGGAATCGTGCTCTATTTGTCATGCTTTTAACCACACAGTGCTCCTGGACAGGATGCACAAATTAATATTGAAAGGACTATTAAAAACCCCCTTCTCAAGATCTGGGTTTATCTTAAACTGACAAATTTCCCACTTCAAAATCAGACAAGTTTGGGGAGAGATCTTCCTCTTCTACCTTATCGGAACCATCAAAAAAGGTTTCAAAAACCTCTACACTAGATCCGAAGCCTATCAGATCCGAAACATCTTCAGCTCCAACACCATCTGTCTTGGTGCTGGTACAGTTTGAGATACAGAGCTGGACTCCAGCCTTGGAGTGGTTCTCTCCTATGGTCAGATCACCAATTCTACAGCAGTCTAAGCCTACAACCCCCTTGATTCTGTCATCCAGGAGTCTTTCCAATGATGATGTGGATCGGGTGGTACAGAGGCTGTTGAGGACACCACGGCTGGCCAAGTTGTTGTTGAATCCAACCCCAAGGGTTTCAGATCCTACTGTATCCACCTCTTCTGCTCTGATTCCTCCTCCAATCCAACGTCTGGCTTAAGAGTCTGAAGATCTGGAGCTGATTTTAGTGGAGCCCTCAGATCCGAGACCTACTACAGGTTCTATGGATCCGACCATTTTTCTGACATCCATTGGAGCTCGAGGAGTCTAAGAGCTGAAGCTCTCTATTCAGGTCCAGGAGGCGAGTCAGATCGGACAGTTGTCAGATCCCTCTTTGCCTCTTGGGACATCGGCTCTGGTGAGCTCGGCTCCTACCTCAGCCTCGGGCCCATCCTTGATTTTGGGGTTCCCTCAGCTTATTCAGATCCAGGGATATCCTCAGATCAGGGACGGGATGCTTTTGAGGTGATGAGGAGAATGCTGTCTCCACAGACAGCTCCACTGTCATCTCTGGATGTCCTACCCCAAAAGCACCGGTGTCTGCCTCTATACCCTGGCGTCCACACAGACGTAGAGATCCTAGGCCTCAAGATGCCCCACAGGGCACCCCTCACTCTTCTGAAACCTCTCCAGGGTACCCCCTCTGAAGAAGTCCCTCAAAAGAGATTATGCAAGAGGAAGTATTTAGACTCCCTAGAGGAGTCCATCACTTCTGATACAGACCTCAAAGATGATGAAGGATCCACACTGTCACCTCCTGATGATGTCTCCTTCAGAGACATTATGGAAATGCTAAAGCAGAGAGGCAGCTGTACATCCACCATCCCTTCAACAGAGGACTGTGTATACCTGAAGACCTCCAGGTCTCAACTTTCCACCTCTTGGGTGTCTCCACCTTTCGATGAACTTATGGACCTAGTTTCTCGGAAGGTGTGGGAGTCTCCAGATTCAGTGGAACCTGTTCCTAGGAGGCCAAGCAAATTTATCACATCCCTATCAGACAAGACCTTTCTAACCAAGGGAGTCCATTAGATGCTATGGTTGTGGCAGCAGCCACTCAGAAGGAACTCTCAGAGACATCATTTTCTCTCTATCCCCCAAACAAGGAGTCTCGGACAATGGGCAGACATGGAAAGCACATTTTTTCTTCATTGACTATTTCCCCCAGATCGCTGAATTACCTTACTCATTTTACTAGGTTGCAGAGAGACCTCCTGAAAGAGCTCGGAGATACTCTCCATGGTTCAGTAGCTGAAGGGGTCTCAGACAAACTATCTTGTCAGCTCTCTACCTTAAACTCACTTGTTAACTACTCCATGAAACTGATCTCTTATGCAGCAGATGGAGCAAGTAAAGCAGTGGGTTTAGGAATTTCCTTAAGGAGACATTCTTGGATGCACTTGCATGACTTTGCAGAGCCTTTCAAATCTTCCTTTGTGAATGCCCAGTTCAATGGCTCATCTTTGTTCGGGCCTAAAGTCAAGGACACACTAACCAGGTGTGAACAGGAAGGAAAGAATTTGTCTGCTGTATGAGTCTGTTTTTCCATGCCTACTAGACCTTATCCCAAAGGTCAGAAAGGAAATGGCAAAATTTGGTTCCAAAAATCTCAGAGATCTTTTCAAGACACATGTGGTGAACCTTCTCCCAGGGGCAGAGGGGGAAGTAGTAAAGATGCTGACCACAGAGCACAGGGGGTCTACAGAATCAGGGCGACAGAGATTCTTTCTTGGGTAAGCCCTTTCAGTGCTCCTGAATGGAGGCCTGCCTGTCCATCTCTGGAGGCAGTTGGGGGTTGCTTATCTTTACACGCAGAAGCCTGGCAGCAGATAACAAAAGGCAAATGGGTACAAAGCATCATATCCAGAGGTTACACCATACCCTTTTCCTTCCCCATTCCAAAGATAAACAAGGTTCCGGACGTTACACCTGGGGGGGGGGGGGGTGTCAAGCAAGCAACTTGAGAAATTCAAAAGCTGCTAGAAAAAAAGAGTCATCCAAACAGTCCTCACAGACCAAATAAGATCTGGAACTTACTCAAGATTCTTTTTAGTTCCAAAGAAAACAGGGGACTGGAGACCAATTCTGGATCTCAGCAATTTAAACAAATCAGTAAGAAAGTCCAAGTTCCGGATGGTAACATTGCAGTCAGTACTCCCTTTTCTGGGACAAGACGATTGGATGTGCTCTACAGATCTCCAGGATGTGTACTGCCACATAAAAATGGGCAGATGATCCAGGAGACACCTGCACTTTTGACTGGGAGCCAGTCACTACCAATTTTGAGTTCTTCCCTTTGTCCTCACTACAGCCCCCAGAGTGTTCACCAAATGTATGGCGTAGTTGCGGCTCACTTGTGGTGCCTGGGATTCTGGATGTTTCCATACTTAGATGACTGGCTCCTAACTGCCACGACCAAGCATCTGCTAATAAAAGCAAGAAGCACAACCTTGCAACTCTGCTCTCACCTAGGAAATACAATAAACTGTGAAAATTCTGCCTTACTGCCTTCACAGCATGTGGTATTCATAGGAGCAGAATTAAACTCAACAAACATAATGGCCAGACTCCTTCCAGAAAGAATTCAAGTTCTAAGACACCAGATTTCATATCTTCTAAGAAATAAAAAAGTTCAATCATGGCAGCAGCAATAGTTCTGATCCCCATAGCATGTCTGCACATGAGAATTCTCCAGTGGCTACTGTCCACTCAGTGATTGATGCAAGAACTACCAATGTCTCACAAGATAATAATAACAGAAACTTGTAAGAATGACCTTCATTGGTGGCTTTACTCCACTCAAGTGACTCTAGGTCAACCATTTGTACTTCTCCAACCACTGTCCATAGTGACCACAGATGCCTCTCAGACAGCGTGGGGGCATTATCTGAGAAAGATGGTCCAAGGCACCTGGCTGGATCACGAGACCCATTTGCACATCAGCGACCTAGAGATGAGAGTGGTGTTTTTAATGCAAGCATTCCAGGACTCTCTTCTGCTGGGAACTATTGCAATACAGACAGAAAATGTGTCAGTTGTATGGTACATAAACAAACAAGGAGGAACCAGATCTTACCCCCATTATCGAGAGGCCCTGAGAGTATGGCAGTGTGTGACCTCCTCCCAGCGTTTTCTGATAGCAACGCATTTCCTGGGGAAATCCAATGTGATAGCAGACAGACTCAGCAGAACAATTCTAATTCCTCATGAGTGGTCCCTAAAACAGGAAGTAGTGGAAAAGATTTTCTGCAAATGGGGCTAGTCTTGCTGCGACCTTTTTTGCGGCATCCATGAATGCCAAATGCAGCAGCTACTTTGCCCTTATCTCCCCTCCGTGGGAATCACCAAAGGATGCACTTGTTCATAATTGGCCCTCTGGTCTCCTCTAAGCTTTTCCTCCCTTTCCACTAATACCCAAAGTACTTCAGAAAGCCAGTTGCTTGGGAAGGGACTTGATACTCAAAGCCCCATACTGGCCTTGTCAAATCTGGTTCTCTTTCCTGTGGCCTCATCTTCAGGAGGAGCCATGGATTCTGGATCCAGTTCCAGACCTTTTGACTCATCCATCAGGAATGCTCCATCCTTCCCTTTAGACCCTCAAATTGACAGCTTGGCTGCTCTGATTCCAACAATAGCCAGGTTTCCTAACCTCTCTTCGTCAGTTAAACACATCCTAATTTCTTCTCATAAGGCTTCAACAAGAAAGATATATAGAAGCAAATGGAAAAGATTCTCCTTATGGACTTCTCATAATCACATTAATCCCTATTCTTCCCCCGTCAATTCCATTCTTGAATTCCTAGCAAAATTATTCAACGAAGGTGTAGCTGCGGCTACTATTAGAGTTCAACTAGCAGCAATCTCCGATTTTCATCTAGGAGAATCCGGCCTCAACATTATGTCTTAAAGACTATGCAAAGCATTCCTTGTTTTATTATTAAGACCACCTATAAGAGACCCTCCAGCACCATGGGACTTAAATTTCGCCCTGTCTCATTTAATTTTCCCCCTTTTGAACCAGCATCATCTTGCAAACTCAAGTTTTTGACATGGAAAACTATTCTCTTGATAGTACCACCTCTGCTAGAAGAATGTCAGAGATGCAAGCCTTTTCTATAAAGCCCCTATACTTGTTTTTCCATAGGGACAGGGTGTCCTTAAGAACAAATCCTTCTTTTTTGCCCAAAGTATCTTCAGAGTCAAATTTAAACCAATCTCTAGAGCTGCCAGTCTTCTTCCCAAATTATGAGAATAAGGCAAAATACATGCTACACCATTTTACTTACACAGAACTAAAGAGTTCAGAAAATCTGATCAGCTATTTATGTACTTTTCAGACTCAAAGATAGGTACCCCTGTCTCTAAGATAACACTTTCAAAATGCCTTTCAAATTGCATAACTTTTATCTATAAGTCTCAAAATAGAGATCTCCCCAGAAGAGTTAAAGCCCATGCTATAAGAGCCATTGCAACCTCTTCAGCATTTCTGGCTAAATTACCAATTGATACCATTTGTGCTGCAGCAACATGGGCAAAATCACATACCTTTATCACTTATTACAAAGTCAATTTGGCCTCCAAGACAAGGGCCTCTTTTGGTTCCACGATTCTGAGGAATATTCTCCCTTGAGCCACCCAAGACAAGTGGTAATAGGGATGCTGTCCCAACCTAGTAAGAATGAAGGCGAGATAGGACAACATCACATAATGAAGTTATGTACACACCATCACATTCCATATGTGTTGTCCATCTTCGCCTTCATTCTTACATCCCACCCTCCTTCCCCCTAGCATTTTTACAGTTTACTATCAAAAGACTGAAAGTCATATGGTCTAAAGTTCATATGATCGACAGATATGGTTGACACATGAATATTCAGTAGTTCATTTGGTCGACATTCTGTCGACATTATGTTGACAACAGGCAAGGATTTCCCTTGTCAGCACTGTTGTGCGACCTCAGAGTTGTAATATATAAGTAGCGGGGGTGTTGGGGGTGCAGGAGGGCACAGCCCCCTGCATAAACACTGGTATTCTTTGCATGTCTCTGTCAACCATTTGAACGTCGACGTTATGAATTCAATATTATGAACTTTAGATGTAATGATTTTGACCAGATGACTTTCAATCTTTTGATAGTAAACCCCATTTTTACTCCTGAAAGACCGAGTCGGTACAATTGGACTACCTTAATCTCTGACCTTCATCTGACTCTGTGTTGTTTCTCCGATACATTTATAGCCTTATTTTGAGGGAAAACAAGATCTGGGGAAGCTTCTGGTGCATGCTGGGATAGGGTTTGGCCACAAGCTGGCAGAAGACCTCAAGCTTGAATATAAAGGCCGAGACAGATCCAAGGATCAGATCTGAACCCAACCTAGTAAGAATGATGGTGAGGCTGGATAACACCTTTGAAACATTATGGTGAGTACATAGCTTTTCTCTTTCCTTGCTAGGGGCTTCCTCTCAAGTCGTTCATCGTTCTATTTGTTGTTCTTCTTTTGGCTTTTCTCGGTTAGGGGTCGCCACAGCGGAACTCCGGTCCGCTAATGATTGGCAGTAGATTTTTTACAGTGCAGCAGCCCTAGAAGAGGCATCTGCCTCATAATAACTACATTTAATAATCGTTCATCGTTCTATTAAATGTAGTTATTGTGTGGCAGATGCCTCTTCTATGGCTGCTGTCTGTGGTTCGGTGATGAGGAGGTATTCTTAGCATAGGTTTCAGCCTCTGCCTGATGAGTTTAAGGCTAGGTTTGATGGATGTTCCTCTGGATTCTAAGCTTTTGTTTGGGGAAGCTGCTGCTGATTTATTTAAGTCCCTTCAGTGTAAGGATAAGGCCTTACAGAAGCTTAAACATGTTTGTTTCTCATGTGCCTAAATTTCAGAGAATTTCATCACAAGTTACCTCACAGGGTGGATCTACTCTCACAAGTCAACAGATCTCTCATCCATCCCCACCTGTCCACGTTTCAACTGAAACTGCAGGTGATAGGATTTTGATTCCTCATAGACACCTTTTTTTCCTGAGGACATGCTGCAGGTTCTGCAGCAGGCCAGGAAACCTACTACTAGGAAATCCTACTTATCCAAATGGAAGAGGTTTTCTATTTGGTGTCTCTCTCATAACCTGGACCCACTTACTGTGGATGTTCCTTTGGTTCTGTTATTTGTCTGAGTTCATCAATGTTGGTTTGGCCTATTCTTCTATTCACAGGTTCATGGGTAGGTACTAGGCTATCGGCCCAAGGGCCTAAGTAAGCCTAGCCAACAAGGTTCCCTGGCTTACACCACCCAAGAAAGTTAATTTCCTGTGCCCCTGTAGAGCAGAGCCACAGAAGTGATCTCCGGGGTGTATTTCCTATTTCCCATCCACTCATCAAGATTTTTCTTGAAGAGTGTTAATGAGGAACTTTGCTTGACATAAATGGGTAGCTTGTTCCAGAGTATAGGAAGTCTCTGGGACAGGATTCTATCCCTCCAGCATGTCCTGTCTTTTGAGGTGACAAGGTTTAGGTTCCTAGAGCATGTAGCTCGGAGGGATTGGGCTTTCATAAGGTGTAGCATGTCCAACAGCTCTGGGTTTAACATAGCTTTATATGTTAGGCAGAGATCTCCTCAGAGTAGGTGATATGCTACAGAGTAAAGCTGGAGTTTTTTGAGACGGTCAGTGTAGCACATCTGTCTGAGGTCAGTAATCCTCTTTGTGAGCTACTTCTTGTCCTTTCCAGCTGCTGCAGATGTCTTGTGAGGTACATTCCAAAAGGGGCGTTGTACTCTATAATGGGTCTAATGAGTGATGAGTAGAGGGGAACAATGACCTCTTTTTTCCTGGATGAGAACCCTTTTGTGATGAGGTGTTACACATAGAAGGATTTCCTGACTACTATGGCAATGTGATTATTAAAGGAGAGACTACTCTCCACTTGGGTCCCAAGGTCTCATCACACATTCAGCATTAAGTAGACTGCTGTTTATGTGGTAGTTCATGGGTACAGAGTTTTTACCAAAGGGGATGACAATGCACTTTTTGGCACTGAGCTTGAGGCCATGCCTCTGACACCAGGCATCTGTCTCAGTGAGGCCCTTCTGTAGGATGTCCACATCACTTGGGGACTCTGCTATGGCTCCTAGTTTGCAGTCATCTGTGAACTTCATTAGCCAGAGGCTTTCTGTGTTAGCCTGTACTTCAGAGAAGTAGATACCAAACAGGAAACGTCCCAGGACTGAACCCTGTGGTACTCCACTTGCCACAGTTTTGAAGTCAGATTTGGAGTCTGCAACTTTTACAGTATGGATTCGGTCAGTGAGCCAGTTGGCAACCATCTTGTGTCGTAGGGATTTATACCTAGTTTAGTGAGTGTAGCTATAATTCCAGAATGGGGTTGAAAGCCTTGGCGAGGTCAAGATAGGCTGTGTGAACCACCTTACCCTTGTCTACGGCTTTGGTGACTGCCTCAGAGAAGTCTATCAGGTTCAGAAGGCATGATCTGCCTTTCACAAACCCGAACTTGGTGGGGTCCAGAGTTTGGAGATTACCAATGTCTTTGTTTATGAGTTCCATGATGATATTTTCCATGGCTCTGCAGACCAGGCTCGTCAGGCTAATAGGGTGATAGTTCCCAGGATCAGTGGTGGCTCCCCCTTTGTGAAGTGGGAAAACTGTTGCTATGCACCATTCAGTGGGCACAAAGCCTGATGTGAGACTATGATTGAACATGGTACTTAGGTGGGGAGCCAGTTTGTTCTGAAGTTTGTGTGAAACACAGCCTGGGGTGTTGTCCAATCCCGTGGATGCTGTGTTTTTGGCTTTAGAGAGTGCAGCTTTTACCTGCATAGATGTGATTACAGGGACTCTGCATTCTTCCTGTATAGATATGGCCACCTTTAGGGAGTGAGAGGGGGGTAAATTTAGCACTAAATCTGTCTGCCAGGATGTTGGCAATATCAGTTGGTTCTGTAATTTTCATGCCGTTGTGCTGTAACTCAGAGCAGATCTGGGTGTTGCCATTGAGATTCTTGACATAGCTATATAATGCTTTGTGGTTGTCCTTAGAATCAGTGGTGATTTTGTTTTCATAGCTAGCTTTGGAGGATCTTATAAGGGATCTCAGCTTCTTACAGAGGCTGACCAGGCAGCTCCTCCACTTACGGGATTTTACTCTCTTTTGCAAGAGTTTCTTCCTTCTGTTGTAGAGTTTTTTTTTTATGGCAGGGGACCACCTGATTGGCTTCCTTTTTTTGGAGGATAGCATTTTGGTTCTGTTTGAGGATAGCACAATCCATGCACTCGTGTAAGTGCATATAGAGTGCATTTATGTAGGATTCAGCACTCATAATTGTATTGTCTATCTGCATGGGTCTCATGAAGTTCACCACTTCTGTCTTAAGAAGCATGAAGTTGGCTTTGGAGAAATTGTTTACCGTGGTTTCCTTAATGGTGGGTGGGGGCGGGATGTGGATATCTAGGGTGATTAGCTTATGGTCGGATCTGACCAATGAGGAGTTAATTTCAGGTGTGAAACACCGGTTGCTCATGTTGGTAATGACTAGGTCTAGGATATTGTTGCCCCTGGTGAGGGTGTTGATAAGTTGATCCAGGGCATTGGAATTTATGAATTCCAGAAAACATTGAGCTAAGGAGTTGGTACATGAGTAGTTTTCCCAATTAATGGTGGGGTAGTTGAAATCGCACATTATTAGGGTGTTTGGTTGAACCCTAATATTTTCCAGTATATCAAGAAAACAGTAGTGGGAATCATAGGGCATGGTGGGGGATCTGTAGCAAGCTGCAATTTGGATTGCAGTTTTGCCCAGAGTTAGTTGCACTTGGATAACCTCAGATGCATTATGCTGTGCAACTAGCCTGGAGGTGTGGATATCCTTAATGAATATGGACACACCTCCGCCTTTGGTGTTCTGGTCCATGTTAGATGGCCGAAAAGTGTGGTATGAGTTATAGCTTGGTAATACAGGGGTGCTCTCTAGAGCCTTGAACCATGTCTCAGTCACTGCACAGTTATCAATGTTCTCCATTTTAAGGAGTGCCTTGAGTGAGTGCATTTTGAGATTTAGACTTCTAGCATTGAATAGCATTGCCCTCAGTTTTTACTTGCCTGTTCCTGTTACGGTGGTGAATTTGTCAGTTGAACCTTGCCTAAAAAAGGCACTATAGGGGCAGCAAGAGCCTTAGCCAGTATCCGAAATCTCAGGGGCGACAGGTGCAGGCCATCTCTGGCAAAGCATTGTGGTCTGTCGACCATGTTGTCCCAGGCAACGAGATACTGGATCCCCTTAGAATCGTTGAAGTCAATCATTTTGTCCTTGTACTGCAGTATCATTCTGGGTGATGGCAGGATGCTACTCAGGGCTAGGGTCATAACTGCCTGGGCTACAAGATCGGAGAGCTCTTCCATGTCTCTTTTCATGTACTCCAGGGAAGTATGTTTCAGGTTGTTCACACCAACATGGACAATGACCGAGTCATATTTGTACTTGTTGTGGAGTGACCGGAGTGCATGGGTTATGTGGCAGACCTTGGCACCCGACAGGCAGCTGACAGTAACCTTCTCCTTGTTTAGCCTGGTGAGTGGAACATCAGTGTGCCTTGACTATAGAGTCACCTATGACAAGTGCGTTGGGTACATTGGTTTGCCTTATGGGCTGTGGTTTATTGGCACACTAAGTCTGTGGGCTATGTGTCATTTGGGTTGTGTTGGGGGGTGGAGGTTGCTTGCGTTTCTGCTTTGGAGGTCTCTGTTGCTTGAGCAAATTATTAATGCCACTTATCAGCTATCTCTGCTTGTCTACATTTTTTTCTCCTCCTTTAGCTTCTAGATTTGAGGTGAAAAAAATTTCTTAAAGGTTTCCTTAATATTAGACCTACCAGGAAGCCTATTCCTCCTCCCCGGGATCTTATATATATATATATATATATATATATATATATATATATATATATATATATATATATATATATATACACATTGATATGTATGTATGTGTGTATATATATATATATATATATATATATATATATATATATATATATATATACATATATACACACACACACATATATATATATATATATATATATATATATATATATATATACATACATACATACATACATATAT